>NC_142083.1:70568283-70871313 GCF_054644295.1 Miniopterus natalensis
GCATAAAAATACACACATCGTAAAGGCATAGCTCAATGAAGTTTCACAAACTAAACACACCTGTAAGCAGTGCCTGGATCTGGAAATAGAATAGCACGAGCTCCGCAGAAGCTATTCCCTATCCTATTCCAGTAATTACATTCCTCCCTCCACTCCCCCACCCGTGACCAGAGTAGCCACTACACTAACCTTTAACATACTAGCTTAGCCTGTTTATGAACCTTCTATAAGTGGAATCAGACCACATGTACTCTTGTATGTCAGCACTATGCTTGTAAATTCCTTATATTGTTACATGTAGCTGTCATTCGTTCACTTTCATTGCTTTATAGAATTCCACTGGGTGAATATACTAAAATTTATTTACCCATTCTACCATTGCTGGGCATTTGGGTAGTTTCCAGTCTTTGTCTATTACAAATAGTGCTGCTATGAATAAGAATGCACATGCCTTTGGTGTTCATAATTACACATAGAAATGTGTAATTACATAGAAATGTACATATACATTTGTACATAGAAATGTACATCTTCTTTGGATCCCATTATGAGTATGTGTTTACCACAACCAATCCCAAGTATATGCCTGCTTTCTAAATTTCTTAATTTGGTAAGAATGTTTTATTTTAACTCTGTGCACCACTAACCTTTACATTCAGATTATCAATGCAAAAACTGTTTTTCCCTTCAATGTTGAACTTTGAGATTGAATCTTACAGTATCTTTCCAACAAGTCCAGTTGCTTCACTTTCAGCAAAATGAAGTCTCAGTATCTTCATATTAATTCCATAGATTGAAAAAAAATTTTGAATCACTATTGGAATTACTGATTTCGGTTTGCAGCATCTAACGACACAAAAGATTGGTCTCATATAACTGTTTACAAAGTTATTTTGCTAATGGAGCCAACGCTATCATAGCTATACTTTACTTTCCTATGTGCAGAAGAAAATTTGGAATTGAAAATGAGCAAAATTTACGGGATTAGCTAAAGAACATATATACATAGCCATGGACACAGACAATAATGTGGTGAGGGCCCAGGGAGGAGGGGGAGGGGGAAAGAAAGGGAACTGGGTGGAGGTGGGCAAAGGGAGGGGGATGGGGGACATCTGCAATAGTGTCAACAATAAAAAATTTAAATAAAAAGAAAATGAAAAAAGATGATTTAAAAGAAGACTCATTTGCTCTAAAGAAAAATCATACTTCACAGAGTAAATACACTTTTTGTGGCTGCACATGCTAAATTGCTGCCTTTGGTCACAGTCTTCAAATCCACTAATAAAGTATTTTCACTCTAATCCTTGCCTAAGGTCTGAGAGAACCAAAACTAAAACATTTGTCTATTTATACCATCAAATGAATGATAAAATCACTATGCAAGAACATTCAGACAATTCTCTCTGTGCACCTCCTCTATTTCCAGCACCCATTCCAGGAACACCTAACCCATAATTTCCCTCACACCCCAGTGAATGACAGACTGGCAGCTTCATGTGCCTCAGACTGAAGCACTGGCCACTGCACAACTGGCTCGTGTACCATGTGGCCTCAGGGAGCAGCAGCACCAAACGTTTCTCCCACCACTGCTCAAAACTGGAAGGAGTTAGCTGTCCCTCATCACTAGTGACCAAGGACACTTCATTTTTATCATCGAGCACCTGCATGCTGGTCTCTAAAGGGAAATATTGGTTACATTGCCCACTCACGGCTCAGAGGTCTCACGCAAGTCCAAACAAGACTGGAAGAATCCGGATACACAAAGTGGAAATCTACTTAACACTTCCCAGCTTATTTTAAGGTAACTAACAATAATACTTGATTTTAAACAAAAAGAGATATACAGTATAAAGGCTAAAAGTGATGGGACACCTGGATACTAGGAATAAACCAGGTCTGTCTGAGGCAAACAAGTACATGTTCTCCGAAACTTAATGAGACTGAAATGTCACGGGGGCAGATATTCAGTGTTGACTTCACAAAGCCGTCCGCAGCTCCCTTCTCCCTTTACTTTCTCAGCTCCGCAGCTGGAATCTTAGAACATGTTCTCATGCTCCCTGCACCGGTGGGTGGCCTCTTGACAGTTTTATCCAAAGATCTGCAAGCAGATGCTACTGGGTGGGACTTTGGAGAAAGCTTTTTAAGAGCAGACTGACATGCCCCTTCAGCTCTTGGTCTCCGGCCTTCCCCTTTCTACTCCTCTGTATTTGAGTGTGATAACTGGAAGCGCAGTAGCTGCCTTCTGACAGGGAAAAAGGGAGAAACATGCAGTAAAGATGCCTGAGTGTCTGATGATATTGTTGATGTCATGGAGCAGCTGCACCAGCCTTGGCCTGCCTCCCTCTAGACCTCTGATTATGTACAAAACACACACACACACAAAGAAACAGAATTAAAATCTGTTTCCGTTCATGTGGCTGTAGTGTGGTGAAATGCTTTCCTAAGTGAAATGCATCCAAGTTCATTCAGTAAGAATACCCAGCATTCATGTACCTATAGAAGGATTGCCCTCTCTACTACTCTTTATTAATGCTAAAATGGAACTTTGGTGACTTATGACCGGTATATGTTAGATCTAAAGTGTCATTTGAATTCAATAATTAAAAAACACATGCTAACAATCATTAATACATTTACTTTCTTTTCCGATTGTTGAGCACTTACTTTCTGGAGGCTGCCTGATATTTAATTTTTATGCATATAAATCATCACAACTTTATTGAAAACTCCTCAAGGGCAGAAACAGGACCATATAGCTTAGCCAGCCTTATGAAACTTATCAATAATAGATTGGAAGCACTTTGCACGTGCTTTGACTTTCCTAATATCAGAAGCTGTTAGATGTTTTCTTAAAGCTTTAGGTTTTAAATGTTTTCAAAAGCTCTAAAAACGTTCTTATTCCAAGCTATTCCAAAAATTATGTTGAAAAGTAGATTTCCTTCCTTCCTTAAATTAATTTTAAGCAAACTAAATTTTATATCCCAGTTAAATTAAAAAAAAATTGATTGGCAAGAAGCCAGCTTTCAAATCTGTGCAAATTAACCACCTGAGTTAGTTATAAAAAAAAGTAAATAACATTTAAATCACCCCAAAAAGCTATTTTTTTACTTCCCTTAGATATGCTTTAAAAGAGATGATTATAAATCACTCTAAATTGCTCATAGACTGCGTTATATTGTTCCCCAAGATGAACTTTAAGAGGCATCTTGTGATTTATATATTTGTGATCAAAATAAAGACAGCCTGATACATCTACTGTGGGAGCAATTTGCATGTCAATTCATGTGCTTAGTCAGATGTTAGGTATACAACTGAGGTAGAGCAATGAAGAAAACAGACTACAGTAGCCCCCATTATCTATGGGGGATACTTTCCAAGACCTCAGTGGATGCCTGAAACTGTGGGTAATACTGAACCCTATGTATATGTACTGTTTTTTCCTATACATAAAGTTTAATATATAAATTAGGCACAGTAAGAGATTAACAATAATAAAATAGAATAATTGTAAGTTATGTGACTGTGGTCTCTCTCTCTCTCTTTCAAAGTATCTCATTGCACTGTCTGTCTAGGCAATGGAGGTTTGCCTGTTAAATGGAACTAGAAAACACCATTTGCTAAGTGGTAACTGTGCCAGGAACTGTTAGTTCTCTGCATGTTGTCATTTAATCATCACGGCATCCCATATTACTACCCCCATTTTCTAGACAAAGAAGTGCTAAGCACAGGCTGGGGACTCAGATTTAGGCTTACATATGGGGTAACCAACAGTCCTGCTTTGCCTGGGATGAGGGCTCAGATTCTAAGGTGCAGGACTTTCGGTGTTAAAACTGGGACAGTCCTAAGCGAACTGGGATGGTTGGTCATTCTACTTATATAACCTGTGTTCTCTCATGAGGATCTTCAGTACTCTCTTTCCACCCAAAGGCTCAGGTGGGAGACAGTGGCTGTCCTGGCCCAGCAGTCAGGAGCTCCCCTCCCCACACACACCCCACTCTGCCCCAGTCATGGCACAGCTGGGTCCGAGCGAGGTGCTCAAAGAAAGGGAAGAAGGGAAGGAAGCGCAAACTGAGGCGCGGACTACAGATAATGTCCCCTCACCTACCCAGGGGAGCATCCTCCCCCTAAGCTTAACTTGGCTTTCTCAGAGCTCTAACCACCTAGTTCTGAGGACTTTGATGGGAAGTAGGTACCATCTAGGTACTTTCTCTCTCCCCACAGCAGAAACAGAACAAAATGCAGGTCTTTGCAGAGTTGCAAGACACTGGAGAAACACATTTTACCCAAGCTCCTGATTAACCAGATCAGGTCACCAAATCCCTTCAGACCCATCAAGGGAAAGTCTGACCCTTCTGGAAACCCTGATAGCTCTAGATATACAGCTGGACCCAATGCTGACAATTTTGTGCACCCAGACAAGTGCAAACAACTGTTTGACATAAACTGGCCATCCAAGACCATCTGCTCTAGATAAACAAGACTATTGCCCAGAAGAATCCTGGATGGCCAACTTGCGCAGGGGCAGGCCAGAGGCAGACACTGCCTGGAGCGTCAAGCCTAGGGCATAGGTTTCCCCACAATTCATTTGGGCCTGATTATATGTGATATTCAGGCTCAGTGGTTGTCAATCCAGTCTGCTCCTTAGAATCACCTGGGGAGATTTTAAACCTACTGGTGACCTCACCTTACCCCAGTCAAGTTCAATCAGAATGGCCAGAGTTAAAGCACAAGTGAACCTAATGTGCAGCCAGGGTTAACACCCATTGCTCCAGTCCAGTGGCCCCCAGAGTGCTGTCCCTGGACCAGCATCATTGGCAGTTTATTTTTATGCAAACAGGTAAAATTATACTTTGGGTTAAAATCAATTCTATAGAGGAGGAAACAAGCTGGCGGCGTAGGTATCAGCCGCACCCGCCGCCTCCCGCAACCACATCAAAATCACAACTAAAATCCAGAACCACCGTCACTCAGAGCCTCCTGAGATCTGGCTGAACAGAAGCCCCACAGCCAGGGAGCTGGAGAAGCACCGAGACCGGGAGGAGGGGCGGAGACGCGGGCGGGTCGGGGCTGAATCCCGGAGACGCGGCCGGCCACGGGCCCACACCCGGCGCCCCAGGAGGGACATCCTGGTGACGGAGGTTTCCCGGAGGAGGGAGGAGGGAGGGGTCCCAGCCCCACAGCAGGCCCCCAGCCCAGGGCTCCAGGGCTGAGAAGAGACGCCCCCACAGCTTCGGGCTGTGAAACCAGCGGGGACTGTCCCTGAGGGTCTCGGAGGCTGCGGTAGCCTCAGCAGCTCCTCTAAAGGGCCCGGCACGGACTCACTCGGACGCTCCCTCAGAGCCCAGCGCCGGGCAGCAGCCAGAAAGGACCTGGGACACTCGGGGGGGAACTAACCTGCCTGAGATCCGGGCTAGAGGCGGAGGGCGGCTTCCTCCCAGGCAGAAGGGCTGGCAGAGGCCATGGCTCCTTTGGCGAGTCCTCCCCGCACACAGCCGGCAGGCAGGCGCCATGTTTGAGTCGCCAGCACCTGACTCACACCTCTGGCCCCGCCCCGTGATTCCCGGAGGCCCCGCCCCTCCCCACCTGCAGCTCATCCAGGCCATTTCCAGGGGCTTTTCTGTGCAAGTGGCCTCTCAAGCCTCATGCTTAGGACTTTCCTAAAATCTCTCAAACAAGCAGCAGCGGGCCCCATACGGCTTGATAAGCGGCCCCAGGCCTGGCACTAGCAGCAGCTGCATTGGCTCATAGCTTGGCCTCTCCTGGGCACCTCCAAGCCCAGCACAAGTAGCAGCCAACTACGGTTTGCTGTGTAGCTCATGCTGGGTGGCCCTGGGCAAGGCACTGGCAGAGGCTGACTTTGCACCTGCTGGGAGGCCCCAGAGACAGTGCACCTGGTGGTCAGACTCGACCACGCTGGATTACAACCCTCCCACATCCACGAGTGACACACTCAGGGGGCACACTTGGTGAACACCAAAGCTCCACTGAAGTAAATCCTGCTCCATAGGGGTGTCTCCAGCACAGCAGCTCTTTGGCTGTAGTTGCAGCTGGTCCTCACAACCAGTTGTCCTGGGGGTCAGTTCCTCCCAGTGACACCAACAGCAACCAAGGCTCAAATACCACAGGACAGTGCACACAGCACACACAGGGGAGCCCAGGTGACTGGGGAGGCTGAGCCACTGGGTCCTACAGGACACCTACTACACAAAGCCACTCTACTAATTCCAGGAGACATAGCAGCTCTTCCTAATACATAGAAGCAAACACCAGGAAGCAGCCAAAATGCAGAGGCAAAGAAACATGTCACAAAGGAAAGAACAGAAGAAATCTCCAGAAACAGAATTAAACGAAATGGAGCCAAGCAAGCTAACAGATACAGAGTTCAGAATAATGGTTATAAGGATGCTCAAAGATCTTAGTAAGACGTTTAGGAAACTAGTGAGATCATCAATGACATAATAAAGTACCAATCAGAAACGAAGGCTACATGAACTGAAATGAAGAATAATTTACAGGGAATCAACAGTAGAGTAGAGGACGCTGAGAATCAAATCAGCAATTTGGAACATGAGAAAACAAAAACACCCAACCAGAAGAGCAAAAAGAATCCAGAAATATGAGGATAGTATAAGGAGCATCTGGCACAATTCAAGAGGCCCCACATTCGTATTATTGGGGTGCCAGAAGGAGAGGAAAGAGAGCAAGAAGTTGAAAACCTATTTGAAAAAATAATTACAGAAAATTTCCCCTATCTGGGGAAAGAAATAGACTTACAAGTCCAGGAAGCACAGAAGGTCCCAAACAAGAGGAACCCAAAGAGGCCCCTGGCAAGACACATCATAATTAAAATGCCAAAGGTTAAAGACAAAGAGAGAATCTTAAAAGCAGCAAGAGAAAAGCAGTGAGTTACCTACACGGGAGCACCCATACAACTGTCAGCTGATTTCTCAACAGAAACCTTGCAGGCCAGAAGGGAGTGTCAAGAAATATTCAAAGTGATGAAAAACATGGAACTACAACCCAGCAAAGCTATCATTTAGAGCTGAAGGTCAGATAAAGAGCTTCACAGATAAGAAAAAGCTAAAGGAGTTCATCACCACCAGACCAGCACTACAGGAAATGTCGAAGGGTCTTCTTTAAGAAGAAGCTAATGAACACAACAATCTGACGAACTAAATAGATCCAGAGGCATTGACGCATCCAACAGACAATCACATTTCAGAGGAAAGAGGGAAGGGGTGTGGAGGGTGGGAAGAGATTAACCAAAGAAGTTACTTGCATATATGCATAACCCATGGACACAGACAATAATGGGGTGAAGGCCTGGGGAGGGGGTGGGAGCAAGGTGGAAGGAGTCAATTGGGGGAAAAATGGGACACCTATAATACTTTCAACAATAAAGATTTTTAAAAGAATTTTAAAAATCAATTATATATTTCCCTTGACTTCCATCATAACAATAGAGGTATCTCTTTGGGAAAATGACCTAAGAGGCGGAGTTTGTGCAAGAAAAACTTATTATAATGACTATGTATATAGTCTGTGTATATAGAAGATGCATTAAAATAGAAATTAAATTAAAATAGAAATTAATTAAAATAGAAATATGACTGTATGATACTTAAGCCACAGGATTTTTTATCTCCATTTTCCTTCATGGGACCCACCTCCATCCTTCTTGGTTTGCTAACATTTTCCTAAATTTGGACGTCTCTTGAAGGAGCATTCCCAGATTTCAAATTTGCTTCCCACCTTTATCTGGAATGTTGCCTCTCATAAAGCTATACTGTCTCAACACTATCCTTAGGTGTTTTTATTTCACAATCTAAGAAGCAAGTGCCAGTTTGCAGATCTTACTTATCTGCCGCTCATACCAAAGCCATCAAGTCCTCGGCAAAGGATCATCAGCCTGCTCTTTGTTAATACTTGTTAACTGGACCCAGAAAGTTGATATAAATTTCAGGATATTGCTTTGCTAATTCCACACAATTTATAGGGGAGAAAAAATTATTGAAACGATACTCTGGGAAAATGTTGTAGTCTGAATTTTCTAACATTGACGTTTTAAAAATTATCTTAATCACACTCATTTTTTTTAGTGTTACATTAAAAGTAGCCGTTTAAAATGTTGAACAGGAAGAAGATGTAATTTAATGAAGGGCATCTTTCTCCACATTGACATGGATGTTAATTTTTTTTGAGATTCTAATGTGCTCTAATTACTTTAATTTAAAATTCTGGGTGTGCATGTTTTATTCATGACTTTCTAGATGATTGGGAAAGTTTTCTGCAGCTCCTTTGAAGCTCTAACTTTGGAAATATAACAAATAATGAAGCCATCATATTTTCAAAATGCTCAGATAGAGGAGACTTTTGAAAGACAGTGTAATTGTGAATCAAAGCTTAATCAGCTGCTGTGAAATGAGTTTCTAATTATCACATTGCCCCTGGTATGCCAGAGTTCACCAAGGTTAAGAGAATGACCTCACACACATTTCCTCTGAAATAGTAGATTTTTTTTCCTTTGCAGCATATCACCTTGAATATTCAGAAACCAAGTTATTCTGCTTCCCATGAAGACACTCTTCAGAAACAATTTTTCACACAAACCCTTGGCTAATCTCATGCAAGAAATGGAAAGTGTCACTCATTTTTCCCTTATTAGATGCATTATTTCTGCAGTGTGCACAATGGCCTCTAAATGAGAACACTCACCCACTCCCACTGAAAAACTCACATTTTCCAAAGTAGTTTGTAAGTTTATTTAAGACAATTTCAAAAAGGGTTGCTCAAAGCATAAATCTTTAGGTTGCAGAATTCCGGATTAAAATAACTAGTTTTATTTCAAGTGGCCAAAGATGATACAGGTTTTCTAAACTGGGGAAGTGTGTTTGCACGAGAGGGCTCTCCATGCAATCAGTACCTGATGTCTCTTGATGTAAAGTTCAACTCAAGTTTCCATTTTTAACAAATAAGAAAGAGACATGATGTGAATAACTTTTCCAACTTCCTACCTCAAATGTAAACATTTCCATCTATATTCCACTTTCTGGTCACTAAATAAAGTTAAAAGATCAGAACTTAAATGTTTTAAAATTCCCTAAGACTTGGGGTGGTGAACACACAATACAGTGTACAGATGATTGTTGTAGAATTGTGCATCTGAAACTGGTATAATTCTGTTAACCAGTGTCACCTCAATAAATTCAATAAAAAGGAAAAAAATAAAAATAAAGTTCCACCATGGCTGGTGTTGCTCAGTGGTAGAGCGTTGACCTGTGCACTGTGGGAGGCAACCAATCCATGTGTCTCACTTCAATGCTTCTCTCTCCTCTCTCTCTCTCTCCCTCCCCCATCCCTTCCACTCTCTAAAAAATCCTCGGGTGAAGATTAAATAAATATGTAAAGTTCTCTAAGAATTGTAAGAAAATTTATATCACCGCATGTTCAAAACAAAATCAAGACTTTTTATTTCAATTCTATTGCCATATATTTCCTTTAAATTATTTTTTTTAGTTGCCAAATGAAATTCTAAGTTCTGCATAGAAATCAGCACTAACACCTTGACCTCTTCTAAAGCACTCTCTCCAAATGACTGAACTGTGATTCCTGTGCAATTTTTAGGGGTATTTAACTCATTCTTTGAAACTTGCAATCTCTCTAGTTCCTCAAATATATATATGTATTCAATCAAATCAAAGAAACAGATGTAGATGTTGTCTGAAGCGTGACTCAGAGTTCCTATCGACAGTTTCCCTTTTTGAGGAATGCAAACAACCTTGGGCTCATTAAGTGAGATTAAGTAGGATCCCGAAATAAGTGTTACTGGTAGGAGAGTTGTCATTAAAATGCTGCGCCAGGTTTGATTTGCATAAGATCTGATTACATTTAGTAGCTGTTCACGTATCTATGCTGAATCAAAGTCACTTCATCAACACACAGGTTATCTTTTCTGCTCACTTTAGAATGGTCTCGACTTCTAATTGAGAAATACAGCATTCCACATTCCGTGTGTCCCTGTGCCACATACTTTGTGCTAGTTTTGGGTAGAAAAGGGAGATGAGTCAAGTTTTATACAGCATTTCTAAGGTTGAGCAAACCCTCTGTAATTTCTCTCTTGAAAACACTGTCTATGAAAAGTGTCTGACATCTCTGATATTGGCGATAAGTGACATAGAGCCAGTAGACTTACTAGAAATAATAACTAGCATTTACTGAGCAATTATTAACTGCCAGATCCTAAGCTAAGTGCTGCCCAAGAATTTAATCTATCATTTAACCTTCTGGCAGCTACTGTTATTAACCCCCTGTTTCCAAGTGAGGAGACCAAGGCTTAAAGAGGTTATTTAACTTGCCCAGCATAACAGGCTCCTCATTGGTGGAGTCAAGACTTAAATTCTAAAGTCCTTGCTCTTAGACCTACATTTCCCCAGAGCAGGATAACCAATGTTCTAGACTTTTGCAATCCCAAAAGTTAAATCTGAGCTCTGCTTTCAGTAGCACTGTTGAAAAATGAAACTCCAGAAACCAAGTCCACCTCATTAGGATACATATCATTCAGAGGTGTCATTGTCCTCTCAAGGACACTAAGCCCGGAGTAGGACTTGAGTCCCTGCTCCCACCTCCCACCACTGCATCCAGGTTGTTCACATCGCTGGCACTACCTGCTCCAGACCTTAACCTCTAACCACAAGAAAGAAAAATTGACAGAAAACTATAGTGATGTTTTTTGTAATGCAACGAAACTCAGCTTGTGTTAAGAATTTCTTCTATAGACACTGAAAACATAGGAATTGGTGATGAGAATGAAAGCTAGTAACAGTAACAGAACTAAAGAATTCCCAAAATTATTGTTAAGCCATATTGACCACACAGACATTTGTATGGACAGTGCTAAACACAAACATGGTTTGCCACACACAGATATACCTTTGTGCGTTAACACTAAGCTAGTGGAGAGCTTCACAATGAGAAATCGGCCAGCAGGCAGATGGAGGGCTTCTGCCGTCGGTGGCTATGGTCCCAATTCCCCCCGCACTCTGTTGGAATACAGCGTGACATTTGTGTATATTATACTTATCTAAGTGAGATCTTAAAACTCAAGCACTGTGAGCCCTAGACTTCATCAGATTGTTGAGGCTTCCTTTGCCACAAATACTGAATATGGTAGTAATTTAAATTGCTACAAGCTGTGCCCTGCTGGAACACACCTGTCAAAACAACAAAAAAATCCAGATTAAAATAAGAGATCATTTGAGGTAATTAAGAGATATTTGTGTGGCTGAATTAGAAACGTGTAGTTCATAAATAACATGTACTGTATTCCACAATGAAGACTCTCGCTTCCACAGGTATTTGCCAAACCACCTGATTAATCTTCTCCCAACAATAATTTCAGCTTTCAATCACACACCTTTGCGGGCAGAATAAAATCCAAAACTCTTCACTAGGGCATTTAAGTCCCTTCACTTCAAGGCCCCTGGGGAACAACGAAGTGGCCCCCACCCAGGTCACTGTGACAACTGACAACATGGCCACATGCTTCCCTACCCAAGTCAGGAGATGCCCTCCCCCAGGGATGCGGAACAAGCCTGGCTCTGCACAGGCATGAGCGCGGGCCTGTGGTCAGAGGCTGCTCTGGCCCTAACCTTGTCGACACGTACTTTTCCAGGCTGCATCTCACCCACGGAAGGCGGAGACACTAATTCTCACTGAAGTTCAGTTTTCTTCCCAGGGCACAAAAATAAACAGGAAAAGACACATATGCATTAAAAATTTTGAAAAATGTGACGATGACATAGGCTTCCCTAAATTGCTAAGAGCTGTGCAGAGCAGGATTCTCGTGTAAAATGTCCATTACTGGTCCCGTTTCCCCTGAAGCCAACTAGAAATCATTATTCTATTAAAAAAAAAGGTAAGTAGAGTAAATCTTGGCTCAGACTTCTCCAAACTTTCCAAATTTGATTAAGACTCTTTTCTAGTCTGCTCATGCCTTTATTTTCTAGATTCTGATAAAGCTTGAGGACATTTTGGTGTTTTTAAAAAATAACGCTACTTTCTGGAAAGCATTGCAATATAATGCACTGAATTTGGAAGTCTTTGAGAGTAAACACTTTTAATTATTTCTGTAGCTTTGTTTCCTAGCCCACCGCTGGTCATTATTAGGGATGACAGGATGGGGAAAGCATGCTGTGGGAGACGGGGTTCAGCCCTCAGTCTGTCACCTACTGACAATATGACTTAGAGTAAAGCCCTTAACCTGTCTGAGTTTGAGGCTGTTCAACTGCTAAAGAGATGTACTAGCATCACTTACTTCTCAGGATATTGTTGTGAGGACCAAAAGAGATCATGTATTACAATGTGGCTTGTGAACGATAAGCACTGAATAATATTAGTTATTATCACTCTCAAGGATGGGCTTCACATCATAGAATGAGTGGAAAATAAAAAGAGAAAGTGGAACAACTGCAAAACAAACATCTTCTCGGTCATGAACAACAATGCCGAAACTGGAAAACCTCTGATCCGTCTGAAAATCTTCCTGTGGCATCTCTCTACAACAGAAGTGGGGCGGGGGGGGAGGGGGGGAGAAAAGATTTCTTACATAGGGCACAGAAAGGGCTAACCATGAAGAAGAACATTGATAAAATGGACCTCACTACAATTAAGAAAGTCTATAAATCAAAAGATAGCATCATAAGACTGAAAAACAGGAGCCGTTGAGTGGGAAAAGATATTTGCAATATGTTTCCAGCAAAGAACTCATTTCCATAACATACAAAGAAATACTTCAAATCAACAAGGAAAAATAGAAACAACTCAATTTTCAAAGTTGGACAAAAAAATCTGAATAGGTATTTTGGGGGGAAAAAATCAAATAGGTATATGAAAAGATGTTCAGCATTATCCATCATAAGGCAAATGAGATACCACTATATAATCACTAGAATAGCCAAAGTTTGTTTGTTGTTTTTGGCATATTTTAAAATAATAATACTAAGTGTTAGTAAAAATCTAATCATCTGGAGCAGTAGGATATAAGCTAGTACAACCACTTTAGCGAACATCTTGTTGGTATCTGTCCAAGCTGAACACATGCATCCTTATAATCCAACAATTCTACAACATAAAAACAAAAGCATGCACAAAAGACACACCTAAGAATGTTCACAACAGCCTTATGCATGATTTCCTCACACAAAAACACCCCAAACACGCGTTAGCAGTAGAAAGCAGAGCGCATGCGGTCGTTCCATAGAATGCTATCCAGCAGGGGGCAGCAAACTGCAGCGTGCGGGGCAAAGCCCGCCGCGCCCATCGCCTGCCGTGGGCGGCTGCATGTGCACGGCAATGGCAGGAGCTGCCACTCAGGCCGCATGGTCTGCAAAGCGGAGAATTTTTACTACCTGGGCCTTTACAGAAAAAGTTTGCCAACCTCTGCCATACAACGATGAAAAAGAGTCAGCTACTCCTACTATAGAAAACAAGAGCCCAGAGACATAAAACTCGAAGGAAAAAGCGAGGCGTGAAGAAAATGCATACTATGACTCAGTTTATATAAAGTCCAAACACAGGCAAAATTAAGAGAAGTTAGAAAGAAGTAGTGATAGGAGTCAGAATGGTGGTTACATTTAGGGAAGAAGAATAACGACAGAGCAATGGTGCAGCTGATCACTCTCTCTAAACTTGACAGTGTCGCTTAAAAGTAAAGCAAGCAAAACTAGAGAGGGCTACCCACACCTGACGCCCCCTCCCCACCACAGCCCCGAGGCCACCGCGAATCTCTGAGTCAGGTCACATTGCAGTCCCCCGAGTTGGGGAGACAAAAGAAGGCAAAATCAATCGTTTAGTAGCAGCTGGGCGGATTAGATAAAAACCTATCACAAATCTCCTCTGATCCCTACTGGTTTTAATCTCTTTGTATTTGAACAGAAGAGAAACAAACAATGAACTACAACAATCTAAACTAAATAATGTTTTAACGTCAACATAAGAGATTATGTCCACCCCCAAATCCACCTCATTCAGATGAGTGAGTGGAATTGCTTGAAGCTCACGAGAGTATTGATTTTGGAACAATAATTAAAATCTAATGGAGTTAATCAGTTTCACATAGAACTATAAATTTCATCCAAAGACATGATAAATTGCTGAATAAGAATATCTGACCGCTCATCTACTCAATTTTTAAAAATTCAGATTTCATTTTCTGACAATGTTATTCATTTTAACTGGGAGAAATATTCATAACTATCTGAAGTGCTGGATATTTTAGTCTAAGAAGGGGAGGGAAAAGAGAATCATTTGGTTCTTTATGGGGGTCAAATTATACATCAAATAAAGTATGAAGTTCCTTCACCAGATACATTTCATAAAGTTAAATGGTTCTTTCAAGATTATGCTGACAATAGAGTCTTCAGTCTTTGTTATAATATAGTCTCCGACCTCTCTAATAAAGATAATAATGTATCATCAAAAAATGCTGCTAATTGAAAACTGTAAGTCTAATTAACCAGGGATGTGACCATGCATAACATATTATTAATAGAATGAAAAGATTGCATTATACCAACTGCTACCCAGGGAAAAAAAACTACAAGGACAGTCCAGCAGTTCAAAGACTCTTCACATCCATTTTGGCAAAAGTTACTGATGATATTTTCCTTTCATTAAACTGTAGTCTTCATAGCAAAATGACTCAAAACCAGAAGAAAGTAGAGCCAGACTTAAAAGATGGGTCACAGGGCAGCTGCTAGGGATCCAATCTATAAAAGGCCCTTAAACACGGCTGGAAGACATCAGAAATATGGTGCCAATTAACTCATTCATGTTTCCACATGAAACTCTTACATAATGGGGAAAATGTAAATCGGTCCCACTCCCAATGAATTAGCTCCCTCTAATGAAAAATATAAATCCTCTGTCCTAGCACTCACCTCTTTCCATTGAGTTTTTTGTGATGTACACATGCAAATTCAGAATGCTTGGGGGCCACTAGTTTCTCCAGCCAAACCTAAAAGCACCCAGCTGAGAGTTACCCGATGTCAACAGCCAAGTAAAATTTCAACACTAAGAGAGCATGTGGTACCGGACCGTCTTCAGAGAAAAATGGATCTATTTTAGTATCTAAATTTTAAATCCCATGCCTAAAGAGTTAGCCTATATCAGGAAAAGCCTTTTTAAAAATCTAAAACAAATAGCACTACAGGAAAATGGAACTCATTTTTGCCGACATTAAAAAAGGGTATCCAGCCCTGCTGGCGTGGCTCAGTGGTTGAGTGTCGGCCTATGAACCAGGAGGTCACAGTTCGATTCCCTAGTCAGGGCACATGCCCGGGTTTCAGGCTCCATCCCCAGTAGGGGGCGTGCAGGAGGCAGCTGATCAATGACTCTCTCATTGATGTTTCTATCTCCCTCCCTCTCCCTTCCTCTCTCTGAAATCAATTTTTAAAAAAAGAGTATACATATCAAGATGGCTCATTGAGAGCATGTCAAATTCTCCTCTCAGCAGCTAGCTCTTAAAATGAAAAATTAAATACAATGGATATATAGACATAGAGAAGTAAACATATGTAATTTATAGTTGAAGACAAGAAAATAAAATCTTCATGGGTTAGAAACAAAGAAGAAATCAATAGTCAATAGATACTTATGCCTCAAGGCTCAAAGGAATTGGGATCTGGATTTGGAATGTTGAGACTAGGGCTTCGATGGTCTAATGGGATTGCTATCAAATGTACCCCATATGGGAGATCTGGCTCAAACCAGGCCCTACTATTAAAGCTGGGAGCTGCTTGACCAAAAACACCTCTGTCCATGTGCACAGCTGTGGCTGGGGAAGAAGCAGAACCTCTTCCAGATCATAGAGCCCAGTTCCCAGCCCACGGAGAGAGCGCAAAGCCCATATTCCCCCTGGCTGCGCCAAGCAAGACCCCACACTGAACAACCAGGACAAGATCCATTCCCCAGGGCGCTGGTGGAAGGGTTTTAGGAACGTACTGAAATGCAAGGCGGCTCTCTGTTCATTCAGCTAGAGCCAATTTTAATGCTTTTAAAATAAATCCATGTGAGTGTCGTCTACATGTACTAAGTATACTTCTTAGTTATGGGTAACTTCACAATCATGACTGAAAGGCAGTTCTGAATAAAGTAAAACGTTATATTTAGTCCGCAAATCAAATCCCTGATTTTTAACACATGAAAATATTTTATACAGTTTTTAAACAAAATACTGTTTTTCGATATTCACATTAAAGAATACGAAGGCACCCTAAGCAACAGTGTATCTCTGCTATCAGTATGTCCCTCTTAATTCCTTTCGATTACTTTATCCACTTAAATGCCTCTGCTAAGATGCACGAGGAATACAGTTCTCCCTTTTCAACTGTCCACTGAAATGATTTTTTTAGTATCATGAGTCAAGGCTGATTTTGATAAATGCCCTTTTAAAAATGTCTAATGATTTTGCTTTTAGAAAACATGTAAAATGAGTTTGTATATCAGATTATAGCCACAGATAAGGGAAAAAATCTTACCTGATATAATCCAGATTTTCTCAATAAGCCGCACCAAGGCTCAATCTGCATTCTTGTCCTACTACTGAAAATGTAAAATGCTTCCCCACTCTCCTCATATCCCAGCCTTCTTAATAAACTTACTACCTGAACTTACTAAGCTTATCAAAGTTCTTAATTTCAAGGCCACAGTGCCTGATGTTGAATTGCAGAAAATTATAATTACTATTCCCACACATGCACCGTCATACATAAGAATTCAAAGCTCTCACAAGCCATGAATATTACCATCCTTTCTGAAGAATTCTTCCCCGGGATGAATTTCCCCATCCTATAAAACAGAGATTTGAATGCAGAAGAAATAAAATGAATTTCCATTTCCTACGTAACACAGTGTGGAGCAGTAAGACAACCAGCAAAAGAAAACTCAGGGCTTTTGCACTTTGAGTGTCTTGATATGTTGGACACCATAATAGTGCCCAGAGAAGTAAATACCCTACCAAATATTTAAGACATATTTTATTTTAAGCTAAATTTTCAAAAAAATACAAGAAAGCGAGGAGCCTTTCCAACTCCTTCTATAAAGCAATTGCTAACAGAAAAGCTCAGCAAAGGGTTTTTTACCTTGAAGAGAAAGACTGTAGGGATATGTTTTGCTTTTGAGTATGCTCTTCCACCGGCATTGGATCTCTGCTCCAGCCTAATTGAAAATGAAAAATCCCTACGTTGGAGAAACACGGTGACATTCAGAGCTCAAGGCTTGACTCACAAAGTAATTCTGCCAGCAATATTTTTATGGTTGCAGAAAGTAGAAAAACACATATTTTGGCTTGTAGTATTAAATTTAATTCATAAAGTTTAGTAGCAATACTTCTGAGGACAGAGAAAAGTCAGCTTTCAATATAACTGGTTCAGAAAAAAACTGCTGTTGCAGAAACTGCCTACTCAAAAATTTCAAAGTCTAGGCTTCCGGATTCTGAAGCAGGGGAAGATAAAATGGTTTATAATATATCACAGATTGCAAAAGTTTCAAAAGATTGCCTAAGGCCCATGTAGCTGCAAAAAAACCCAAAGAACAAAAGGCGTTGTCCTATTTTTATTAGTTCTACTATATTCATAATAAATTACTAGGATTCCAGTTTTTCCAGATTTCCTAAATAGCTATTAGGAGGTCCATAAAAACGGCTTAGAGACTAGCCTATTTTCCAAAGTATGTTTTTAAGAAAATCAAGAACAGGAAAGGAAAAGTCTTGGTTTGTTAGTATAGGCACATATATGTCACTTAACTACGTTCATTCGTTGTTACCTGGCCACATGTCAGGCATTACCCATTTGAACCTGTTATGCTCATTGAGTGAGTATAGAAATGAAGAAAACTTCTCCCAAAGAAAATAGCAAATGCAGCATCTTGTTCATTTTAATATTTTGTCTGCATTAGGGGAAAATATTAGAAGCAACTTTAAATGTTCAAGTAAGGACTTCAAAGAGGGTTTGCATTTTGCATTATAAAGGACAACAACAGTAATAAAAGAACAATATGCTTAAAAATACATTAAGTAAGAAAAATAATTACATTTATACTTTAAATAAAATTCTGCAATTTTGAATTGAGGTATAATTGACATATAAACTACAATTCTTCATTTTTAAAGTAGTATAATTTTTCTATGATGATTCGAAATCCTGCTGCATTTAGCTCCAATATTGTTCTACATTTTCAGAAGCCTAGAGAAGATTTCACTTTATTAATAGTCCCTAGTTTTCAGTCAAGGAAATAGCACCTGCCAGAAAGCTTTTCTTCACTGTCACCGTCTTCAAATTCCTTATTTTGTCTGTTGTCTTCAATGAACAGCAAGATTTGATAAACAACAATTATTAGCATTTCAGTTCTATTAGATAATCAATATTTGAAGTATGATGTGGCTTCATCACATAAGTTTGCAGAGGCATAAACCTTATTAAAGCATATTTTCTACACAAATAAAAACAGAAATGTAAACACTGAAAAACAACTGAAAAAAGTCATTAAAGGGGTATTAAAAAATAGTTGATTTCATGAATGATTTTTTAAACCTTTAGTAAATGGATATTTTTATCCTGTTTACACTTTTCTAAGCCATAAAGAAAATTTTTATGGAGCCATCACAAGAATGATACTAAACTTAATAAATACAGCATAAAAATAAACTTCCAATCTTCTTATGATTATATATGTACATACACTAAAGTAAATATTAGCATATGGACTGAAGAAGTTTTAAGAAAATATTATGCCGTGACCAAATAAGATTCTTATCAGAAATGGAAGGATAGTTTAATATTAGAAAATTATTAGAGGCAATATTTAATTATATGTAAAACATATGATTGCATATATGAAAACCCAAAAATATTTTCTTGAAAAAGCTATTAGTATGTGAAAACTTGTAAGAGGCATGTACCTCAACATAATAAAGGTCGTTTATGACAATCCCAAAGCTAACACCATACTCAATGGTGAAAAACCAAAAGCCTTCCCTCTAAGATCAGGAACAAAACAAGGTGCCCACTCTTGTCACTTTTATTCAACATAGTACTGGAAGTCCTAGCCAGAGAAATTAAGCAAAAAAATGAAATAAAAGGCATTCAAATCAGAAAGAAAGTAAAACTGTCTCTATTTGCAGATCACATAATAAATGTAGAAAATGCTATGGACACCACTAAAAACTGTTAGAACTAATAAACAAATTCAGTAAAGTTGCAGGCTCCAAAATCAATATACAAAAATCAGCTGCATTTCTATACCTAGCAACAAGCTACCAGAAAGAGAAATTAAGAAAATAAAATTGACAAATGCATTAAAAAAAAAAAAAAAAGAAACTACAGCAATTCTTCCCCTACCTAAATGGTTTCACATCAGCATTTACTGCTCTTCTGGCGAGAATTTTCTACCCACAGCCTGAAGAAAATTAGCATAGCCTTTAAATAAGTTACTACCTATCCTGAAAGTGTTATATATTAAATAAAAATGGATGTGAATAAATTCTATTATCTCATTTTAAAAGGATAAAATACCTAGGAACAAATACCAAGGATTTACGAAAGACCTGTACACTGAAAACTATAGGGCATTGATGAGAGAAGTGGAAGAAGACACAAAGTTATTACATGCTCATAAACTGGAAGAGTTAAATGTTAAAATGTTCACACTACCCAAAGCAATCTATAAATTCAATGCAATCACTATCAAAATTTTAATGACTTTTTCAGAGATATATACCAAAAAAAAGAATTCTAAAATTTGTATGGAACTACAAAAGAGCCTAAACAGCCAAAGCAATCTTGAGAACAAAACAAAACTGGAGACATCACATGTCCTGATTCCAAACTATATTATGAAGCTATGGTAATCAAAACAGTAAGATATTGGCATAAATACAGACACACAGAACAATAGGAGCCTAGAAATAAATCCACACCATAATTATATGGTAAATTACAACAAAAGAGCCCAGACTATACAATGGGGAAAGCACAGTGTCTTCAATAAATGGTATTGGAAACACTGGATCATCACATACAAAAGGTTAAAACTAAACCACTGTCTTGCACCATATATAAAAATCGTAACAAAATTCCTGAAAATTTAGCTGCTTGAAACCACAGTAAATATTTCTTGTGTCGCCTGGCTGCTGTGAGTTATGAGTTTGGGGAAAATTTAACAAGATGGTCTGGCTGAGGCTCTTTCATGAGGCTGCACTCAAGCTAGCAGGCAGGCTGTGGTCATGGGCAGGCTTCCCTGGGGCTGAGGCCCCACATCCAGGACGGCTCCCGCACATTGTGGACGCACTGGTTCTGGCTTTGGGTGAGAGGATTACTCCAGGGGGCTTATGGAGTGATCTTGCAACATGGCAGCAGGCATCCTTCACAGAAAGTGACCTGAGAGATCAAGGGTGATGTCACGGTGTCTCCTATCACTTAGTCTCAGAAGTCAAATACTGGCATTTCCACCACATTCTATTCTTTAGAAGAAAACTACTAAGTCTCGCCCACACTCAAGGGGACAGAAATTAAGCTCCACTCTTTAAAAAATGAATGTCAAAGAATTAGTGAATATTTCAAAAATTTTTAAATCACTACAGGAAATATCTTAAGTATCTATTAATGAAAGACTGGTTAAATAAGGTGTGGTCATTATGTACAAACATTTTTATAGCACGCCCTTCAGTAAAAAATAATAATAATAAAATTAATTAAATAACACACACTCCTACTATGAACGCATGAATTGTATTTCTTTTCCAATTATATATACATACACTTGACTAAAAGTGTGCATGTTATAAAATATACACAGAATGTTTTTAATTTTAAATGAAATAAACATAAGTAGAAGATCCAATATCTTCTCCCCACACCCCTTGAAATGAATGTACTTGTTTAAGAAACACTGAAATATAGTCATGAAAAAATGAAGTAGTCCTATGAATAGAAACAAGAAAGGTATCTAAATAAGAAAAGCAAAATGCCAAACAGTATGTATAACTTGATCCCATCTTTGTAAAGAATACATACATATATGCTTGGACACACACATAAAATATATGTAAGACTATAAAAGAAACTCTTAGGAATAATTATCTCATGAAAAAGAATTAGGCTGGTAAAAGAAAAACAGTTTTATTTATCTTTTTATTCCCTTCTGTAACTTTTAAATTTCATATGCATGTTTGCATTTTTATAATTATATATTTTAAACATTTAAAAATAAATGCAACTTAATATAAAATAAAAACAACTCAATTAAAAATTTACAAAGGATAAAGAAAAACAGTAATCATAAAAAATAATTAAAATGTTTCTTAAACATTTTTTTTAAAGTTCAACCTCGCTCATAATAAGACAAATGTAATTCATAACTACATAGAGATACCGCTTTCTACTTATCAGATTGGCAAATGCCCCGAAGTTTGATAACACCATCTTAGCAGGGGGAAAAGCCACTTTCACTCATTGCTATTAAGATTGTAAATGGATATAACCCTTTCAAAGGCCATTTGGCAATAACCACCAAAATTTTAAATGCACATACCCTTCAGCCCAGCAATTTCACGTCTAGAAATTTATCCCACGGACATGTGCAAATAACATGTCTAAGGTTATTTGTTTCAGTATAGTTAATAATAGCAAAGGATTGGTATTAACCTAAATGCCCATTAACAGGTGTCAGGTAAATTAAATTGTGGTAAATCCATTCTACGTAGTATAATACAGGTATTAAAGTGAATGAGGGCCTCTTTACATATATGTATATAAGCTTAAAGACATAGTATTAAGTTTTTTTAAAACAAGGGTAAAATCTGGGTATATATAGTATGCTACCATTTAGGTTTTTTAAAAATGGGGAATATGTATTTTCACATTTACTATGTGTACACAAAATTACTGAAAGGAGATAGAAAACAAAAACAAAAACTTCCAATGGGAGCAAAACTGATGGTTGGCAGATAGAGGGGGAAAGCAAATTTTTCACTCTCTACACTTTTATACGTTTTGATCTTTGACCCATGCTAATGTATTCTTTAAAATAAATAAAATAACGGTATCGACTAGCACTTAATAGTCACTTGCCTTATGCTAGATACTCTACTGTTTTATATATTATTCTGTTTTGTTCACACATGCTACAGGTGCGCTGGCCGGTGCGGCACTGGAAGGGCCCTGGTTCGATTCCTAGTCACCGCACATGTGCAGGCCGCAGACTTGATTCCCTGTTGGGGTGTGTGCGGGAGGCAACTGATCCATGTTTCTCTCTCACATCAATGTTTCTCTCTCTCCCTCTCCTTTCCTCTCTCTCTCAGATCAATAAAAAAGCATGAAAAAAATTTTTAAGGTACAGTATCATAGTTATAAGAGAGAGTTTTAAGCCAGAGGAGTTTGGTTGTGGTCTGAGTGGATGTAGCCTCCAAATAGTGGAATGCCCAAGGAGGTGACTACCTGGGAGAGTCTGTGAGCTTTCTTGTTTTTAATCACCCATCCCCTGAAGGTCATAAACTCAATAAAGAAGGAGAAAACAGCTCCCCTCCTTCTCCTAATTAAAACGTCATCTCTCTAACAGGTGAAAGCAAAGCCTTCACATTTCCATGTGATTTAAAATCCCTTCTATCAACAGTGTGACAGAGAGCAAGAAAATTAACACACCCTTGGGGCAAGACAGTGAAAATATATTACTGTCCTGTGCAGGCAGATGCAATTGCTACTGTGATTTTATACACACACACACACACGCACACACACACACACACAGATGCATAAATAAATGCACTGGCCAAATATGTTATTAAATATTTCAGGGCATGTTGGACATCTTTCCCAGAACTGAATGGGGAAATTCAACCATCCCCCTCTTTGCTCCCATTTTTGGATAGGATAGCTCATGACGCAAATTAAGCAAATAGATTCCCTCCTTCAATGAAGTCTGATTTTCACTTCCAGAGCCTGGCTGGGCGGCAGTCAAAGCCCCTTCTTGTACTTCTATGTACTGAGAGGGGTGGAGGTCTGGCAGTTCCCTGTCACTCTCTGTGGAACATGGAACCACTCCTGTCAACTGCCCTCAGCCTTAGACTTTTACCCCCAAATTATGAGACAACAGGAAACATCCCATTGGACATCCTATTATATTCACACCCATTTTGTTCTGGTGACTTCTTTACCTTCCAATGTATTTGGAAATTCCAGGTCATCTACAAAATGTCAGTGAAGCTATACACAATGAAACGAAAAACCTAGAAGAGTCCTTTTGGGGTCAAGGGGAGGGGAAACAGCATTGCATGGAGCATGAAGAGTGGCCCCCAATCAAATTTAAAGAAAGGCAAGTTGTTTCAACTCAGAACTTCCCACAAAGAGTAAATAAGAAATAAAATGAATTCAATTCATTTTGGCAGCCAACAGATAGATTTCAGTTTATTTTCCTCTGTCCTACAGAATAATATGGGTTTTTTTGTTTTAAGCAAAGAAAAAATAAATAGATGGAAGGAACAGGGCAAATCCCAGGTCAATTTTTAAATAATTTGCCTTTTTCCAAAAGCAGTGCCAAGTTCACATCGGGCATCAGAAAGCCAGGATAAACACTAGACAATTGAAAATGTAATCAATCGTCAGTGCCCTTGAAGGCCACAAGGCATGAATAACAGTCAGCAGGACTTTGTGCAAAGCAAGTCCGGTCGAAATGCAAACATCCCTCCTCTGATGGGAATGGATCAAGGAGAGATGACGTATTTGCTCTTGACTTGTGACAGGTTTATTTTTTTTATTCTGTCACATACAAGCTAATAAGGTAATAATCGAGGCTGCCTCCAGCCTTAGTGTTTAAAATATACCCAACTCACACAATATAAGAAGGAGTTGATGACCAACTATTACTTTAGGAAATGCAGTCTCTTATGTCTTGGATTTGGGGTTTATACATTTATCATTTCCTATACCAGGTATACTAACAACTCTCAGTTCTACTGGTAATGAAAAGAAATAGTAAATGTCTTATGTGTACAGCAGGGGTATCACTTTTACCTTAGAAAATAGAACCGGCCACTGCGCGTTACCAGGTTATCTCGCCATTTAACTACAGAGAACGATCCCTTATGAATCAAGCCCACAGCCTGGAGGTTTTCGATCTCGTGTTCCTTTGGACCCTTGCAAAAACAATATAGCAGGCCTGCAGTGTAAAATTAGGCCTAAACTTAATTATCTTGCAGCCTATTTCCTGAGTTTAATTAACTTTTCTGAGCGGTTTCTACGGCAATGAGGAACAGGCCCATTTTGTATTATTTAGTGTCATAATTTCTCTTCTCTCTCGGTTCCAAGGACACCACAAGCTCCCTCCAGTCCTAATTGCCATGGCAAATGCAGAGATATGAGGACAGAAAAACAGCTCTAACCAAAATTAAGAATGCGCCGCTGTGCATACTAATGCAGGGATGGAAATCGTGAGTGTGCTATCTATAATCCCTTCCAGCCTCTAAATGAACTGGCTTTAAATATTTAATTATCCTGTTAAGTAAATTCAGATTATGAATTCAATCCTCGTCATTACAGATCACTGGGCTGCTTCAGAAGGAAAATAAATCCAGGCCAGGCCAACGGCGTTTCATAAGCTAGGACATGACACAGTTACAATTTACTCTGTCTCCCTCCTGCGCGCTGTGCCTGCCGCTTCTCTGCACTGTGAGAAGACTGGATGTGGCAAGACACCCCGTGTCCCACGAGGCCTTGGGAGCCCAACAGATTGAAATCAGTCCAGGCTGTTCCATTATGAGCTCTGTCACCACCGACAAGTTTCTAAGTCTCTCCCAGGCTGGACTGTCCTGCTCTTGAATTCAGGTAAAGGTAAGTGTCCCACTGGGGGGGGAGGGGGGTGATTATTAAATGAGATAACCAATGAGCTCCCTGGCCTCCCCTTCCCCTTCTCCTTCCATAAAATGTTTTACAGAAGAAAACCATTTCCATCCAGGGAAAGTTGGCAGTTGACTTTTAACATGCCAGTGTGTGAATGGTTGAGAGGGGATATGAATAGGAAAAAACAGCAGGGCCTCTGTTGAAACAGGTAAGAATAAAAAACTAGAGAAAAGGTTGTAAAGACCTAGACATTGTTTGTAACAATCGATAGATGATAGATAGATAGATAGATAGATAGATAGATAGATAGATAGATAGATAGATAGATAGATAGATAGATGATAGATATAGATAGATGATAGATAGATAGATAGATAGATAGATAGATAGATAGATAGATAGATAGATAGATAGATGATAGATAGATAGATAGATAGATAGATAGATAGATAGATAGATAGATAGATAGATAGATAGATATGAAAGAAAGGGAGGGGGGAAAGGAGGAAAGAAGGAACAAAGGGAGGGAGGGAGGAGGAGGAAGGAAGAGAAATAAAACATAAAACGCCCAGGATACTCTGAGGTAAGGTGCTACAACTTCTACAAGAGTCCATGACAAAAACCAGGGAGAATCCAGACAGAACACAGGCCTCTCCTAGTCACCCCGAGCCTGCAGGTCACACCTCCACATTTATCCATGGTTTTGCTGCTGCTCTGCTCTGCCCAGAGCCCGACTTCACACCACAGGGATGGGAAGCCACTGAAGGTCGGTATTGGGAGATCCTGCAGACCTTTCGGATGCCACCAAGTACTTTGAGTCTATGCACCTCTCCAATCATTCGCTCATTTCTGCAGCTGGTCCAGTCTCATAGCCAAGATATTCCTTGTTTTAAGTAGAATGTAGATCCTTAGTTCTGCAATGGGGAAGAGTGCCCCACCACTGTCCCAGGTCAGAGGGACACCTTGACCAGGCTCCATCCTGTCGCTCCTGGGTCCCTCCCTGACCTGCCATGGGAAATTCCCCTTGCACACCAACATCCATTTTATCTCCCGGTCTGGGTATTATAAGGGGAGGTAAAATGAGTCACACTCAAGATTATTCTGAGCCTTGGGAAGGGACATCTCCATTCAAAGAAGATGGGTCACAGATTGATGTCAATTGTGATGGGCAGGCCCTGGCCCTGGGAGATCCTCACGTGAGAGCAAAGAAAAGGACAGTCACTGTAGCTCTTTGGCGTAGGTGACATGCAGCACCACAGCTCTGGCTAACACCAGTGACAATGGCTGATACTTACAATGCTACTCCCTAAGCTTTCAAGGATTGTTCAAACTCTAAAACAATAAGTGCCTGTGGAAACATTCTGTTCCCTGTGCTAAACGTCCCATACCTGAGGATGTTGGGGTTAAATTAGGCAATGACATGGCGACAACTAGGGCAATGGCGGGTCCTGAGGTCCTGGCGTTCTTGTTACCATGGTGAAAATATATAAGGCTATTGTTACTGTTCTCACATCATCTCAAAAACGAGGAAGAATTCCCCTCTCCACATTCATATTCTTGCCCTTTTTATTCATAATTTTAAATCTGCCTTGTTCAAGGAAACAATCCTCAAGACCTAGTCTAATACGTGATTCCATCCTTCAGACGCTGGGGTAATAGAGGGCCTACACTTTCCTCATATTTCATTCATAACCTTGGCCATCACAGGCCCTCACATCCCACGTACCAGTCCTCATTTTACATTAGAATTAAAATACTCAGCCTTGAGACTACGCCCTCCCACCTGCGCCTGTCTCCCAGCCTCCCGCACACCCCGCTGCTCGGGCCTTAAATCATCCCGCACACCCTGCTCTTGTACCTGCCAACATCATCCGCTGTCTAAATGCAGCTAGCAGCTGTTTATTTACAATTAGATCTGCCAGCTGGAAAGCAAACATTCTACATTACCAGATCAATCAATGTTACAGGGAGAGAAAAAAACCAGGTACAGCATGAAATGGGGAACAGGAACATTACATTATAGAGCAGCTGTCCTTGTCCAATGCCATTAGATGTTCTCAGGACCGAGAATTAATACAGCTCCAGTCTATGATCAGCTGTCTGCTGCTCACATGTTTGACATCTAAGAAATACAGCCCACTGGAGGTAAAGATTTGGGCAGGGAAGCCCATTGTCTTCATCTGACGGCATGAACAATACCGTCCCACAAGGTGGTTTCTCTATGGAATCAGGGCGTCTGCCCTGCGCTACGGTTGCCAATTTATTTCCTCTTTATTCAAGTAGCAATTAGAACTGAATCACACACATTGATGTTGGGCTTTCAAAAATAATACCATTTGCCACGTAGATTATTTGGGGGCATCCTCTCATTTGGGGAAACTCAAATAATGATGAGATTATAAAGATCACAAAGTAGTCCCGCACAGTGTTCTCCCTTTTTTATTGATTTATATATTTACTGATGTTCGTGACCTTGATTTGAGTTTGGCTACTAAGTCATAAAGTGTAAGTTAAAACACACTTGCCTGGTTTAGCCTCAAAATTAGTAAAGCAAAAGAGAGTCACAATTTAGTAGGAGCACAGCAACAAAAGCATAACAGTACGGCTTGGGCTGAAAAACGGATGCTCACACTGGTGAGGCGGCTGGAGAGAGTCGTGATGAGGGATGAAAGGCTACTAATGATAAAATTGTAGAATCTCACTAAACATGAGATTCCACCGTACATTTTTAACCCACAAAAAATACCTTATGAATGGGCTTATACTTGTCAATGCCCCCTAAAACCCGCTACAGTTTGATTGAGCAGCATTTCAGGTCAATTCTAAATGCCCTTCTCTTGCCCTGCTGCGCTGTGAATGTGAAGGTTTCCCCTCTGTGAGCTGGCTCCTAACGGGAACTCCCCTGCCTTTGGTAGAAATGCAGCAACACCAGCCGCAGCCCCTGACACGCTTGTTGGAAATGTGCGGCCCGGCCGCTGCAGACCCCCTCTGCCCTCATTAGGAAATATGCTGGCAGTCAACAACAAAAGCAATAAAACTTGGAGAGCTTAAGGAATCGAGAAAAGACCATGAAGGCTTCCCGGGAAATCAATAAGACACTCTCAGCCAAGTAACAGGACCGGCCATTAGTGGATCCGAGGCCTTCCTTAAGAGCTTCCCATGTTCTGCATCCAGGTTTGGTCTAAAGCTGCAGGCCCAGGCTCCACCCCTCTCAGCTGACAACCTCCACCCCGAAGGCTCGTGGGCACGCCTGCTGCCTGCTTCACTCAATGCTCCCAAGGCGCCTCGGAGACACTGAGCTCCCCGGAGCGTGTGGGAGAGGGTGTGTTTTAAATCATAAGCAAGCACTGGGAGGGGGCTGAGTGGAGGGGTGGGTATGTGAGCTCACAGAAGGGCCAGGCCCAAGAGAAGAAAGTCAAACCACGCGTGACCGCCCTGGGCGTCAGAGGCTAAGGCCCCGAACGAAAGGGAGATCGATAAAAATGGAAAGAATGGTCCCAGTGGTAGGGGGACTATACTGGCCACGGAGTGTGGGGCAGTCACTCGCCTCCCTACTCATGGGCCCAAATGCGAACATCGCGCGTGGACTGAGATGACGCCCTCTCCTCTCTCACGGCGGCTCATCAAGCACAAGCTCTGCGTGGCCCACTCAAAGCCGCTGTGTAATTTTGGTCCCCTTCATTTTCACCCTCCTTTGTTTTGCTCCCGGGAGAACCCCTCTTTTCTCTCTTACCTTATACACTCATTTCCATCTCTCATGACATCCAGGTAACAACATCATACTGGTTTGTACTATTTGGTAGAATTCAACAAAAATGGGTTCTGACTAATGTTAGCATAAAATTAACTTTCTGGAAGGAAACGGGGTAGAACCTCAAATGGAAGGACAAGATGAGTAACGAGTAACCAGATCTCAGGAAGCATAAAAACCAGATAAAGCTGGGGAAATCATGGACAGTCTCTTCAGGATCACCAAAAGGGTGAGTCAAAACCAACTATTTTTCATTTTATGTCATTCTGCTCAGGATGCAGTTTCCTAGGTTGAGATTCCCAAGGAGACTGTCTGGAGTGGGGGTGGGGAAGGTCCCCAGTGCTGGTACCGAAGGCAGGTGCAGTGGATGCTGGGCAGGCGTCCCCCCTGGCTGTCCAGCGCAGCTGCGTGGATGTACCTGGACATGCAGCTCAGAGAAACAACTAGTAGCCTCAGCTCTTACAAGCACAGGTCCATCCAAATGCTCTTCATTTTATGGCTAAGCTCATCCTGCTCCACCACCTGCATTCGGTGCATTATATTCCTTCCTTTAACATAAAATTTCTCACTTTGGTATCTAACTTTCACACTGAACATTCACCTGGCTTTAATTCCCCACTCTTGCCCTGCCCATTAAGGAATTCTGATTATTTCTGTTTATCATAAAGAAGAAAAAAAAAACAAGGTAAGGCTACAATGCTGCCCAATAGAACTTTCTACAATAATGGAAATGTTCTATATCCAGGCTGTCCGATGTGGTAGCTCCTGACCACTTATGGCTACTGAGCACTTGAAATTCAACTAGTGAGACTGAGCAACTGAATTGTACTTAATTTCAATTAATTTCAATATAAATCTAAATGCCCAAATGTGGGTAGTAGATACCACATCGGACAGTGCAGAACAGATAGATACTGTCCAAGAAATTCCTTGTCTATTTATTTGAAATCTGTGCTGCTTGTATGCCCTGCAGCACTCATATGTTCCATGAATGTGGGGTGTTCAAAGCTAAATCAAATATTTTTCTGAGGAAGTTAAAAGCAATTCTGAACCCGTTATATGACTAGGCAATAAAAAGGGCACCTTGCCTCAGGTCACCCAAAATCTAACCCATCCCCAAATATATACACAAAGCTTTAGAAAGTCCTGAGTTCTGGCTCTGGCTCTCCCTGGGCATGTGACCTTGGACAAGCCCAGCTTTCTCTTTTGTTTCTTGAAACGAAAGGGGCTAGGCTAGATGCTCTGGGTCCCTCTTCCCACTCTAAAACCTTAATTTTTCTTTTCCTGCCACTAAAATCTAGAAGCTGTAGGATAGAGGCTGCAAACAGAAATGGTGGGACCTAGAGCAAATCGAAGAAGGTATGTCCCAGCCAATCACACAACTTGGAGTGTCAGCCCATCATCTGGAGATTCTGATTTTCCAAGAGACCTCAGAAATCCTTTTTATTATTGGAGTCTAAAGCAATTTTTAAGAAAATCTCTGTGAGCTAAGCAAAATCCATCTATGGCAGGGTGTGACAGAGATTGCTTCAGACAGATTATAACTAAAAACCTGGAGCCCTCAAACTCTGTCCTTTAGCGTGACCTCCTCCCCACATTGCTCTCAGTTTAAAATTACAGTTCCAAATTCTCCTTCTGGCTCCAAACATGATCTACCTTAAAATGCTGATTACTAGATAAAGCCATGATTGTGAAGGTGACTTTGTTTCTATTAACTGAAACAGAAAAGTTATCATAATGAGCCAATGATAATTGACAGATGCCCTGCTCTCAGAGATCATTTGTGATGCTATAAAAAGAAAGCAACTATAAAGGGAATTCAAGGCTTCTGTGAGTCATTAAAATTTGTGTTTTACAGGGAATACATTCCATTTATTCTCAGATAAAATTGAAAATAATTACTGCCTAGGAAATTCTGATCTGTCACTGAAGCAGTGCTTGCGAACTCCACAAATCTCCCTGCAGTGAAAGAGCATAAACACCAGGTGGCAGCATATCATTAAAGATGCTCAGACCTTGACATGGAGGTATTTTTATTAAAAATTGTCTTAGCATAATGTCAAATCAATCTACATGTCCTCCAGATCTCTTTTTAGCTGATTAATGTCTTTAGAATTTATTTTTAGTCTATTATTATTATTTGAAGTCTATTATTATTGGAATGTTCCGAGTTACCAATATCTTTGGGGTTAAATGGTGTAAAATTGCATAAGGGGAATCTTTAATAATGTTTTCAACTTTATTTCTGTTGTTGACACTATTACAGATGTCTCCATGTCCTGCGCCCCTCCACTTTGCCCAGCTCCACCCAGCCCCCCCCACCCCCTTCCCTCTGGCCATGACCACTCTGTTGTCTGTCTATGGGTTATGCATATGTGTTCTTAGGCTAATCTTTTCAACTTTTTTCATCTAGTTCCCCCTCCCCCCCCAACAGCCGTCAGTCTGTTCCATGTTCCCTGCCTCTGTTTCTATTTTGTTCATCAGTTTCTTTTGTTCATTAGATTCCACATATAAGTGAGATCATACAGTATTTGTCTTTCTCTGACTGGCTTATTTCACTCAGCATAATAACGACTTTTTTTAAAAAGTAGTATCTTCGATTATTAACCCATTCCTGTTACGGGCTCCTGGGAGCGAGGAATGCGTCGTTTTGTGAGAGAAATCCTGGACAGTTAAGATTCGTGTCCTGGAAGCCCAGTAGCTCAGGAGACAACTTAGATAATAAACAAAACATCTCTTTAAATCCAGAAGTTGCACCTCCACGTGCTCTGGAAATGAAACCCCAATTCAGATCTCAACCGTAATGTTTAAACTTGTCACCAGACAACTGGGAATCAGAGCCTCTCCTCCCCTCCCCTCTCCTACCTACCCATCCTCAACTTGGCTTTCAGTCTGCCAAGGGGAAGCTGCCATCTCCTCGCAACTCAAAGAAAACAAAACATATTTCACTACAATAAAAAAAATTATATGAAAATGGGTGTTTATGTGTATGCATATATATATATATATATCCATAATGTCATTATCTACCTAAAAAGTAACAATAATTCCTTAATATCATTAAATACCCAGAAAGGGTTCTAATTTTCAATTGTTTCACAAATCCTCAATTCTTTTTTTTTTTTAATTTATTGAATTTATTGGGGTGACATTGGTTAATACAAATCCTCAATTCTTTAAAAAACAAAACAATTTTCCATACCTTTCGCTCCTCCTGGCCCCTCCCCCATTCATCATTCCATCGGCGGCAAGTCCTCACAGCTGCACTTGGGAATCATTGTTGGGGGGGACAGCACCAGGGCCAATAAGCAGGCTTTGACTTGAGATGTCTGACTCAGAGGGCTCCCTCCAAAAAGAGAAAAAATATACCTCATCTCCCTTCTTAGAGGCGGCACAGGAACAAATCCCTGGCAATTTTAGAATAGCCATTTATATCCCTGATTCCAGAAATCATGAGTTCAAACATAATAAAGTCAATTCTCACAGCACCCTGATGCAAGCTTAGCAATATTTTAATCGTAAAGAAAAAGAAAATCTCTCTCTTTCTTTCCTTCTTTTACTATGTTTTTGTTTAATGAGACAGAAGTTAATACTGTATTGAATCATTTGGCTCCTTGGGGACCCCACCAGCCCTATAAGGCCCTTAGAAAACCTGAGGAAGGTTCGGGGCCCTCTATGTTCACATGGACAGACGCAAAGAGTACACGTTTTCAGAGGACTTGGGGATCGGGGACCCATGTTTGGCCCCAAGGTGCAGAGCCCACGGTGCTGTGAGAGCTGGGCCAGAACACAGGACAGGGCCAGGACTCGTAAGCCAGGCAGAGCGTAACCAAGGATCTCTCTCCTGGCCCTGACAGCCACTAATACCAGGACGGTCTGAGAGTCAAAGGAGAAAACTGTTTAGGAAAGCAAGTAAGAAAGTCAAGGCAACGTGCCAGGCTCTCAGATTTTGCCAGTGGGTGGAAAAATTGGGGCACACATTCTGCCGGGCATTTGGGCAATCTAAGGAGAGACTTCAAATTCTGCACATGCCCTGACCTGGCAACCTACCTTCTAGAAATTCATCCTGAGGAAATAATTGTGTCTGTGCTAGGATTTGGCCAAAGGGATTGTCATTAGAAATTAGAAATAAACTGTCTGGCAGTGTTGGAAATATCAAACCCACTACGGCATAGCCATTAAACAAAATAATATTCAGCCCTTTATATTGGTGTGATAAAAGTAATAACATTGAAATATGTCTGATATATTATGTGGGAAAATCAGGTTCTAAAATCATCGATGCTATATGGTTCTATTTTGGTAATATCCGTTTTGATAACATTTTGTGGAATGATATGCACAAAATAGCTAATAGGGATGCTTCTGGATTACAGAATTATGGTTGGTTTTACATTTTTTCCCTTTTTCTTTTGATTCTTATTTTTTTCCTCATCTGTGTTTTTCTACAATAAAAATATATTGCTTGTGTAATGAAGAAAAATTAATAAGTAAGTTCCAACTATGAGTACAGTCCTTACTCATATCCTTACTGATTAAAGTCAATGGTCAAAAGAAACAGAACATTTTAAAGCCAGAGAGGTATGGCAGCTGTCAAGCATAAGCATGAACAAGAAGACTGAAACCAAAGCAAGACTTAGCCCGGGATAGCAAGGTTTCAAGGGAGAGGCCAACCCCAGGAAGGAGAAATCCCATGAGCCAAGGTCAGGTCAGGTGCTATTGACACCCGCCAAGCAACTCATTCTCTCCTTCTACTTAAGTGATTCTTGATATATAAATTCTCTTCATACAAAGCTGATCATGAAATAAGTCCAAGTTTCTATAGATTTATAAAAAGTGGCTTCCAAAGTCTTAGCCTGGGAAAAAGAAAATTTTTATTTTCTGGAGAAAATTGCCACATGTGTGGTGGAGAAAACTCAGCTCTGTCCTAGATAAACAAAATTAATCATAGGCTCAAGCTTTGCTGTTAATGGTGCTTTTTACAAAGGAAATTTGAACTTGTTCCTTGCAATTTTGAGCACTATTTGTGAGCCTCAACTGATTTTCTCCTATATGCTGTTTCTAGTCTTGCTCACCTTTCCACAATGGGCTAAGGTGCTCTAAGACTTCATCCTCAAAGCACAGATCTCAGCAGAGAGCCCACAAACCCATCAACAACACTGTCTGTTTTTAAAAATCAAGAATTCTTCATTTGCATGACTTAAAGACAATTCTTTATGGCTGTATTATCTAGAACCAATAACTCAGCGTCAATGCTATGGGTACAGTAATCTAACTACATTTTGAGCTCCCATTTTTGCTAAGATGGTAAAAACTCAATTTTCATGAATTTGGAATTCCTTCCTTTTCATTGGTTGTATCTAAGTTTGGGGGGAGTTTATGTAAAGCCAATGCCTTGAGAAGTGTACTCCATGGTTTTTTGTCATCACCCATAAAGGTGTCCCCCAGGCTATACCCAGCCCCCCCAGGGGCTGAGAGGACCCACACCTCTGTGGGTAGAATACTGAGGCAAACTTGGAAGTTCTCCCACTTTGTGCCAAAAGTATTTTTCCCCTCAACCAAACATTAAGTGACCTTTCCATGTCTGATGAATTCAATGAGTGAGGGAATCTCTGCCCTAAAAGGGGAAAGAATCATTCTGTTGAGTCTATAACTAATATCTACCATGTTCTTACGCATTTATCCTAGGTCTTTTGTAACAGAAAACTAGTGTAACTCATCTTTATTCAATTCTCTTAAACCTTCCTCTTTTTTCTTTTTTTCTCTTTTTTTTTCTTTTTTTTATGTTTTAGTGTTTCTAAATTACACGACATGGAGTAATTAATTTAGATTTAGCAGTTACTTATCTGGCTTTAAGTTACACTGGTCTGTATGCTGTCTTCCCAATTGGATGTATTAGTTCTAAGGTTGACACCATGGTCTTTATAGCACATTTTGTGCCTCTTTTCTCCTTCAATCCACACGGTAGTAGGTGTTCAATAAATGCAGGCCATCCTGTATTTCCCTTGTGAAGGTGGCAACAGTAAAGCATATTATCAAGGGGTGGGCTCTGAGTGCTGAGTGCTGGTTTGAATACCAGCTCTTCCACTTACTCATGGGGTAATCTTGAGCAAGGTACTTGTGTTATCCATGCCTTAGTTTCCTCTTTTGTAGACTGAGGTAATAAGAGTTCCTTTCACATTGAGTTGTTTAAAGAATTAAGTGACATAATGTACCTCAAGCACATAGAAAAGTATGTGGCATGAATATAGGCCATGTTTTAAAGATTTCCATTAAATCAGGTCATAAAGCAGACCATTCTAAAGTGAATCACATCTTCTCACACTATTTTATAAGAGTACTACACACTTATATAGGTGTGTTTTATTGGTTTGTGGGGGAATTTTTGTTTTTGTTTATTTGTTTATTTGTACAAAGACAGGCATCCAATGACTAGGTGCTAGACCTGTGAAATTCTATAGAAACGAAAATAGGGCCAATGTAAACCTTTGTAATTAATCAAAATAGTAATATGACTCAAATTCCATATTAGTACACCAACGAAATCTCTATTTGTGAAAGCTTCATCTTAAGAAATCTTACTCCAATACTCATTCTCACTAGATGGCAATGCCCATATATACAAGAGTGTCTAAATATAAGAAGACCCACATAAAGGAAAAGTCAAAAAATGGTGCATGTCCTTACTTAAGAGCACATCTACTTCCAGAGGGCAACCTTCAGGTATTTTCTGTAAAGTTTACTGGCACAAAAGGAGGAATTACCCTTTTGACAAAGACCCTAAGGAATTATAATTTGCAAGATATATTCCTTTGACCTTCTGGATACTGACTCTTTCAGGTTTGCAAGCTACAATGTTGGAGGCTTTTACTTCTGAAACCTCCTATGAAAAAGTCACCAACCAGGGCCAAGCAAGTGCTCCTTAGCCAGGTAACTACTTGAGTGTTGATTTAAAATCCTTCCAAAGATAACCTCTCTGCTATGAAGAGGCCTTCTTAGCCCTAGGCATTTCATTCATCATCCTTAGCCCTTACTGAAAAAAAGTTAGCTGTTCACCTCTCTCTAAAGGTCAAGTCCACTGTGTTCAAGACAAATTGCTTCCTTCTTAGAGCTTTAAAAAAATATATTTACTTCTAAGTCCTAATGAAGATATATTACTTCAAAAGCCACAAAATAGAGGTCCCAGATACAGCTTTTGAGTGAATCCCAAAGAAGGTCAGTGAGGTTGTAGTCATAAGAGGTTTCTTCTGCCTTGAATCACTCCCCTTAAAGTGTTCCTCCAAACTCTCGGCCGTGTGTGCTCACCAGCAGCTCGGAGGGTCAGGGAAGGGCCGTCCTGGGGATGACTTGCATCTCTGATACAGCAGCAGAACAATGGCAGGGTTGTTTTTTTTCCTTAAAGGGGAATAATCCTGCGTGCCTTTCATACACTGTGTTCAGAGGGAAGACCAAATGGCAGCATAAAATGCTTTCCACAAAAGGTGTAATGATGATTCTCTGTACTCAGGCCCTTAGAAGGGAAGTGGCTAAGAGGATTCTACCAGACAAGGAGAGCCTCAGGGAGACCTCAAGGTCCAGAATCTCCACTCAATCAAGGACGAAGACACCTCTTTAAGAGACAGATACCAGCTCCTTTTTTCCTCCCAGAACCTCAAAGCGGTGTACACGCCAGGCAGAGGCCTTCACAGTGTTTTTATGGAAAAGTGAGGGGGAAATGAGGTATGGAGATGCTGAGCGATTTTCAAAAGACCACTCAGCAAGACGGTGGCAGATAAGGAAAACAGTTTTTCTGATTCTGATAGCTACATTTCATTTTATCCAACACAAGAACGGATCCTGGGTGCCTAGCTACTAGATGACCACGGTAGCACAAATTTTTCTTTGTTAGAAAGCCAGCTGGAAATGTCATGTGAAAAAGAAAAATATCATCTTAACAAGGGTCTTGATTGTCCTCAAGGCACTCCGGGCCACAGCAGTCTCTCCTGGCTCTGGGCAGCACAGATTCAGGCCCAGTGGCTCTCATACCTGCCTCTGTGGAGCCCCTCTAGAGAGCACTGGGGGAGTCAGAGGAGCCAGATGGAACTTTTCCACCCGACTTCAACCAGAGCAGCTCTAAGCTTATCTGCTTCAGCGGTTCCATAACTTTTCAGTATATTTTTTAACAATCTAGTCTAATCCTAGTCCTTTAAAAATGAAGGAGCAGAAGCATAGAGAAGTTAAATAACCAGTGAGAAGTACTGGTAAAAGAATGAGGGGTGGAAATCAATACGTAAAGCAAGCAGCCAGTGCCTGGGGCCTATGAAAGGAGGTAAACTTGGGTTGTCCCAGAACCCAGGAGGATGAGCACTTTCAAGAGGTGATTCCCTGCCCAGCTTCAGCCCGAGAACTGAAGGGTCTAGGGTTCGATTCCACCCAAGGGCTCATACCTCGGTGGACATGTAGGAGGCAACCAATTAATGTGTCCCTCTCACATCGAAGTTTCTCTCTCTCTTCTACTTTTTCTGAAAAGCAATGGAAAAAAATATCCTCGAGTGAGGATTTTAAAAAAAAAAAAAAAGAGGTGATTCCTCATAAGCTCATAATATAAACCCAGGATGGGCTTTTGTTGATGGACTTTACATTGGTCCCTCTTCCTTTGAACATCAATCACATTCCTTTGTAACAGTGAAATAACAAATGGCAGCATGATTGATCCTCCATCATAAACACATTTATTCTCCTGCCAATGAACCTCACTGATTCTTTTCCTTTTCTTCTCTTTCAGTTCCAAACTCCTCCTCACTTCCTTGGCTACCTCTTCAAACCCCAGCCCTTCTATGAGGTTTTATTCTGAATTATTAAAATCAATTTGCTACCATGCAGTTGCATGTGAATTGTATTATCGAAAAGCATCCATTCAATCTTGCACCTGTGGCCAATGTTGTTTAGTGAAAAGCTCAGGAAAGAGTGCTAAAAATAACACAAGAGATAATATAATAATACAAGAGATAATAGAAAACAGTGGAACCAGATGATACAAGGAAAAGTGCTCAAGAGACCATTCAAACCACCACCATCCTAGAGCAACATCCTTAGACTCTGACAATAAGAAGCAATTTGAAAGGCACCCAGAGGTGGACCTTAACACGTGCTTTAAATAAAACTGTCCCCCTGCCTTCTCTTCCCAGTTCAATAATCGCATTTCTACATTCTGTTCTCATATTTTTACTTTCTGTTTCTGTTATCTTTTGGCCCTTCTCTGTACTCCTCCTGGTTCTGTATATCCCCTCTCATCTCGAAATGCTGGACTATCCACTAAGTTCCCATAAGGGTCAGAACAGGGGAAAGAACATTTTTCTACACTCCCACATGCTATATTCCTAACTGGGCATCTGAGTTGTTTTTTTCCAAATTACCCAAAAGAGTACTAGCAAGTAAATATTATTGTTAACATTTTAGTGTACTATATAGTCTCTTGGTGTTTTTTGTATGTAGGCACACAGATAAAGAGATGATTAGATAGATAGATGATAGATAGAGATGATAGATAGATAGATAGATAGATAGATAGATAGATAGATAGATAGATAGATGATAGATAGATAGATAGATAGATAGATAGATAGATAGATAGATAGATAGATAGATGACAGATATAGATAGATAGATAGATGATAGATAGATAGATAGATGATAGATAGATGATAGATAGATAGATAGATAGATAGATAGATAGATAGATAGATAGATGATAGATAGATAGATAGATGATAGATAGATAGATAGATAGATGATAGATAGATAGATAGATAGATAGATAGATAGATAGATAGATAGATAGATAGATAGATAGATAGATAGATAGATGACAGATATAGATAGATAGATAGATGATAGATAGATAGATAGATAGATAGATAGATAGATAGATAGATAGATAGATAACAGATATAGATAGATAGATAGATGATAGATAGATAGATAGATAGATAGATAGATAGATAGATAGATAGATAGATGATAGATAGATAGATAGATAGATAGATAGATGATAGATAGATAGATGATAGATAGATAGATAGATAGATAGATAGATAGATAGATAGATAGATAGATGATAGATAGATAGATAGATAGATAGATAGATAGATAGATAGATAGATAGATAGATAGATAGATGATAGATAGATAGCCTTATTGCTCATGTTTTTGTAAACTTTTTTATTCAACAATATCTTTTGGGCATCTGTTTATATCATTAAAATAAATCGATATTATTGCTTTCATGCTTTCACAGCAGTCCATTATCTGAATGCACCACCTCATGTAAATCCTGGGTGAATTCTATCTTCCCAGAAGTTGCTTCCTTAGACTAGTTGAGAATGGTCCTTATTTCAGCAATTCCTAACCGGCCTCCTTGTCCCTTCCCCCTCCGTAGCCCACAGTCCACATCATGGCTGACCTCACCGTCATAGAACACGGGAGAATCATCTCCCCTTTTTGCTGCTCTGCCCATGAAATCCAAACTGCTTTAGACGCTCCCCAAACCCGGCTCTATTCCAGATTTACTCTCCATTCCCAGCACATACACTCCCACCCCCATCTCTCCACGCCTGTAACTCAGACTTCTCACCATTTCTGGCTCATTCCGTGGCCTCAAGCCTCTGTGCCCTTCCCGCTACCTGTCATGCCCTTCCCCACTCCGCCTACCTGGCAAGTTCGCACCCCTCTTTTAAGGGCCTGCTCTGTGGCCTTCCACGCCACCAGGAGAGTTGGTTGCTTTCTTTTCTCTGTGTGTGAATCCACTTCTATATTTCTAGACAATGGCACTTCTCATATTGTCATAATTTTTAATGTTCATGTTTATCTCTCCTGCAATTCTAGCTTCATCCCTAATGTCGTGTACAGTAACTGCCACTCAATAAATGTTTGTTGAGATGGATTCAATCCTTCAATCTATGGACCAGGTTTACGAAAAGATGGAATAAGGCTTTCAGTCAGCTTATTAAATTCTGGGCCCAAGGACAACCTATATATACTTCTACCCATCACGGTTGTATCCCTGATTCAGCAGCAGCAATTGAAATTGCTATTTTTCCCTCCCTAACTTCCAGCTTGAAGGTAACACCTCAGATATGCAGGGGATAGAGCCGTAAGGATAGCGTCATTGAAATTATTTCAACTTTTCCTACCTGTAGGAGGGAAAGATGAATTCGGGCATCAGGCTCAGCATTCTATCACAGCCTACAAACCTCCAGGAAGAGGCGCCAACAGAAAGCGATAAAAGCCCAACAACAACACATAACTAACATTTAAATGTGAATTTTGTCAAATGTGAAATAGTTCGTTAATTTTACCGGTCCACTTCTTTTTTTCTTCCCCTTCCAAGAAAGAACACACAACTCTCTGCTGAACAGAATCAACCAAGAAATATCAAATGACAGTCTTAGAAGGTGTTTCCAGAAAACCAAAAAAGTTGGTGGGGGGAGAAGGTGCCCAGATAACATTGGCTTCGGTGACATCAATGTGTATTTTCAGTTTTCCCTTAGGGTTTCTTGGTTGAGTAGAGCCTGATGATTCTTTTTTCAATAACATACAGCCCTCCAGTACTGCATAATCATTGGGTTTTGCTTTGTTTTTTGCTGTTTTCATTCTGTTTCTGATGGCCACTGATCTATTGGATGTTTGACCTCCTAAGTGTGGTTTATATGGAGACTGAAACCCAATAAAATCAAAATCAACACTGCAATAAAGCAAGTCTAAAAAAAAGTAAATGTTGCCAAGTTAAAAATTCTTTTCTTAAACCACGGGAGATACCCAATCTCAGGCCTCCCTTGAAAGTCAACGAGAACCATTTTTCCTTTACTGTCCCACTTTTTAAAGAACTGTAACAAAGAAATAAAAAAGTGCACAAATCATAACTCCACAGCTCAAAAATTTTTAACGAATCCAGCCCACCAATGTCACCAGTATCTAGATCATAAGCAGCACCCCAAAAGCCCCATTTGTGTCCATGCCCCAGCCTGCCCCCTAAGTAACCCCTACCCTGGTCAAACTATAGATTAGCTTTGTCTGTTTTCCAGCTTTACATAAATGGACTCTTGCGGCAGTTTCTCTTTTGTCTGGTTTCTTTTGCTCCAAATTATATTTGCTTTCGCATGTAGCAACAGTTTGTTCATTGTCATTGCTATATAAACTTGCCTCTTTTTTTTCTGGTTTCAGGAGCATCTAGACAAATATTCTGAGGAAAGCAGGTTGAGACACGTGGATCCAGCGTTAGGAAATAAAGGCTTCAGTCAAAAGAAGGAACAGTGAATTCGAGGACCTTTGGAAACAGCCTGAAGTCAGTTGTTAAGTAGCAGCTGTTTGAGGAAAGAAATAGAATAGTAAAGAGAGCTCTGTGCGACCAGCCAGAAAGACAGTCTTGGAAAGAAATGCTCAGAACTGAGTCAGGGATCTTGGTTCAAAGAAAGGAAAGCTGGCCTCTGCAAAGGCGCTGATTCAGGCTGGTGCTTTCCCTCCCTGCGGAGGCCAGCGGCCTGAGGGCGGCCGCTCTGTTAGGGGCAGGTCTTGCCGCCCCTTCTCACACGTTGTACGACAGCTCACCAAGCAGTTCCTCACCTGGAAAGGCACTGCCTTCTCTTTCTGTCTTTTTGAAACCCAGGTTATCAAAAGCTCTCTGTAAGTTTTGGATACAGGGGTCCCTCGGTTTTCGAATGGGATCCGTTCCGGAGGCCGCTCCAGCTCTGAAACGTTCGCAAACCGAGGCATCCACAGCCCCCAGCCGGGCCTCGGGGTCCTGCCCTCACCGGGAGCTGCGGGGCCTGTTCCACTTCCGAGGCGTGTTCGGAAACCGAAGCATTTCCTTGCAGGTTTATGGCTTCATAGCCCAAAATGTTCGCCAACGGGGACATTTGAAAGCCGAGGTGCCACTGTATTTCCATTACAGGGAACTATCACTTTATGAAAGTTTATAACTTACTAAACAATTGTTATCAGCTGATTCTGAATTTAAGATACTAAAATTTTACTAGTGCTTCAGAAAACTACCTGTATTTAAAACATAAATTATTTTTATTTTGTTATGAAGATTTTTATTAGCATAATTATCTAAATGGCCCCAGAAGTATTGATTGATGCCATAATTATGAAAATAAAAACATCCTTTTCTTCCTCCTAAGAGAAAAAAAACAAAACACTAATTTCACACAAAACTATCACTAGTTTAAAAAACCCATTCAAAATCATTTACTACAGTTTTTAAAAGATATTGATTCCAGTGAATTTGGAAAATATTTACTCTGAGAGTCTAAGCTTTCCCTTCATTTTTCTATTTACAGAAGGTTCACTAAACCCACCACAGATTAAGGACCCTGGCTTAAAATACTCATCAGGAGCAAGAATAGAGGTGTTAGAATATTTACCAGAGTATTAGTAAGAGAGAGGAGGAGTGATCTGCCAGCACATGGGTAGTTTGAATTCTAGTTTTAAAACCAAACCAGATATAAGAGGACACCCAATGTTCATTTCACTAAAATACACTATTGTAAGTTAAAAGTGGTCATAAGTTATTTTAGCTCCTTTCATCGAGAGATGGAGTCTATTCCCCACCACGTGAGTTACCCGGTGACTGCTCTGACCAGCAGAGTGGGGAGGAAGTGATGTGTGACTGAGCTCGGCCTTCCAACTTTGCTCTCGCCCTCTGGGACCTGCTGCCTCCATGGGCAAAAGCTTGAGCGTTGATTTTAAGTGTAAAATATTCTGTATAAATGCTTTTTACAAAGGTAAAGGGGGAGGGGCTAATCATACAAACAACAACAGGCTAATTTCTAAAGAAATTAGTTCTGAGTTTTAAAACCATCAACTAAAGCAATCGCCTTGGAAACTTGTTTTTAAAACTCTGATGCCCAAGCCCTGCAGCTAACCTATAGAATCAGGATCTATAAGAGTAGAGTATTTGTACAAGGTCATTGAGTGATTCTGAGACAAACCAGGGAAGTTTGAGAACCACCACTTAAGAAAATGACTGGTCTCTAAAACGAGATTCATTAACCACTAGGTGGTGCCAGGTTATCAAAGATAGAACTTTCTGGAACACATGCATTTTTCTTTCAGTGTACAGTGTGCTCATTTTCTTTTTTCTCTCATCTCCACATCTACCCAAACTTTTAGAAAAGGATTATATCACACCAAAATAAGTATGTCATTCAGTATCAATTTCTCCTTGGATTTATCTTGGTTATAATACACAGGCTTGTTCTGAGGGACTCAGGGCAGTGTTTCAGCACTCTTTCCCTAGCATCTTCCTTTCTGGGTACAAATATTAGAAAAAAGGAAATTCACTGGGAGTAGAACCCGGTCAGCAATGAATGATTGGATAAGAGAGAATGAAGTGACACTTTCCTGAAAAACATCCAAATCCATGACTTCAAAAATATACCAGGCCAAGCCGGGCATGGCTCAGTGGTTGAGCATCAACCTAGGACCCAGGAGATTGCGGTTCGATTCCTGGTCGGGGGCATGCAGGAGGCGGCTGATCAATGACGACTCTCCCATCACTGATATTTCAACTCTCTCTTCCCTCTCCCTTCCTCTCTCTGAAGTCAATAAAGATATATATATATACCAGAACCATCAGTTTACTCTTTTCTAACTCCTACTGTTTCAGTGCAAAAATATTTGACAACTTCTTTAACAGTTTTATCTTTTCTTCTTTCTCAGATTTGTTCATGTTTAAAAATCCTGTGTGGATGATAATCTCATTTCAAAATTTTTCTGGAGTAAATTTGTTTGAAACCAGCTTTGTATGTAGTAATTAAATTAATAAAATTTAATTACTTTTTATTTTTAAATGTGCATTGAACAGAAATTGCTGTAAAGCTGAGCAAGACAAATAACGCATTTATTCTATTAATCCTACAAACATCTATTGAGTGACTGTATGTAGCAGGCACTGTGTTACATACTAGCAGAGATACAGGGTTGAGCAAAACAAACAACATAGAAGCTTTCATGTACTTGCATTCTATTTGGGAGAAACATATGGGGAGAAAAAAGAAAATAAATAAATTAACAAAATAATGACAGAATGACAACTCTTTTTTAAAATAAAGAGGAGGCTGTTCAGGTCAGGCCCTCCAGAGAGATGGCTGCGGTGCACAGCCCGAGGTGAATGTGGACATTGGTGAGCCAAAAGTGAGCAAAAATAAGCTAAAGAGTCACTTGAAAACTGAGAAGAAAGTAGCAGAGAAGGACACCAAGAAGAGGGAGCTCAATGAGAAACAACTAAGCCAGGCCAGTGCTGATGGTTGGCGGCACTGACTGGGTTTATGAAACTGGGCGCCAGTTACGGAATGAAGGAGTTGACTTGACTCGCAATCCTGAGTTCACCGCCTGTGAGTTCTACGCGGCCTACGCAAGCCATCACAATCTCCTGGGAATCACGGACAGGATTATTTCAGGGATGGCGAAGTACATTACTGGCAGTTACAAGGTCACCTACCATCCAGGTGGCACAGTGGGCCAAGTCTATGAGACTGACTCCACCTTTCCAGAGAATCAGCACGATAGAAGAGCTTGAGGAATCCCTGGGGCAGAAGCTGCCAGGCACTAACTTCATGGAAACTGAAGAAACTCTCAAAATCCTTGATGATATCGGTGTGGCAAAAGCTGTTGAATGCCCTCCACCTAAGCTCACAGCCAAGCTTCCTGAAAAGCTTGTTGAGGAGTTCCTGGAAGGGACATGCATCAGTCCTACGTTCATCTGTGACCGCTCACAGATAATGAGACCTCTGGCCAATGGCACTGCTCTGGGTATGACGGAGCACTTCGTCATGAAGAAGGAAATAGGCAATGCCTGCACCAAGCTGAATGATCCCATGTGGCAACAGCAGCTTTTCCAAGAACAGGCCACTAGCAATGATAAGGCCATGTTAGTAGATGGAGGCTTCTGCACCACTCGGCCTATGGTCTGCCCCCCACAGCTGGCTGGGGCGTGGGCATCGACCGAGTCACCGTGTTTCTCACAGGCTCCAATAACATAAAGGAAGCACTTCTGTTTCCGGCCATGAGACCCGAAGACAAGAAGGAAAATGTAGCAATTGCTGATACACTGGAAAACACAACAGCTGGCACTTCTGTCTCAAAAATAATAATTGCAAGTCACATAATTCAGCATCTTTGCATTTCTGCAAAAGATCAAGGACCGCAAGGGAATTCTCGTATGTTGCTACCCACGAGGCGATCGCAGTTCAGCAGCCAGAGGAGGGAAAACGAATTAGGAATCCCTGGTTCACTCCTTGGAACCAAATAAACTGCTTGTCTCTATAAAAAGAAGACAGAGAAAAAGGAGGAAGAGGGAGGAGGGGGAAAGGGAGGAGGCAGGAGGAGGGGGGAGGCAGAGGAGGGGGAAGAAGGGGAGGAAGGACAAAAATAAAAAATAAAGCAGAGCGATGTGATAGTTTCTGCATAAGGTGGCCCTGTTATATTTTTGACAGGGTGCTCAGGAAAGGCACCCCCGAAGGGGTGACATCTGAGCTAAAAGTGAATGGTGACACGAAGAGCTGGAGGTCCAGCTGTCTAGGCTGAGGGCAGTGCAAGTGCAAAGACCTGGGGGCAGGAACAAGCCCGGTATGTTGTAGATCAGGAAGAAGCCAACACAGGGGGGCATCAGCCCAACCAGGTTGGCAACGTGAACAAAGACCTGGTCAGGGCCATAGATCACAACTTAGATTTTATTTTTTGTGAAATGGAAAATCATCAGAAGGTTTTCCAGGAGAAAAGTAACGTGGTCTAAATTTCTTTTAAAGATCATCTGGGCTCCTGATTGTAGAGGGAACTGAGTTTATAAAGTGTCCATAGTAGGCTTTCAGGTTAATGAGATGCCTATTCAAGGCCTCAAGTTCCCTCAGTTGCCTGAAGTAGTAGCCATGTAGTTTATGAAGAGTTGCCTAACTAACAACTGTTACATGTCCGTAATATGGAATGGAAAGTAGGCTTTTAAAAATTAGGCACAAATTACATAATTAAATTATTACTGTATTTATAACTTCGTCACCAATCACATGTGTGACTTTGGATCTGTCCATATCATGCAAAAATCTCTGAACTTTCATTTCTCTGGCTGTTAATAATAAGGGCAGTAAAATGAGGGTTAATATTTACTAAAGCTGTGACCCGTAACTCAAAGTTTCTAAATCAGCAGAAAGTATTTTTACCAGTGATCAAAAGAACCTCGGGCTAACTTTCTTAAAAGCAATAGCTTCTGAGTTTTTTCTAATTTCTTTCTTCAACTGTAAAGTTAAACAGCGAAGAGAAAGAACAGAGCTTTGCTGAGGGCCTTTACTCATCCACTTTTGCGGAGAAGAAAACTGGAGTTTGCGGACAGTAAACCCTTAGCACGCCGGAGGCTCCTAACACGTCAGGCATGAGGCAGGATCGGAAGCCAGCTCTGTCGCACCCTGAAGGCATGCTGTCCCTTCAGTGCAAAAGCCTGGAGTACAGTCGATAGGGGCCCAGAAGAAGGACCTCCACCACAGGCCTGCGAAGAGTGAGCGGTGGGTGCTGCTGTAAGCTTCGTGTGGGGAGCTTAAGAAGGGGAGCGGGGGGACTGAGGGGAGCCTGGAAGGAGGGCATGTGGGGATGTGGTGGCAATCGTTTGTAAGTCTACCAAATAGGACTTTGAGATCTTTAATAGATGTCATCTACCATACCCTACCGCTATTCTCTTATTCCTTAGGATAACAGCCCTCTTAAATATATGAGGCTACCATCCCAGGAAGATCCACTGCACTCCCTAAGTTCCCCCTGGTCACTTACTGGAACTGAAGACACTCTCAAAGTTCCACTCATTTAGCTCAAGCATTTGACAACATTTCAAATGTAATTTCCCCTGGGAGGAGCTATTATCTTCTTGCCCTATTAGTAATATGAATATAGGACCTGAAGCAATTAGCTATTGCTGCCTAACAACCCACCTCAAAACAAAGGAGTTTAAAACAGTTATTATTTCTCATGAGTCTACAGGTTGGTCAATAGTGCTGTTGACTTAGACCAACCAGATGTTGGTTGGGCTCGGTCATGCGTCTGAGGCCAGATGGCAGGTCAACGGGGAGCTGGGGGGTCTATGATAGATGGAAGTACTCAACTCTGCTCTGTGTGGTCTAGGGCCCTAATTCAGGAACGTCATCATGGTGACCACAGAGAAGCCAGGGAGGAGGCAGAAACATGCAAGGCTTCTTCAGGTCTAGACTCAGAAATGTTATATTACTTTTGCCACATTGTACTGGCCAAAGCAAGTCACAACGCCAGCCCAAGTTAGAGGGGGCAGAGACTACAAAGTTATCAGGCAAAGGCTATGGATACACAGAGGCCATTAAATTAATTGAGAGCATCAAGCCTTCAGTCTAACACAGGGTGAAGAGCAAACTTTGGAAGAGCAGGAAAGGGAAGACAGAGAATAAAAGAGATTTGCATTCCTAAGAATCTCATGCATGGAAATATCTTGTTCTGTTATCTAGTCTTGACCTGAAGCAAACTGCGCTCTTCTTTCTCATTTGTAAATCTTCATCCTAGTATTTCCTGCTTAAGTAAACCACCTCCTCACATACATTTTGCTTTACAAAGGTCTTAGATTAATTACATACTTAAAAATATTTAATCATTGAGTTCAGCCAATTAGATTTTTTTATACAAAGTAAAAGCCCCTTCGTTACATTTTATTATTCTTCTAATTAGTGTGCAACATTAGTGTTTGCTTTAATGGCATGGTGGAACAGCTATAAAGAAGAAAGAATTTTTAAAAATCAACTTCTGGTCAATTCCCCTTCTAGCATGACAGGTTTATCATCAGTAAATATTTATTTATTGAGCCCCCACAGTGAGGAAAGAACCATGATGAATACATTATAAAACATGCTGTTAAAAAATAAAGGGCATAAGTAAAGGCATATTCTGATTATAGAAAGCACAGTTGAGACATGGGTGATGATAAAATATTAATAATATTTAGCAATCAATATCAAAGTTGTGTTAGGCATGTTTAATTTAAATGATGTATAGTCATAAACTTAAAGGAGTAAACTGAAGACCATTTAAGGAGAATTAGGGTGGAACTTAATGTGCTCACTACCTTTTAGAGTGAGGAAAGACATCGGGATTGGAGTAAGACATAGGTCATTATGAGTAAGGGGTCAGTGAAAGTGACCCCACGCCAGCATCAAGATAAGATAAAGCTCTTGAGGAGAGAAGGTAATGATATCTTAGGAGTTACATACCATGTCTTTGTGTGGTCATTTGCTGACCCATACAGATGTGACTTTCAGGTATGGTTGATCCTGTCCTTCTGAGCAGACTTAAGAATGAGAAACCTTCAGAAGAGCAACAGGCCACTGGCTGAAAGGGCTGTCATTGGCCAGATCAGGAGTCAACTTAACGTTCCTTCCTGGTACTCCACAGAGCTTCTGGAAGATCAGCTGGCTTCTAGAAGATGTGGAGAATACAGCAGGCTCTGTCAGCAAAGAGTGTCCAGGAGACAATCCAAATACAATTTATGCCCTGGAAGAAAGTGAAAATGGATGCAGAGCTCAAATCGTAAGTGACAGGTCTCAGACCTGGAAAAAAACAGTTGAGAGTAGAGTGCTGCCTCTTTGCTATATGAAAGGTCTTTCGGGTATCTTAAGGACAGAAAGTCTCCACGTGGAGGAGGTCTTTGGTTGCCCAGTGGGGGCATTTCTCTTGTTTATCATCAAGGGCTTGAGCAACAGTAAGATAGTCCCCGCACGCTTTAATGTACTCTGGAAACCGACACAGTGCATTTTGCCTGTAGGTTTATTGCATAGAAGAACTGGCAGCGTTTGAGGTTTTTCATGCTATGCAAGCTGAACAAAGAACTCAAGAGGGAGCCGATGAGCAATGCTAGCAAAGGCTTGAAAGCGTGGTTGCCGTCTAGGACTCAGATGATTCAGGAGAACCCGAGAAAATGGGATTAGAACCTACTTGCACTGTCATAACTGCCGTGTCAGCTCTGTGAGTTCTGGTTTTAAGTTCCTTTTAATCTAGAAAGATGGGTTTGGTTTTAGTTACTTTTCTTTGACTTCCTTGTAAGCAGACAGCCTATGGTTAGGCTTTTGGATTTTTAGCTTTTGCTTTGTTTTCTAGTTTAAATTTTGCACAACTACTAGCAGAGTACTAAGCATATGTAGAGGTATTTAATTAAAAAAAAAATTCCTCTAGAATTCCAACTACAATTGCTTAAGTATACCTCAAAGAATCCTATTTTCAAAGGAAACAGGGTTTTATGGGGAGGTTATTCGGCTCAGCCCAGACCTGGGGCAATAAAGAGAAAGGCTCCAGGGAGACATTTGCGGGCATCGCCATGTGTACACGCAGACACTGTGAAGGCAAACACTGCGCGTGAGGTGTGATGGGAGCAGACAATATAAGATGAAATGTAAATGGGCTCAGAGACTAGGAACCGCGTGCTTTGTTTCCTTGGGGGAGAGGCTGTGTGTAACAGTGGAGAGACCCGGGGCCTTGGGTTCCACAGACCTGCCTTAGAATGCCAACGCTGTGCTGCCACTTAACTGAATGTCATGGCTAGGAAAAGAGACAATTTCTCTTGAGCTCTGTCTTCTCACCTCCAAAATGATGAGAACTATACCTATCTCCTAGTGTTGTTAGGAGGATTAAATAAAGTTCCCTTCCACTCTTTATCTCCTTCCCTGAAAACCTTATAAGAAATGCTGGAACACAGTCTCTCAGAGGAACAAGCCATGTCTCCAAAGTTCCCACGATGGCCCAGCCCCATCACCAAACCCCGGCCTACGCTAGAGTTTTCACAGTTGCATAGGGCAGGTGTAGAATTCAGACACAGGTTTACAGCAATCTCAGAACCACCTCTGGCCTGTCTGGACTAAATGCTCACTGTGGCTATGAAGGAGTTAGTAAGCTTCTGTAAATGCGGCTCAGTCTCAGCTTTTCACAAACAAGCCGTGACACATGGGACACATTCACTGAGCAATCTGTGCCTCTCTGCCTTCTTCAAAATTAAAATAACTCCTTTATCAGATTATTTCCAGTATTGCACAAAAATATGACCTTTAAAAAACTCGTCCAACTTGTTACCCAATTGGGTCATGTTCTGCATTTTTCAATAACTAGTAGAGAATATTTTTCATTTGGTTATTAGACATGTGCATTTTTTTTCTTCCCTAAATTGCGTGCTTTTGACCTGACTCACATCTTAAAAGACCCTATGAGCTAAATTCTCAAGACTAAACTATCGCAGACAGCACCATCTCAGTCTCCTCTTCTGAATTCAGCCCAGCCTCACTGTTCTTCACTGTTTTAAAAAAAAAAAAAGTAGGGTGATCACTGAGTTGAAGAAATAGAATCAACAGTCACATAGAAGTATATTAGTATATGAACTATTTCTCTTTGCCAGTCTTTAAGAGATGAGACTTCATGCTCTTCTGAATGCCGGAAGAGTTTGAGAGAATCATCATTATTAGTCTTCTTTGCTATCATTATTGTTACAAACAGGGGAAATAAACAACCACCTGAAAAAAATACATGATTTCGGGATTATCAAGAAGGATAAAGGGAAAATACCAGAAATCTTGGCCCTGGACTTATGAAGACATAAAAAAATAAAAATAATAATAAAATAAAATAAATATTAAAAAAATAATAAAAATACATGTCTTCAGAAGGGACAGTGGCGATCAAATTCATCAACTGTGAATAAGTTTCTGATTACATTGTTTAAAATAATTAGCACCCTGGCCGGTATGGCTAAGTTGATTGAGCTTTGTCCCATGCACCAAAAGGTCATGGTGTCAATTCTGGAGGTCAGGGCGCATGGCTGGGTTGCGGCTTTGATCTCCAGTAGAGGGGCATGCAGGAGGCAGCCGATCAATGCTTCTCTCTCTCTCTTTGATGTTTCTCTCGCTCTCTCCCTCTCCCTTCCTCTCTTTCTAAAAAATCAATGATAACATATTTTTTTAATTAAAATAAAATAATTACCCAGAAATAAACCCTAACATTTATGGTCAATTCATTTTCAACAAAGGGGACAAGACAATTCAATAAGAAATGAATAGTCTTTTCAACACTAGTGCCCGGAAAACTGGCAAGAGTGAAGTGCCAGGACAACATGCAAAAGAATGAAGTTGGACCCCTGCTTCACAACACACGCAAGAATTTACTCAGAGTTAATCAGAGGCCTCACACTTATGTAAATGCTAAAACTATAAAATTCTTGAAAACATAGAAGTAAATCTTCATGACCTTGGGTTAGGCAATTATTTCTTAGGCACACCACCACAAACACGTGATAAAAGAAAAGATCGATACATTGGACATTACTGAAATTAAAAACTTTTGTGCTTTTTCACCATCAAAAAAGTAAATATTTGGAAATCATATCTGATAAGGGACTTGTATTCAAAATATATAAAGGATACAACTTGATAATAAAGATACAAATAACACAGTTTGAAAATGGGCAAAGGATTTAAATGGCTTTTTCTCCAAAAGATATATAAGTGGTCAATAAGCACAGAAAAAATGCTCAACATAGTCAGATTAGGAAAATGTAAATTAAATGCATGAGATACTCCCATCCACTAAAATCACTATAATCAAAAAAAAAAAAAAATCAGTGTTGGCAAGCATGTGGAGAAATTGGAACCCTCATCTGCTGCTGGTTGGAATGTAAAATGTTGTGGTACGCCCGGCCGGGCGTGGCTCAGCTGTTGAGCATCGACCTAGAATCCAGGCGATCGGGGTTCGATTCCCGGTCAGGGCACATGCCCGGTTGCGGGCTTGGTCAATGACTCTCTCATCATTGATGTTTCTATCTCTCTCTCTCCCTCTCCTTTCTTCTCTCTGAAATCAATGAAGATATATTTAAAAAATGAAAAAATTAAAAATAAATAAATAAATAAAATGTTGTGGTAACTTTGGAAAACAGTTTGGTAATTCCTCAAAAAGTTAAAAACAGCAATTTCTTTCATAGGTATATAACCAAAATTATTAAAAATATATATCCACACAAAACTTGTACACAAATTTCCATAGCAGCATTATTTGTAATATCCCAAAATGGAAACAAAACAAACATCCATCAATTGAAGAATGGATAAATAAAATGTGTCATATCCATACAGTGGAATATTATATGGTCATAAAATACATGACGTACTGATACATGCTACAATGTGGATGAAATTTGAAAGCATGCTAAGTGAAAGAAGCCAGTCACAAGGGATCACAGGTACTATGATTCCATTTATATGAAATGTCCAGAAGAGGTACTTTCTCCCTCCATAGATGAGATAGGGAATGTCTCATCTAGAGAGACAAAAAGCACATTAGAAGGTTAATGGTTTCCTAGGGCAGAAAAGGGGAGCTGTAGGGGGGATGAAGAGTAACTCCTAATGGGTCTACAAGGCACCTTTTCAGAGCAATGAAAATGTTCCGAAATTAACTACGAATTGGTAGTCACAAAGTAGTCCTGGGGATATAAAATACAGCATAAGAAATATAGTCAATAATATTGTAATAATTATGCATGGTGCCAGGTGGGTGCTTGAAATATTGTGGTGACAACTTTGTTAAGTACTTGATTGTCTAACCACTAAGCTGTACACCTGAAACTAATACAAAATAACATTGAATGTACACTGTAATTGAAAAATAAAATTTTTAAAAATTGGCTAAGAGAGTAGAACTTAAATGTTCTTTCCAAAAGAGAGAGACAGACAGAGAGAGAGAGAGAAATATTTGGGAGGGGGAAAGAAAATGTTCCAAAATTAGATGAAGGGGCTGTGTAACTCTGTGAAAATGTGCTAAAAAACACTAAATTATACACTTAAACAAGTGGATTTTATGTTATATAAATATCTTAAGCTGTTTTTAAAACCTTCAAAAACAGTTATTTTAAATAAGGCCCTATGCTTTTATTATAAATGTTGGCAACAATAATGGTAACACCTCCTGAGTGCTGATTATGTGCCAAGTAATATTCAGTCTTTACCAGCATTAACTAATTTACTTTCCCAACAAACTTATTAGGTGTACACTATTATTTCCCCCATTTTACAGATTAGAAAACTAAAGTTATTAAGTGGCATTGTAAGATTCAAACACAAAATCTGTGTTTTTAAGTAAAATATATACTCACCCTGGAATCCAATAGCAAACTATGGGGAGGAAATCCCTGAAATTTAGAGAACTGGTGAAATTTTAAAATATTGTTATTCATGAGAGAGCCTAAGAAAGTTAATGCCTAAGAGTAAAAAAGTATTTTTTGTTACTTCATACAATACCAGGGGAAAATGAAAGATTGTAGATTATGCAATTGTGTCCCTCCCTTGTCCTGTATAAAGACAATATAAATCCCATGTGGGCTATTGCTGGCAGTGCCTGGTATGTGTTTCATTCTCCCCTGAGTGACAGGAGAGTTCTGTAGAGCAGTGTGGTATGAACAGGAGCCAGATTACTAGGCCAGGAGTGAAGAGAGGCAGGAAGGCAGTCCTAGCTCTGCCACTTATTACTCATGTCACTTCCAGTAGGTCACCTAACCCCCCCTGGGCACATAGATCTATAACACGAAGTATCTTTATCAGATGCTTCCCAGGGTCCCCATTTGTTTTAAAGTTTCATCATCTACCATCTAGTTTCCAGACTAATCTCAAAAACATTTTTGCCAGTTTTATGTCTGCTCCGAAACGAATCTCAAACCCGTGTTATGGATTTCTCTGAATATGTCTGGTTATCTGTCAACTACTCTGGCCCCTGGAGCTCCCCTAGGAGGAAAGAACAGAAAGCTTTGTCTCTGTGTTCCTCACATTGAATGGTAAGGTCCCTTGAAAATAATAAAAATCTATTTAGTAAATGTTGGATATATTTCCAGGATTACCAAACAACTTTGTCAATCCTTTAGAGTAAAATATAATTTTGATCATGCTAAAATGTTCACTGTGGTTATCTCTGGGGGTTGAGAATTTCAGATGATTTTGTAATTTTCTTCTTTATATTTTGTGCATTTTGTTTTATAAACAAAAGGTGTATGTTAAAAACCTTATGGCACAGCATTAGAAATGCAGTTAATGCCACTGAACTGTGTCTATTTTACCACAATAAAAAAAAAATCCCTTATGAGGACATTAAAAATCATATGATATTCATAAGTATTTCTCTGGAAAGAATTGCCAATTTGTATAAAATCAAACAAAGGCAGATTATACAATCACTATTATGCAACTTGCCAGAATATAATGCTATTTACATCAAAGAACAGTTATTTAAATCTGGTAACTCTGGGGCCAAACTCTTGCGTTTTACTAAACACTGAAGCTGGGTGTTTAAACATTTACAGTGGTGTGAGGGAGTCACCTCATCCTGGCTCGAAAGAGCTATCATCACCTCTTTCCAAAGTTATCTTCGGTTGCATCGCACTGGTGGCCTAACATCAGCCCGGCTGGGAGTGTTTCACTCTGGAAATTGGTGAACATTACTAAGCAGAGCTTCCCCCCTGGAAAACCAGTTTACCAGCACACCACTGTTTAAATAATATATCAGTAGACAGAGATTTACACTCACAGAATGTTTAAAATCACCTGTCTCAACTCGGTTTATAAATTTAAGCAAATGCAACTGCGAGCAGTGAAAAGACTTGCCCAGGTAGGACTAGAGTAAGTACGTGGGTCTTCAAATTTCTTTCCCTTACATCACAAAGACCAAACGCACAAAAAGAAAGATTGCCTTCAGTCTGATAGTGCCGTGTTTACTAAAACTACAGTCAACCTGCTGATCCCTCTGGAGGCACCACTCCCTCCAGCTGCAGCAGATGCTAAGAGCTTTCTGTAAGGGAAACACAGTGGCCTGTCTGCATCCTCTCAGAGAAGGGCTCAGGACCTTAGGGGAGGAATTCACCTCCTCTCCAATCTTTACCGGAAACCACAGAGTAAAGAAGCTTGAGGTGAGAGGAAGGGGCTTGAGATATGATCTGGTCCATTAGTTAGACTGGAATATTCCAGACTGCTCAGCGGGGGCATTAACACCACTGTCAACACTGCATGTAGCGCTCGCCCTCCCTCTGAGATTAGGGCTTCCACGTGCAGACACACAGCTGATGTCACATTCAGAAAGGAAATCGTACCTTTGCATTATATCATAATAAGACTTCATTCAACTTCAGTGAAAATATAAGCAGTTCAAAGCACAATCTCCCTCCTCATCGGCATCCATAGTATTCTCTCAGTGCTTCCTACATGCAGGCTTCATGCTTAACCTTTACACACCACCAAGTCCTTCTGAGGAAGGCGTTACTATCATCACTATTTTACAGAGGCTTGGACAGGCTAAGTGCCTTTCTAAAGTAACACAACAAGGAAATAATGAAGCCACCCTTCCAATCCAGGCCACCTGAGCCCCAAACCCACATGCTGAGCCACAGCGTCGCACAGCCCACTGCAGGCGCGTGAGGACACTCATACTACACTCCAACACTGGTATTTCATGCATGGCTATTTCGTGACGAAGTCTGAACCTCCAGGTAACTTCACCAGGCCGTGTGCTTCTTAGCCCAAGGGGCGGCAGTATGTGCTTCGAGTATCCGAAGTAATTTTACTAATACTCACCTAAACACAGCATAATCCAGCAGGTAAATCTTAAGGCACAAATATTTATAATGTTAGCTAATTGTAGAGGAAACCTAGTTTCTTTATAATGGAAAGGAAGGCCCGTGCCCCTCGAAAGCTCAGTGCTGAAGCTCTGCTTATCTGGTGGTGTCAGTCCGGTCTTGTGCCTGAGCATCCAAGTGCCGCACCTGCAGCACAGGAGGAGAAGCTACAGGCGTGAGCTCCCCAGCCCCTCTCTAGGCACCAGGAGGTATATTAGTTCCTTATTTGTGGACTTCAGAATGGTTGGCTAAAAGAAGCAAAGATTATCATCATTACATAACACTAAATTCTTGGAGTTATCTATGAACCTTGTTTCATTGAAGACCAAAAAAAATCTTACAGTAAAACTTTCATGAGTGGGGTTTAAGGAAAATATGAAAGCTAGAGAGGACTTTCAACATCACCTAGGCTGGGGCTTTAAACCCAAATGCAGGTAATGAAAACCAGCGAAGCAGAGCAGGCAGGGTGAGCGCCGAGGAAGACTGCAGGCCGAGGCCAGTTCAGCCACGTCACAGGGGAGCAGGGCTACTCAGTCCCTGCCAGCTATTGTCAGTCATACTCTTCCCTGCCAGATCTGATTTTCCAGGCGACGCCAGAGGACCATGTTTTATAGGAAATGTATAAAAAATTTCCACTTATAAAACCTGGTAAAGGCCAAATGGAACATGTCAGCAGGCCAAATCTAGCTTAGTATCTCTTCCTTCAGTAGAAGAGGGAAAAAGTCTAGAGATGTTAACTGAACTTCCCAAGTAGGGGAGCCCAAACTCGTTATTCTCTTTTCTTTTCTTAAAAATTATTTTTATTGATTTCAGTGAGAGGAAGGGAGAGGAAGAGAGAGATAGAAACATCAATGATGAGAGTCATCGATCAGCTGCCTCCTGCACACCCCCTCCTGGGGATCGAGCTCACAGTCCAGACATGTGCCCTGACCGGGAATCGAACCACGATCTCCTGGATCCTAGGTCGATGCTCAACCGCTGAGCCACACAGGCCAGACTCTCTTTTACAGTCTCTATTTATAACGATGTAACGTGGTCACTTATTGGAGAGCATCAGAAAAATGAGATATTTCAGTCATTGGTAGTCTTACTTAAAATCACCTGCTAGTTGACAGTTTTTGTCTTACTTGGTTATGTTTTTTTAAATCTCAATTTCCATGGAAGGGTATTAAAGTTCTCTGCTACCTTTATTTTAGTTGTATTTACATTGTTATCATAGGTTATTCATTTTTTTGCTAGTGGGTATGCTCATTTTATAGCTATATTCACATAAATGTCCTACTCTGGTTGTTTATCTTTGATCATCTGGTCTCTGATTTCATTTTTACACATAAAAATGAAAGCTGTGGCAAAGGCTAGGAATGCTTTGAGCAGAGTTCATGTCTAAGTGGTTGAGGGGGTCAAATGGTGGCAGCTCTGTGCCGGCATCAGCAAATTTACATCAGTATATTGCTGCACAGCCGTCAACTGCCATTCATCTTAAAAATAAAGCCGTCAGACAGAATTCGCATTGGCTTTCAATGGTCATGTTTGAACATAAAGTCCAAACATAACTACTACAAATTTTGAAAGATTTAGCAAAGGCAGCTCCTATCAAGAAGCGACTCCTGCCCTGGCCGGTGTGGCTCAGTGGTTAGAGCGTCAGCACATGCACAGAAGGGTCACAGGTTCAATTCCCGGTAAAGGGCCCGTACCTGGGTTGCAGGTTCGATCTCGGGCCCTGGCTGGGTGCATTCAAGAGGCAACCAATCGACGTATCTCTCTCACATTGATGGTTATCTCTATCTATATATATCTCTGTCTCTCCCCCTCCTTCCCATTATCTCTAAAAATCAATGGAAAATATATCCTCAGACAAAGATTATAAAAAACCCAAAAAACTCCTGCCCTCAGACAGGCCCTCCCACCAGCATCTGTACTTTAAAATGGGAGTGGCACTAGGGAGGGCATGAGTCACACTTTTCTGCCACTCTCTGCTGGTTTCTCTCCCTCCCCATCTTGAGGTTTTACTTACCTTTCTGGCTCTTGAAGGCATTTGAGTTTGTGACCCCTGCTCTAGACTTTCAGCAATCTCATCATTAACACAAATTTTTTTATGATAAGGAATTAACTCAACATCTTACCTAAGAGTTGAGTCAATACTGTTTCAACTACTTTAGAGCTGCTTCCTACAAACTGGTAGTTGCTGCCTAAATGAAATAACCATGTCAACAGATGATTGCTGTAATGAGCCAACTCATCTCCTTCTGCTTCCAAAGCATTATCCACATGGCCATCAAACTAGTCTTTCATCATTTTATTTCCATTACCTACAAGATAAAGCTTGAGCTACCCACTGGCATTCCGGGTCTTTCATAATTCAGCCTCCATCTAAATGGTCAAAGCTATTCCTCTGCCTCACCAACACAATTTCTCCACCCTCACACACACACCTGGCCCATGCCTGTTTGCTCATGAGCCTTACATCCTTCCCTTTCTGCCTCTCGAAAGGCTCCCCATTCTTCAGAGCCCAACTCAAACTCCACCTTTTCTAAACAATCCCAGTCTCAAATGATCTTGCCTCCTTTTGAATGTAAATGCTCAGTTAACATGTATTGAATGAGTGAATAAATTCTGTCATAACCACATTCTTATGACTACTTAATTATGGCCAACTCGCTTAACCTTTTCAAGATATAGCTTTATCATCTGTAAAAATGTACTTTGGGCAAGGATTAAATGAGACGTTATTATGTATCTAGCAGAAATGCTATATAGACTCAAAAGATATTAGGTATACGGAGACTCAAGAAATACTAGCCTGATTTACTGCCTTCCTTCCTCCTTTATTGTTAGTTGACTTTTCAAATGTGTATATTGTCTCTTCCTAGCTACATTATTGGAGCAAGGACCTGCTTCTTAAAATTTTTTTGTACCCCTTATTGCAGCCAGCATGGAGCCTGGATGATAAAATATTGCTGATTGACTGAGTACTAAGAAAGCTTCTCTGTTAAAAAAAATATTTCCAGAGACTGGCTGCTGACACTGGAATTTGCTCCTTTACAAACATCTTGTTCTAAGTTAAGCATTGCCCCCAGTTAAAATCCATCTCTCCCTGGGGGATAGTAACATTATATTTCATTATCTATTAGTGTGCTCATTAGAGTTTTTTGTTTATAAGGAGCAGAATCTGCCTTGCAGGTTATTGCCATTATATGAGGTACGGTGACGAGTTTGCTTAATCTGACACTTTATTATAACTTATTTAATATCTTTCCAACATAAGTGCAACATAGAAGTAAGGTGGAAAGAGAAATACAGATAGTGCACTATGAGGAAGGACAAGGAGACATGCTGGGTGCAGAACACCATCAGAATTGTAGCAGGACAGCACTGGGAGCCAGGTGACCACCTGTCACATCTTCCCCAGCACTCGAGGGGTCCCTAGGATACAGGGCATTCCGTGTAAAACCAGGAAAATCCCAGACACACCTGGAAAAAGTTGGTCGCCCTATTAGACACCAGTGAAATCTAACCAAAAGACACTTTGTCTAATTTCAGAAATATGTTTAGAGTCCACTGCTCACAGAACAGCACAAGCCTGTCCCTGGCTGGTTATCAGCTGGTTAGAACAAAGTGCTCAACAGGCCAAGGCTAAAGGTTTGATTTTCCAGGAAACTTTGCTCCCTTCCACAATCAGAATCTGTGTACCTCACTTAAGCTTAAGCCAGTCATTCCCCAAGGCCACTGACCAATCACGAGGCAAACAAGGAGAGAGCGCAGCGACTTGGACCAAATCCTTCACCGTGGCTAGTGACGCTGCGGGAGAGACACTGATGTTTTCCTTGTGCGTGAATATTAAGTGACTGAAGAACAACAGCTAAAAAAATTCATTTTCTGAACTCACAGGTTAAATGTGTTCTAATTAACAGCAACAACAATACAGGGGCAGGCAAAAGTAGGTCTACAGTTGTGAGTATGGGAAGACGTTTACTCAGTGTTGTATTAGTATTTATTAATTATTGAATTTATTATTATTATTGTTAACCTACTTTTGCCCACCTCCGTATATAGACTATTTGTAAATTTCCACAACATATTCTCCTACATGATTTTGTTCTAACCCTGCGACAGGCCCGGCAGGCGCCACGCTCAGCAGGGCTGGGATCACCCATGGCTACCCAGCCAGCAAGCGGCAGTGGTGGCACCCGAGCCCTGGCCTCCCGGAGTTTCTATTTGTTTGCCTTCGTTGTTGTTTGGATACAGGTCACAGCCGCCTGCAGTGCAGCAAAATACACAACATTCAGGCTCCCTTGACTTGATACACATTGCTTCCACGACTCCCAAGCTCTTCAGGCCCACGGACCAGGCAGCGTAGCGCCTGCACATCTGGCCAAACGCGGCCTGCGGGTGGTTATTTCCTGCGGGTGCGAAGGCACAAAGATGTCCACACGCTTCACCCTGTCGTTCGGGCCCAGGGGGTTAGAAAAAGAATCTCTGCTTTTAACGTTGAGACACTGCCACTCTCTGCACCTCGTTGTTTTAAGCCTTTCCTCTTCCGTAGCCTTTTCTGCCTAAACCCCCAGAGCTGTGTTGTGTCCCCGCGAGTAAACTGAAAGCTGAATTTCCCAAACACATTTATTTTTCCTCTAGAGCAAATGTGGGTAGGATGAAAACCGCCCTGTGTCATACTTACATGTTACTCATTAACTAGCTTTAAAAAAAAAAGCCTCAGCTAGACTAGGAGCCGTAGGAAGAGCGAGCTTCCTGCCATGCGGAGCGGAGCAAAGGGAAACGCAGACTTTCACCTTCCTGGGGAGATTCAGAAATGAGCCTTTGAGCTTCTTTCTGGACTTGGCGATGGACAGGGGCACCATGGTGAAGAAAAGGCTGTCCTCCAGCGACACGGAGTTCCGCTTTGACGCGCCCGGCAGCCCCAGGAAGGCGCGCCCAGAGGCCCCGCACAGCCCCTCCGACAGCCCGGGCTCCGTGTTTCTCAGGTGGGTCCGTCGCGGCTGTCCCGTTGATGGCTTCTGTCGCCCGACAGGTGTTCCTGAAAGGGCTCCTTGCTCACCCCCTGAAGCGGCAATGTGCCTGGGGGGGGGGGGGGGGAGAGCAGGCACAGCCTTGGCATTTGGGCCGGTGGATGGAAGGGGTGCCTAGCAAGGGATGTGACCTCCTGAGCAAATAGAGCTTTACCCTGTCAGGGGACAGCGGCGGTCTGTGCCTGCTCTAGGGCTTTCGGGCCCTAGACCCCTGCTGGCCACACAGCTCCTCAGTTCCCCACTCAGTCTCGGGTTCCTAGGAAGTGAAGCCATAACTGAACCAGAAGCCTTGCTTCGGTGTCAAAATTTCCAGCATTATTATTAAAATAGTAATTATTAAAATATTAAAGCAACTGCGCTCTTTTCGGTTCTCTAAGCTAAATGTTTAAATAGTACTAGCTATGGTCTGGCTCAACTAGTCACTGTACAGTGATTTACAACAGCTTTGACCAGGGTCAGAACATAGCCCTGCTGGTTGGAAGTGTTCACGTCCCCATCAGCGCCACTCCAACAACTGCATACTTTTCATGAAAATGCACCGATTGCTCTTTATTCATTCTGCTCATAATAATTCTCTAGCAACCTATAAAAGGTAGATAGCAAGTGCAAGGAGAGATCAATTACAAGAAAAAGTTTCTCACCCAACTTAGCTGTGAACATGAATGTGCGTTCCATGTAAACGCTCAAGGGAAAGCAGAGGGACCTCCACACCCCCTGGAGTTCACTTTCACATCCACAAAGTGGATCACCTGTCTTATTGTGATCATTTTAAGTCATTGACACAAAGAGGTGCTCAAAATAATAATGTTTAAAAATAAAATAGAAAACAAAGAAACCCCATTTCATTTCATGGCATTCATGTATCGGAATGCAAACTTTGAGTATGAGTTAAATAATTTTTAAAAGACATTTTAGAGACCAAGAGTCTGAATTTATGCAAAATATTGCTTAATGCCTATTTTAAAGGTAGCTTCGTTTTTCCATCCATCACTAAAATGAATCTACCTAACTTGCATTATGGCTGTTTGAGCAAGAGCATAATTTCTGTAATTGAAAATGTAAAAACTCTTGCATTATTTTCATATTTTGCTGAAAGTTGAGTATTTCTCAAATCACTTTGTCTGCTTAATCCATATTTTTTATAGATTGTAATGTAAATTCTTTTCGGAGCTCAATCTGTTACCAGAAAAAAATTAGACTAAATTAAAATGCATAAATTAATTAACTCATTAATTGCACTAAGTAGAACTTTTTTGCCATTCTTAATAATTTTTTATTTTTAAATCACAGTTGACATACAATATTATATTAGATTCAGGTGTATGACCCAGTTTTTAGACAATAATATAACTTACAAAATGATCACCCTGATAAATCTACCCATCTGACACCATACATAGTTGTCTCAATATTATTGATTATATGCCCTATGCTGTACTTTACATCCCCATGACTATTTTGTAACTACCAATTTGTATTTCTTAATCCCTTCCCCCTTTTCACCCATCTGGAAACCATCAAAATATTCTCTGTATCTATGAGTTTCTTTCTGGCTTTTTTGTTCATTTATTTTGTTTTTTAGATTCCACATATAAGTGAAATCATATAGTATTTGCCCTTCTCTGTCTGACTTATTTCATTTAGCATAAATAAATATAACACATATGATTTAAATAAGTATAGATAAATAAATAGAATAATATAAAATAAAATAAAAACCTGCATCAATCTAAATTCAAGCCTCTTTCAAAAAGAGCCCAGGCCTATTTCACCAGCATATTTACATATTCAACATAAAAGCTCTCTATTAATATCTATAAGTGATTTTTTAAATATGTATTAGAATCAACCTAAAAACACTACACATATCTCCACTTTGGGCATTGGAGGACTTTTAGTCTAGCTGAAAGATCTATTTAATATATTGTATATAAAATCATTGAAAATATTTGTGGAAGTGTTCCAGACACTTGTTGGTTAATTATTTCAGGTCAAAATTAAGTCCAGGTAAACACTTCCCTTGACCTTCTAAATAAATATCAAGAATTTATGTGGTAGTTGTGGTAACCCATTATCTTTCCCTGAACAAGAGCTAATAAAATGTACTCTCAGATTAACAAACTACAGATATAATTTATGCAGTATTTTAATTCAATCACCCGATTCAACAAAGATTTATGAGTAAGTGTTATATGCCAGGCTATGTGGAAGGCACAGGGGATACAATCATGAACAAGCTAGATCTAGTCTCTGGCCTCGTGAAGGTCATTAGTTTAATGCTGAAGACAGGCAAAAAAATTATGAATACATGCATACATCTATAATTCAAATATCAATGTATGTTATTGCAGGGAACAAATACAGGGCTGAGATAGAGAATGAGATGGGAAAACTAATTTAGATGGGGTGGCAAGTAAGGGACTGTTAAGGAAGTGATACTTAAGCCAACTTACAACATGAAAAAAGAGCCAACCATGGAATGATCTGGAAGCAGTAGTATGTTGCCCGGAGGTGGGAAGATCTTGTGTCTTGAGGAGCCTGGGGAAAGTGGCGCCCAATGTAGAGATAAGCAGAGGTTGAAGGTGTTTAGAGTTCTGTTCTAATTGCCATGGGAAGCCACCGGAGGCTTTAGAATAAGAGAGTATCACGATGTGGTGTTCGCTTTAAAAGGGCTTTCTGGCCGCCTTCTGGGTTATTTCCAGTTTTTTGCTCATTCAAGCTATTCTACATCTTGCCCATGTCTGTGAGGTATGTACCTAGGAGAGAAATTGCTGAGTCATAGATTACGGACATATTTAACTTTACTTATTATATCAAATTGTGTTCCAAAGTTCTGTGCTATTTATGCTACTACCAGCAGTGACTCCCTTGCTTCTATGACAATGGCATTGTCTGACTTTTTAATTCTTCAAATCTGAAACGTGTGAAATTGCATCTCAGTGTGGTTTTAGAGTGCATTTCCCTTATTAAGATAATAGGAACATCTTCCCAATGTGTTTATTGGTCATTTTCATTTCCTCTTCTGTAAAACGCCTCCTTATGGACTTATGAACTTTTGGGGCAGAAGGGGGAGAGGGATTACTATCATTCTCTTATTTTTAGATAGTTTTAAAAATACTCCAGATACTGATCTTTTGTTAGTTGTATGTGTTGCAAATGTTTATCCCAGCATATGACTTGTTTGTTCATGCTCTCTATCATGTCCAAGTTCTTATTTTTAATTATCTGTTTATTAATTATGTTCTTAATGACTTGACTTTGTGTGACTTTTTTAAAAAACCCTTCCCTACTCTGAGGTCATAAGCATGTTCTTATGTATTTTTTCTAAAACTATGTTTCCCTTTCAAACTAGGGTCCTATAAAGGTTTTGGAATTTATTTTTGTTCCTGGTGTGAATTAGTACATCATTTTAATTTTTTATATAGTTAATAAATTGTCCTACATTACTCATTGAACAGTCTCTACTTTAATCTGCAAAGCCAACTCTGTCATATATCACTGTCTTCATGACTATCACTTTATAATAAAAGTCTTGTTATCTGATAAGACTCCTTACCTACTTCAAAAGTGATTGGCTACTCTTGACCCTTTGCTCTTCCACTTAAATTTCAGAATCAGCCTATAGAATAAGGCTCTTTTTTTATTGAAATTGCGTTGAATCTATTGCTCAATTTGAAGAAATTTAACATTTTATAGTAGTATATATGCCTATTCATGCACATGGTATGTCTTCCATTTATTTAGGTCCTCTTTAATGTCCTTCAATAAAGCTTTAGAATATTTTACACAAAGACATTACACATTGTTTATTAGATTTATTCCTAGGTGCTTCACACCTTTGTTGCTATTGGAAGTATATTTTAAATTGCATTTTATTTTGTTGATATTGTACAAGATGTAATAAAATTTCTAAATTAATCTTATATTCAACATCCTGGCTAAATCTTCTTATTCATTTTAATAATTAATCTATAGACTCTATGAGATTTTCTTTGTAGACAATATTATTTGAAATAATAAAAATTTTGTCTATACTTTTCTGATCTTTACTCCTTTTAAATCTTTTTCATTTTATTATACAAGCAAGGAACTCCATTATAATGTTGAGTATAAGTAGTAATTCCAGGCATTCTTGTTTTGTTCTTGATTTTTAAATGAATGCTTTTAACATTTTAGATTTTATCAGCCTTTCTCAGGTTAAAAACCTTCCCTTCTAACTGAGGTTTTATAAGAGGTCGTTAAAATTATTGAGTGCTTTCCTGGCCTCCTCTGAGATGATCCTCACGTGAAGATCTTTGACACTAAATTCATAATGAGCACAGTACTTGCACATTTAAAATTCACAAGAAATCATTAATTCCCAAAATATACAGAATATCAGGTGATCTTGAAAACCATGAATTACTGTAAGCTTTATAAGTAGACTGAAAAAGGCTCTGGATAATTAATAGTTGCATAAATTAGTCAGTTAGCAAACAAAAATCAGGAATTGAATTACCTAGCTGGCTTTTGGAGAACTATTATGCAAATTAGCCATTAGCTCTATTGCTTTTAATAAATTTGTTTTCCCAAAATATTTCCTTTTAGGGTATCAGTCTATTTCAATTTTAGGCATAGGTGACAGGTTCCCAGTAGTGCTAATGTAAAGAATGGGGAGTTATGGGCTCTGGGGCACAAACAAGGCCCAAGACAACCAAAGAAGACAAAGGTGAGGCATCCCTAAGCTGGGATATGGGGCCAGAGTGGGACCAGCCCAGCCCTCCCCAGACTCCTCTATGCTGTAGTTTGGGAACCACTCCGGGCTGTAGTCAACAATGACCTAGGCAGGTCCAAGGCCACCTGTAGTCACACTCATGTCTCCACTAAGTGGCTGCAATGACTCTGCTTCCACTCCTCTCCCCTTCCAGCTGCCATCAGTGAGGGAAAGAGGAAATGTCTGCTCTTCTTCCTTTCCACTCCCCCCCCCAAATCCACTTCTCCTTGCTTTTCTCAGCCGAGCCCACTTCTCCTGCTATTCAGTAAAGGACAGGAGCATTATTTGGTATGTGAAAACCAAGAACATGTGGACGCAGTACCAGGACCCATTTCACTAAGAAAGCCCACAGCCTCAGCTCCTGTTCACAGGAGTTGTAGAGATGAAGGTGGTGTTTAGGAGCTGGAGGGAGGCTGAAGTGAACTCCTGCTCCAAGAGCAGCGATGGGGAGATAGCAGTCAAAGAAAGCAGGCCTGTCTAAGGAGATATCTAACGGTATTGGTCCTAATGCGCGACCAGTGTTTCAATGAGTGGAGTAAATCTATTCTTAGGGAAGGCTGAGGGCAGGGCCTGTGAACTCGAGGGAGCCTTGGAAAGGAGAGGGAAGAGTGGATGTCAGAAGGCAGACGGGATGTAGTGAAAGGGGCCTGTAGATGTTAAGGTAAGGAGGCAAAGTGCAGAGGAACGGGCCCCTTTGATAGGAGAGTTAGAATTTTCCCAGCAGGAGAGGAAAGAACTTCCAGCGGCTGTCATTGCCAGGAGAGAAGAGACCTAGAGTCTCTTTCCCCAGTTTCACCACACACTTCCCCACAGTCCACTTATACAAAGCACTCCATAGTCTCTCAACATACACGCTCTGTCCTGTCATCAGGTTTTTGAACATACTGGAAGTCCACCTTAACTGCCCGAGAAATTCCTATTTGGCTTTCAAGATGTGCCTCCTGAAAGGTCTGGATAACTTCCCTGTGTTCTCCTTCTCCCACCCCTCAGAGCCAGCAGCCTCTTCTTATTCGTTGGCACCATACACCATCTGAACCACCTATCCGAAAGCCCTGCCATCAGAGGTATATTTATTACAAAGCCAGTGAAGCTTGAGTCCCGCCCTCAGTTTTAAAGGCCCCTTTCGAGGCCCTGCGAGTTGTTCCCATAGTCATACATTTTTACAGACTTCTCAGACGATACTTTAACTGCCACTCTGATTACAGTTCAGTTTTCCCTCTGTCACAATTCCCCTCTAGTCCAGTAGCCAAGAGCAAGTTTGACATTCTGAGCTAAGGGGAATTGTTTGGAGATGCACTGAGTTTGGGATTAGTGAATGATATGCATGTGATTTACGACCATTTCTATGCGCACATAAGTTACTGCTAGTCCTCCTGGCTTCCAGGAATATGCTCAGCTCCCACTGAGCCAGTTCACCCTGCTCAATGACACAGAAGTGCAGGTGGCATCCTGATGTGAACGTGTCCCACAGGTGCGATGCTTCGGAAGAATGTGGGCAATGGAAGGCAAACGAGGCCGGAGATGTATGGAGCCAGAGTCCCGTCTCTAGCAAATTCTTTGCATCTTCAGCTATGTGCATTGGCAGTGTCCTCCATTCTCATCAATGCCAAGTCAAAACAGAAGTTCTCTCCAGTTAGGACTAGACACCCAATACAGCTGACCTGATTATAAGTGCACCAAAAATGTTTATGCTAATTGCACGATTTATCAGAATCCCTATGCTTATGGGGCACAAAACCAAGGGAATACTAAAAGCAGCCACTGCCTCTGTGCGTGATACGTAGTAAATCACATCTTAGCATGGCATTATCAAGGACAGGTTTAAATCTAAAAGAGAATGTCTACCTTATCAATAGAAAAAAAGAAATTTTTTTCTAGAGAAACGACTAAATTATCTTGGTTCACGTTACTGGTAATACTACAAAATTGTTGCCATATAAAGAGATCAATTAGTATTAGTTAAGAATTGAAAGAAAATATCATAGGGTCCATCAGGCAGGCAGTTCATAAGAGTGTTGTATTACTTTCCTGGACTTGGAGAAGTTGGTGGAATTTGTCAGCTTTTTCTTTTTTTAAATTTATTTCTTTTTTAATCCTGAGGATATGCCTATTGATTTCAGAGAGAGAGAGGAAGGGAGAGAGAAAGACCAACATGGAAGAGAACATCGATCGGCTGCCTCCCCCATGTCCCCTAACCAGGGATCGAACCCAAAACCTAAGTATGTGCCCTGACCAGGAATCGAACCCACAACCTTCCGGTACATGGGGCAACGCTTCAACCAAGTGAGCCACACTGGCCAGGGCAGCTTTTTCAAAGTAATAATTTTATTTCTTTCTTCATTCTAAATAAACATTAGCTTTTATACCTAACTTTTATTCATAATTTTTCTTAAAGAATACCCAAAAGTTTTCTAAGCTTCAGGCCTACAGAGCCTGGATTGGCCCCTGATGCCAGCTACTTCAGTGCCTGTCTTCTCCAGCAGACCTGTGCTTTCGTGTCTGTAGAGCTTGGCACGGGCCGTGTGCTCTGTAGTGCTGAGGAAGGAACGGAGGCGATTCTGCCAGCTGGGGAATCAACTCCCCAGCTTGGAATGTTTGTTGGCTTACAAGCGACTGCCTGGGATCAGTCCCTCATTTTTGGCAATTTTGAAAATATTTATAGAAAAACTAATTTTACAAAAATGTTTTTGATCAGTGTTTTCCTCTCATATTTTTCAGAACACCTAAAATTGTTTTTAAAAAATGCAACTGAATAATCTATGCTTTAGTCTTTGACTCACTTTTTAAATGCATATATATATGTTTTTATTGACTTCAGAGAGAGGAAGGGAGAAGGAGAGAGAGAGAAATATCAATGATGAGAGTCATTGATCGGCTGCCTCCTGCAGGCCCCCTATCGGAGATCGAGCCCGCAACCCGGGCACGTGCCCTGACCGGGAATCGAACCGCAATCTCCTGGATCACAGGTCAATGCTCAACTGCTGAGCCACGCCAGCCGGGCCTTTGAAACACTTTTTAAATGAAATTTTAAAACCTCATAGAAATCTATTTTGGATGAGTTCAAGAGCTATTTAAGGTAATAGCTTCATTTACATGCCTTCATACCTTTTCCTTTCTCTCTCCTCTGTGTTTAACAAAAACAAAAACACACAAGTGTAACTGAACTGAAAGCTCTATGAGTTGCCCCCACGTGTAGCTATAAGGAGCTACATGAGGACAAATTGGGAACCCCTGCCAAGAAGCACCTGTGTGATGAATGAGTGTTTACGTCTAACCCAGCAGTAATAAGAAGAACCATCTCTCCTATTTGCACACTGGCCTACTCATGGGAACTCTTTACAGATGTGACCTTATAAACCTTGGTGGCTTTACACCGTGGTAGATGGATTATGGAGATTATTCTCTGCCCTGTTTAGATGAGGAAAGCAAGTAACAGAAAAGAATAATAAGCATCCTGTGGTTGGTGCAGGGCAAAATTAAGACAACAAAATTAGCGCAAGGAGTGAAGGCGCAGTCAGAGATGTGACCAAAGTAGCCTTATGCAACTCCACTGGCCCATTTATCCACCTGGCCTGGCTTCAGATTATTTGGGCAATTTCCAAAAATCAAATCTATCTTCAAGGGTCATTTAATTCTGTTTCTTCATCTCACCCAGGGTTACTTTTACAACCGGAGAGGGGACACTGGTTTCAGAAATAGGTACGCTACTCTGTGCGCAAAAGCAAAGTTAAGAAGACCTACCTGGGACTCTCAATTTTATCCTGGCTCATTATGTGATTCTGTGGGTTTCGTTTAAATGTATCTGTAAAAAGGGAAGGGTATTTGCCCTTCATACTTTTGACAAATGGTGAATCAATACGTATGATGGGTAATTTAACTTAATGAACAATTAGGGAATACTTTCTGGAATCTCTGCATAAGGACCCTCTCTCTGTATAAGGAGGACTGTTTGCTGGACACACCTGGCTTCAGTACTTACTAGCTGAGCAATCTTTCTGTGCGTCATTTTCCTCAACTGCAAAATGGGGAGAATCATTGAATTGTGGCAAGTCCTAAATGAGATAATATATAAAGTGCTTGGCACACAGCAAATGTTCTAATGCTTGCTGTCGTTATTATAAGGCAGTGGGGGAGATCCACAGAGGAATACAGAGTGATACACTTATCACCTAAAGCTCTTAGAGGCTGGGCATACATCTTTTCCTCTCTATCTCCAGCACCTAGAACACAGAAGAAACTGTGGTGAAAAGAGACTCTTGTGGAATCTTCCTGGGGCTCCAGGCTCTGTGGGTGACAGACACACACCCAGGCTACTATAGAAGGCAGGCAATGTGCGTGCACTTTAAAGATTAAATGATTAGCCAAACTCTCCCAACTATAATTTTCTGCAGCACATTTCCTGTTAATCCCCATGCTGCAATACTTAGACCTAGAAATAAACTGCACATTTCAATATAGAGTGGAACAAAATAAACTTTGCCTAATGTGAAAAACAAATAGCTGCCAGGATGACACTGGAGAAAAAGAAAACTTCTGTTCTCTCTCCAATAAACCCGTAAGGCAGAACAATGTGCCATGAACAAGCCTTGCTCCAAACACGCTCCTGCCAAAGAGGAAGGGAACCTGGAAGTAGGGTCGGTGAAGTCGTAGCCGTTGCTCATTTGCCTCACAGGGTTCTTTCGGTCTCTGAGGAGGACCCTTGTGACCTGGGACGCTTCCCAGGTGCCATTGTTTGCCCTCTTCGTGCCCCAGGAAGACCACAGGCCATACAGGTAGTTCCAGGCTTTGCACCTTCTTTCCTGCCTCCAACACCCTGGCAGAGCCCTTCCCAGCTCAAGCAGGCATCAGTGGCTTGAGGAAGCCCACCTTGACCCCGATCTCCCTTTCTCTGGGCTCACACTGCCCCTTTACCTCCAGTGCAGCATTTGTCACACACTAAATCCCACCTGTTCTCAGATTTGTCCTTCTCCCTCGCTCTGCCTTTTCTTTCCAACCCACCACTCAGCACAGTTCCTGGCACGAAGTCCACATGGATAAGTGTTGGATGGATGAGTAAATGGCGGTGGGTGATAGATAAAGAAGGAGCTCCCCTGAGTTTATCAGCACGGCTAACCCTGCTGGGGGCTCCGACCTCACCCCAGGAAGGCTGAGCTCAGCAGAACAGGCAGGGCGCACAAGTCAGGAACCTGCCCGCTGTGGGGAGACCCGCTAGTGGCATCTCGAATGACGCCTCGGGCCTTCTGGGTCATGAGCCAGGACCTTTCGCTGTTCCACAGTGACTGATTATGAGATGTGAAGTGATACAGGTCCCGTGCATTTTATTCTCTTTTCCATTAGGAAAAGAGAGGGAGGAAATGACACAATTAAAAGGCTACACGGAGCAATATAGGCTGAAATCTCTGTTTCCATAAATGTAAGTGTAAGCCTAATTTTAACTTAATTTCACATTGAATTAAGTTTTAAAATAAACTTAATTACTGTAAAATTGAATTAAACTAGACATGAAAGAAATAAGAATTTAATTTAATAAAGCATCGATTTTTAATTTCATAAATAACCCCTCACACATGCCACAAACTTTCATGTCTTCACGCCTCCACCCTTGTTTTCTGTGCCTAGAATAATATTTCCCTCAAACGATACTTAATCAATAGTATCGTGCATTGTTGCAACATCCTGTCGGTTTTACAGGTCAGTCCTGTGTGTTCGGTGTGGTAGGGACGCACAAGTGTGCGAAAGCCAAGAGGGGGGAATCACATGGGGCCACCTTGGAGGCCGGCCAGCACAGCAGCTGTGGGTGACACCAGAGCTACCACCGATTCCTAATCTGAAAGGTGGTGGATGCTGAGAGCGCACTGGTCTTGGAGCTCTCAGACCTGTATTTGAATCATAGCTCCAGCTCTTACTGTGTCGCTTTAGCCCAGTTAACGAATCTTTCTAAACCTCAGTTTCCTCATTTGTGAGGTGAGGCAAAGAACACCTACCTTTAGGACTGTTCTGAGGATTAGGTGTGGGTCATACATGGTGGCTGGCAAGTAGGAGCACTCAAGAATTATTAACTCTCTGTATAGTTACAAGGTAGGTGAAGTGTTACTATAGAAACACAGTTGGGAGTCATCATCCACACAACCCTGTGTCAAACTCTAAGGAGGTTTTTCCTATTTGTTTGACTATCCCCATACATTCTTTTATAACTTATAAATGTCTTAATGAGAGCTAAACACAGCAGGGGGAAAGAATATGAAGCTTAAAACGTTCCTTTTTTTATATTTGAATGCATGTAGAGACATGAGGACTCTAAGATCCAAACCCAAAGTTAAACAGCTACCAAGCTATTTCATCTCCCCTATGGCTGAGTCTCTGTTATGATGACTATAAAGAAACATGAAAATAAGGTAGGGGGGGGGAAACACCAATACCAAGTTAAGTAGTTTTCTCAAAACTACAGCTCTTCAAAAAAAAAAAAAAAAAAAGTAATTATCTCTAGAAAAAAGGTGGTTGCAAATGGTCAAGTTCTGTCTTCTGTCTAAATGAAACATTTTCCAACAGCGCTGCTGTGTACAAGGTTGAACAATGTGCTATACTTGGGAACTGGAGAATTTGAGCTTTGTCTTTGTTTTAAATTTCTCCAACCTTTGCGTCTTCTCTGGTCAAATAAGACTAAAGACACTGGGAGAAGAGGCTTCTTCGTATCAAAGTATTATTTCTCCAAATTCATATACTGAGAGGATAGTGGAAAGCACCCAGGCCTGGTCTGATAGGCTTCTGTGACCTGGAGCAAATGACTGACCCTCCCTTTTCCCTCCTCTCACACAATGGAGTTGTCTATGGAGAACAGGATTTTTCCAGACAGTGGAGAAATAAAAAGGAGGTGGGGGGTATCAAATGAGGGAATTTGCAATTCCAAGCCCCTCATGGGTGGGGGAGGGGGATGAGGAATTCTTTTCAGATATTATTTTATTCTTACTCTCATAGTATTTTTAAAAATTTATTTTAGTTGCTATCTGAAGTGGTAAATTTACCATGAAGCTAATAAAGCTGAAACTTTGAGGCCTATCGCTTGAATGGACCTCTTCTTAGTCAATATTCACTGTGTGCACCTAATTTTGTCTTGTTTTTCTTAAACAAGCCTCCCAGATTGTATAAACGTCAGGCCTACAAAACTGAATCAGCTCCAGTTGCTGTTGTTAACTTAAAGATGCATTTTTCAACCATGACCTGTTTTCTAAATATTATCATCAGTATTTCTTATCAGGAAATGGAATATTATTTACTAAAGGTTAACAAATCTAAACAAGAAATTGTTATTATGATATGAAAGGGTGTTTCCAAAGTGACTGATTCCTGGAAAATATGAAAATAAAATTTATCCATATTGTCATTACCCAAGATAACCATATCATATAGACCATATGTACTAGAATATATAACATATATTGAACGTAGAATTGAATTTTAGATTGAAACATAGATCATGGTGGTAGCATCTTTATTTTCTTTCTTAAAAGAAAGAAAACAATTATTGAATCTTTTATTAATCTACATTATATCCCACAATTTAGAGGTTTTAAAAAAATAGAGATTCCAGAAATCCAAAAGCAACTCCACTAATAATTCCTGTTGGAGTTGAGAAGTATAGAAGAGTAGTTAAGAACACCAACTCCTCAGCCAGAACACATGGGTGCCCATCTCATCTAAGTGGCTTGGCATGTCTGTACTTCAGTTTCTTCTCCTGTTAAAGGGTACATGATAGTTCCTACCTCACAGGGTTATTGTAAGGATTGAATGAGTTACCATACTCATGAAGTGTTTAGAAAACCACATAGCACATGGAAGCACTCCGTAAGTGTTACTCAAAACACCTTTGGATGACTTCGAATTTGGGCTGTCATCTCACAAATTACTTTATCGACCTGGGTAATTATTAATTTTTTTCATTTTATTCCACTGTCAGTCTCCCGTGAGTGACAACATCTTTCCACATTTATAGCGGAAAAAATACTTATTTTTTATCCCCTTAGAGTGTTGTAATCCCTAAGTGCTTTTTATTTTGGATTGCAAATTAAGATAGGAATAACAAAAATAGAAAAACACATAGCTTAACTTAAAGTAAGTGTGTCACAGCAAAGGATTATTATGTGTTGTTTTTCAAAAGGGTTTTTTAATATTTGCTAAATTGTCCACATTAGGAAATATAGTTATGTCAACTACTGACCAAGAGTTTAACTTTTGATAATGAAGAAAGTGGCAAAATTTTACACTGAGTTGTTTAAACAAAAGGTTTTTTTTAAAAGGCCTCTTTCTATTAAGTATTAATAAGCATATCTCTATTGGAAGGTACCTTGTTTACCAGTCCACCTGCCACGAAGTAGCAGGTTCAGCAAATGATTTGACTTTGAACTTTCACCAATATCTAGATTTATAATAATACAACAGAGTCTGTTTCACTGTGGTACTATGTGAACACCAAATGATTGGGTCATTAATATGAACATTCTGAGGTAATGCTGTAAAGCATGGTAAATATTTAACTGAAATATCAAGTGACCTTTCTTAAAGTCTTACATCTAAGTGACAGGGAAGGAGTTTTGTTGATGTCCAAGTAGTTATATAAGTGGCCCTCAATTAATAAGCACACACTGTGATGAAATATTCAATTATGCTGACATCACAGTTTTTTGGACTAGGGCTCATTTTTGGATTCCAAAGAGCAACAACATTGTTTATTTCTGAATTCAAAAGAAATAAAATTCTTCTAGTGTGTGCCAATCAGGTTTTTCCATGGTGCCTGAAGGCTACATAACCATAGGCAGAGCTATAGTTTTATGCAATTTCAACAGCCTTTCAGAAATGCACAGTTAGAAACAGGGTGGTACTTTAGTTCTGTTAGGTAATTCTTGGTTAAGTTCAGATTTGATTCACAACTTCTTAATAGCAATGACAACTTCACATTTATTAGACGTCTACTGTGTGCCAGGTACATGTTAAACTCTTTTCACAAATTTGCTAATTCAAACTTCACAATAACTTATGAAATAGAAACCATTATTACCCCATTTTCCAGATAAGAAACTGAATCTTGAAAAGACCAAATACTTAATTCCCATGACAGAAGAGCTGAACTCAACTTAAGACTCTAAAACCCATGTTATTTCTACCTCACTCGACTTCAACTCCTCCCACCCCAATCTCCTTCCATCATGGAGTAACACATTGGGCTGATGGAAATAGATCTCCTAAAGTAAGTTGGGTGATTAAAATCTGACGTGAGAGTAGGATATGACACCAAAAGCATAAACTACAAAAGAAATCATAAATAAATTGGACCTCATCAAAATTAAATACAAAGGACTCCATCAAGAAAGTGAAAGACAATCTACACAGTTTCGATGAAAGTATAAGAGGGAAGGAGGAAGATAAGAATCGCGTCAGGGGTCCCCAAGACCAGCCACACTCGGAGGGTCACTAAAAGGACTCACAGAACTCAGCATATAGTTGAACACATGGCTAAGACTCACTGTGGTGATACAGTAACTGGGTCACAGGGGAAAAGATGTAGGAGGAGTCTGGAGAAATCCACATACAGTCACGTGATGCTTAATAACAAGGATACATTCTAGGACTATGGCGCGTTAGGCAATTTCACTGTGCGAACATCACAGAATACACTTACACAAACCAAGACAGTATAACTACTACACCCCTAGGCCATACCGTATAGCCTATTGCTCCTGCAAGCCTGTACAGCATGTTACTGTACAAAACAAGATTAAATCAAGCACAAGAGAAAATGATGCAATGAAGAGATGGGGTAAACACAGATGTATAAGGCTGCTGTTGGCATATCACATTGTTCACGACAAACTTGTTTGTTTTTAATTACAGTTTACAATCAATATTATTTTGTATTAGTTTCAGGTGTACAGCATAGTGGTTAGATAATCACATACTTTACAAAGTGATCCCCCAATATTTCAAGTATTATGATATTATTGACTATATTTTCTATGCTGTACTTTACATTCCCAAGACTATTTTGTAACTACCAATGTGTACTTCTTAATCCCTGTACCTTTTTCACCCAGCCACCCAACTCTCTTCCCCTCTGGCAACCATCAAAATGTTCTCTGTATCTATGAGTCTGTTTTCTATTTTGTTTGTTCATTGACTTTGCTCTTTAGATTCCATATAGAAGTGAAATCATATGGTATCTGTCTTTTCCTGTCTGGCTTATTCTACTTAGCACTAGGTCTGTCCATGCTGTCGCAGATGGCAGCAGATTTCAGTCTTTTTTATGGCCCAGTAACATCTCACTGTAATAGAGGAGTGGATTTTTAATCTACTCCTCTATTGATAAACATTTAGGTTGCTTCCATATCTTGGCTATTGTAAATCATGCTGCAGTGAACATACAGGTGCATGTATCTTTTGGAATTCGTGTTTTCGATTGCTTTGAATAAATACCCAGAAGTGGAATTTGCTGGGTCATAAGGTAGTTATTTTTAGTTTCTTGAGGAACCTCCATACTGTTTTCCGTAACAGCAGTACCAATTTGCAATCCCACCAACAGTACACAAGGGTTTTCTTTTCTCTACTTCTTCACCAACACTTGTTGTTTATTGATTTACTGATGATGGACATTCTGACAGATGTAAGGTGATATCTCATTGTGACTTTAATTTGCATCTCTCTGATTAGTGATGTTGAGTATCTTTTCATATGTCTATTAGCCACCTGTATGTTCTCTTTGGAGAAATATCTATTTAGGTCCTGTTCCTACTTTTTAATTGGATTCGGGTTTTTTGTTTTGTTTTGGTGTTAAATTGTATGAGTTCTTTATAAGTTTTGGATATTAGCCCCTTATTGGATATACCATTGGCAAATAACTTTTCCCATTCAGTAGGTTGTCTTTTTGTTTTGTTGATAGTTTCCTTTGCTGTGCAAAAATGTTTTAGTTTGATGTAGTCCCACTTGTTTATTTTTTCTTTTGTTTTCTTTGCCTGAGGAAATATACCAAACAAATATTTCTAAGAAAAATGTCAAAGATTTTACTGCCTGTGTTTTATGGTTTCAAGTCTCACATTTAAGTTGTTAATCCATTTTGAATTTATTCTTGTATGCGGTGTAAGAAGATGATCTTGTTTCTTTTTGGGGGGTTTTTTGCATGTATCTGTATAATTTTCCCATCACCATTTATTGAGTAGGCTATTTTTACCCCATTGTATGTTCTTGCCTCCTCTGTCATATTAAAAGACCATATAGTCGCTGTTTATTTCTGGGCTCTTTATTCTGTTCCATTGATCTATGTGTCTGTTTTATGCCAGTACCATGCTGTTTTGATTACTATGACTTGTAGTATAGTTTAATATCAGTTACTGTGCTACCTTTAACTTTGTTCTTCTTTCTCAAGATTGCTGTGGCTATTTGAGGTCTTTTGTGGTTCCATATACATTTTTTGATTATTTGTTCTAGCTCTGTTAAAAACACCACTGGTATTCTGTTAGAAATTGCATTGAACCTATAGATTGCTTTGGGTAGTATGGACATTTTAATGATGTTAATTCTTCCTATCCATGAGCATGGTATATGCCTCCATTTATTTGTATCTTCTTCAATTCCTTTCTTCAGTGTCTTATAATTTTTTGAGAACATGTATTTTACCTCCATGGTTAGATTTATTCCTAGGTTGTTGGTTTTTTAATGCAATTATAAATGGAATTGTTTTCTTAGTTTCTCTTCCTGATAGTTTATTATTGGTGTATAAATTTGCAACCAGTTTCTGAATATTTGTTTTGTATCCTGCTACTTTACTGAACTTATCAGTTCTAGTAGTTTTCTGGGGGGAATCTTTAGCATTTTTTATATATAGTATCACGTTATCTGCAAATAATAATGACAGTTTTACTTCTTTCTTTCCAATTTGGATGCTTTTTATTTCTTCTTCCTGTCTACTTGCTGTGGCTAGGACTTCCAGTACTATGTTTAATAAGAGTAGTGAAAATAGGCATTCCTGTCTTGTTCCTGAATTTAGGGAAAATGCTTTTCATTTTTTCCCCTTCAGCATGATGTTAGCTGTGGGTTTGTTGTATATGACCTTTATTATGTTGAGCTATGTTCACTCTATTCCCACTTTGCTTAACCTAGTAGCTGGATTCAGATCATATCAGAATACAATCTGTATAGCTCCACAAGCAGCATCCCCAAAGGGAGGTCTTGGCAGGCACCAGATCCTGCTGGGGTAAATTCCATTTTGTGGGGTCAGCCCTCACCCCAGCAGCTCATACATTGTGGTTGGGATCACTCCTCACTGTCAACCAGCCTGAGGGTCAACTCCCACCCCCAAAACGGGCCAACAGCAATCAAGACTCAACTACACAACTGGAGAGCTCACATAACCCACACAGAGACACTCCGGGAGCACCCAGCTCAGGTGATCAGGGAGACTGCATCACAGGGCACCTACTACATATGGCCACCCTACCAAGGCTGGGAAGCATAGCAGACCTACCTAATACACAGAAGGGCAGCCAAAATGGGAAGACAAAGAAACATGCCCTATTTGAACAAACAGGAGAAATCTACAAAAAAGAACTAAATGAAATGGAAGTGAGCATTATACCAGATACAGAGTTCAAAACATTGGTTGCAAGGATGCTCAATTGCTCAATGAACTTAGGGAAAGAATGGATGAACTCAGTGAGAACTTCAACAAAGAGATAGGAAACATTAAAAAGGACATAGAAACCATAAAAAAGAACCATTCAGAAATAAAAAATACAATATCTGAAATGAAGAATACACTAGAAGGAATCAATAGCAGATTAGATGAAGGTGCCGTCCCATCACAGGAGCCCAGGACAAGTCCGCACAAATGAGATTTTGTGTGTTGACCCTTTAAGCGGATGCCTGGGTTTCAGACAGCCTTTTGTTCCCCCAGGCAAGACAAAGTTCCCACTGATTTTCACCACCAGATGTTATGTGGGCTTCTCTTCCTGGCTCTTGTGCTCCAGGCTGAGGAGCCTGGCATGGGATTGAGGTCCCTCACTCTTTGGAGGGACCTCTGCATGCAGCTGAGATATTCCTCTGGATTTTCAACCCCTGCATATGGGTGCAAGGTCAGCCTTTTTTGCGTCTCCTCCCCTCTTACCAGTCTCTGTGGTTTCTTCTGTATAGCCTTAGTTATAAGATTTCTGATTAGCTAGTCTTAAGATGGTTATCCAGGTTGATTGTTCTATAATTTAGTTGTAATTTTTATATGGTCCTGGGAGGAGATGAGTGTAACTTCCACCTACTCTGCCACCATCTTGGATCCAAAACTTGTTTCTTTTGTAACTGGAAAGAGTACACTCTAAAATAATGATTAGCCCGGCCGGGCGTGGCTCAGCGGTTGAGCTTGACCCAGGATCCAGGCGATCGGGATTCGATTCCTGGTCAGGGCACATGCCCTGGTTGCGGGCTCGATCCCCAGTCAGGGGCTTGCAGGAGGCGGCCGATCAATGACTCTCATCATTGATGTTTCTACCTCTCTCCCTCTCCTTTCCTCTCTATGAAATCAATAAAGATATATTTTAAAAAATAAATAAAAATAAAATAATAAAATAATAATTAAAAGTATAGTATGATAAATACATAAATCAGTAATATAGTCATTTTTATCATGATCAAGAATTATGTTCTGTATGTACATAACTGTACATGCTGTACTTTTTATATGACTGGCAGTGCAGTTTTATTTACACCAGCATCACCACAAACATGTGAGTAATGCGTTGCAACTGCTACAATGTCACTAGGTGATAGGAATTTTTCAGCTCCATCATAATCTTCTGGGACCACCATAGTGTATGCACACCATTGTTGACTGAAACATCATTATGTGGTTCATGACTGTACAGGCTTCCTTATGCTCCCTCCTCCCGTGAAAGGTCACCAAGAGTACATTCTTCCCACACGATAAAAATATAACAACATGTGTACCATGTTTCTGCCCAGGGAAACTAGTCCGAGATCTAGAATTCAACGTTGTAAATGGACGCTGGTCACATAGCACCTTATGCCTAGCACATGTACCAAATATAAACTCCCAGAAGGAAAGCAGATGTTCAGCATAAACCACATTGTTTGTGGAGTCCAGGATCAATGAGCCACCTTTATCAGTTGGGGGATAGAGCGAACACTCCCCAATCCAACTTCCCAAATGCCAGCTAAGAAGCAACCTTGCAAATAGGCCTTTCTAAGAACAGCAGTCTCAGGCCTACTAAGTTAACTCTTTTCTGCTCAGGGGTGGAAAATGAAGATTTCATAACCACTGTCTGATGAAAACAGATCCTTGAGGGAAAGAGCAAAAGGACTAAGAGAGTCTGGAATAGATTCAACAGGTTTTCAGGGCCAAGGGGACACCTTATAAGGCTTGGTTCCTAAGTAACACGTCTACTGACAACCAGGACACTGGCAGGTTGGACTGGTTCGAGGAACAGCCTCCAGGCCCTATTACTTTGAAGTGGTCCCAGGAGTGTCTAGCTTAAGTCCTATCTATTGCGACCATCACAGCCTTCACCTCCCCAGCCCTCCAAGCGGAAGTAAACCCTTGGTGCTTTCCTGGAATGGGCATGTCCTTCAGAGGAGAGGTAAAAGGAAGGATAGATTAAGTACAAAACGTCTTTGACTTTTACCTTTGCCCTGGCATTCAAGAAAGAATCTCACAGATGTACAGGTGCTGAAATGGTTATCACCAAGAACAGAGGTCATGACACGCCCCTGAGCAATACTTCCAGGCCCCGCTGTTATTAGCCCAGATCCAAGAGACAGCCTTGAGAAAAACCCTAAGCGGGAGGACCCTAACTTAGTCTTTTCTTTACTGCCAGTGCTTGGTAAGAATTACCATCTATCTCGCAGAAGGGTAGAAGGAGCTATTGCTGTCCCAGTTCTTTTTGGAACCAATAACCATCACAAATCAACTAGAATATATTTGAAAAATAAAGTGGAAGGGGAGTCCTTACCCCCCGAACAACAGGCTTCCTTTACATAAGAATTCTTTAACTTCAACCAGGGAGTTACAAAGTATATCCTTAGAGTGTTGTAAGAAAACAGTTAAGGACCTTGTGGCTACTCAGAATTTCTGAGTGGTCCCACCCTCTCGCCCCTCTTTCCTCCCCTTCCCCCCTTTTCCCTTCCCCACTCTCACGCATCAGCTCCCTCCTCTACTTTTCCCCTCTCCCCATCACTCCCACCTCCACAAACAATTAGAAACCGACTGTAATTTCAAAGGATTAGAATAACTGAAAAGTTTTAAATAACTGAAAAGTTGTTTTCCTTTACAATTTTATTTCTCTAATTACCCCAGTGTAAGATATTATCTCACTAATAGATTATTTCTAATAAAAAGTCCTACATGTTTGTATATCCATGTGCCTGCATCTTCCGCATTGACAGTTTGATTTTAAATTTCCTTCAGTAAATATAAAAGTTCATGAAAATTAATAACTTCTTTTTGCTAAATTGTACCTTTAGCCCCATGAGAAATAGATAGTAAGTGCTTATTTAGAAGCAGCCTTACAAAAATCTTCAAAGTTCTTCCTTAATATCAAACAACCATACGGGGAAACCTTAGTTCCCAAAATCAGACTTGGTAGTCCCTATAATTGGCTTGGCTGCCATGGAGTAAACATTCCCGGCAAAGATCCTCCAGGGAGGGGACCCTCCATCTAACTCTCCAGGTTTAAGCTTCACAAAGAGTCAAATTATCTTAATAATTATTATCTTAATAATTAATAATGTACTTATCCACATAAGTCAACTTGGAAACAAGAAACAACAAGTGAACCATTAGCAAGCTAAACCTACCTCCTAGATATTAAATATCTCCCATTTAATTTACCTCCTATTGAGACAGGGTTTTATTAAAACTAAAATAGAAGATCTCTCTGAAAAGCTAAAACAAACAAAAAACGATTCCTCCAAAAACATAAAAACTTAATTTACTAACAAATCGCATAAAAAGACTCTAGAATGCATCAGTTAATATCCTATGTAGGTCAGGCCTTCCCTGAATCATCCTAGATACTCTGCAAAGGTGCTCATCTGGAGCATGCTCAGAAGTGAGCATGTGAGAGCATGAAGGGACACTCAGATCTATGTCAGTTGTGAAAGAACTAGGGATACTAGTCTGCAGAAGCAAAGCTCAGAGGCCAGTTGGAGGGATTAGGCCATGAGGGTCAACTCGGATATCATAAGTTTGTCATGTGGCACAGCAACTCTACATGCCTAAAGGACTAAAATGTAACAATAAGTATGAAGAGATGACAGACAGGCCAATCACTATTGAATCTACTAGAAGATGGACTGGGCCTCCTTGAACAGTAATGAGTTCCCTGTAGCCAGAGCTATTCAAGTCTTTGATAGGTTCATTCAACATTCTACATTCCTTTATTGAATATTTACTCTGGAGGCTTAACACTGGCTACACACAGGTGAGTAAAAGAGTCATGGTTTCTGCTCTCATCCAGCTTAGAGTCTGGTAGGGTGATTCAGTTAGATGGATAGAGGAGACTCAACCATACATCCAGAGAGGCTGTGTGAAGTGTTTCCTAATCTCAAGAGACCAATTCTATGAAATAAAGGTCATGGTTTTTCTCCAGTTGGTGAGCCCCAAATATGTTGGGGGGGTTTCTTACTAAGAATGAGACTGCCAAATTAATAATCCTTAGCTATGAAACAGCTTAAGGCTGGTTTAAAGAATATTTAGAATACTACTGGGATCAGGGCATTAAAGTTAAAACTGTGGCTCTGCAAAGTACATTAATGAAAAAAGCCTCAAACTCATTTTCCTAAAGTGAGCTGTGTAACCAAAAGTTGCAGTTCTTATAACTCAGAGTTCTATATATATTTAATGGTTAGAAGATGCTTTCCCTTTGGAAACATAGAAGAACTGTGTTTTGTAATTAGGAAAGAAGCACAAGGCTGGTATATATTTAAGAGAAATACTAAGAAGGATTTTTTAAAAGAGTTAACATTTATTCTCATAATCAAATTCCTTAATGCACAAAGCTCATTAAGTACAATCTAGTCTTGCTTATTAATTATAATAAGTGAAAATCATTTTCTAATCACTTTCTTAATCAGCACACTTCAAGATATGATCACTTTACCTTCATCTAAATGTCACAACTGTGATCTTAGACTTGAATCACATGAAGATCTGGGAAAATGACCTGTTGTAGCTAAAAGGCCTAGCTGGACAGAGAGAGCTCTGGGGAAATTCCGGGTTAGCCTCGCTGAACTCCCAGCATGGCTCTAGGCAAAACAGAACTCACAAGCATCTCTTCACGGGAAATAAGTTAGCACTAACAAAAGCTCATTTCATTTCATCTTTTAAGCTTTTTGTTTTTATTACTAAGACTAATCCAAAAAAAAAAAATCTATTAACAACCTACACATTAATCAATGCTAGAAAGCTAGAAGAAAAAGAACACTGCAGGGACTGAAAAGTCAAAAGCAGCAGGAAAGAACATACTACTCAGTTTCCAAAACACGAGGGAATGTGTTATGGAAACTTCTGGATACAGATTCGCCTCACCTAGTACTTAAACAGAAGCTTTACTATCCAATAGAACAACGATCCTTTACATTATTATAGAGTTGTCTAACCACATGTCCTGAGTAGATGGTGTCTCTGCTGCTGGCGAGGCTCAGACAGATAACTACTGTGATAACCCCATGACCCCAGGGACAGACACTCTAATCCCAGAAGGTTACATAAGTGTGTAAACCATGGAGGAATGATAAAGGACCATGACCAACAATAAATTGAACATTCCCAGTTCATTGTTAGGCTTTCAAATTCTATGAAAACACAGTGTTTGGTCATATGTAGTTGAGGGTCACTCTTTTGTGACTGCTGGACTAACCTTAGGGAAAAATCCAAAGCCCAGGGGGGCTGGGGTCCCTGAATCAGGTTTCAGGCCACACACTGTTCCAGGATGGACACCCCCCTGCAGCACCTTCAATAGCATCCCCCCTCCACCCCCTTTTCACATCTCTGTGGGGCTTCTGCCAACATCCCACTGGAGCTCCGTGTGCCTTCCGTCATCTCAACCCAAGTGGAAAGAGGTTTTCTCTCCAAGTGTGACAGTGCTTTCAGCCAACTCAGAAAGCCTGGCAATAAGCCCACTAATAACAAACTTACCACTAATGAGCCCAAGGCTTGGCTGAGCGTTGGTAAAATGCCACCCGGGCCCTAGCCAGTGGTTAGGCCTGCAGACTAAAGGGTCTCAGGTTCGATTCCCAGTCAAGGGCACTTACCTCGGTTGCAAGCTTGATCCCTGGCCCCAGCTGGGATGGGGGGTGGGAGGCAACTAATCCATGTGTCTCTCTCACATCTCTCTCTCCCTCCCTTCTACTCTCTCTGAAAAGCAATGGAAAAAAAAAAATCTCCAGTGAGGATTAAAAAAAAATGCCACCTGGAAGCCCATTCTCAGCCTTCTCCTCAAAAGAGGTGATTCTCCCCTGTCCCCTCTCATTGGATCCCTGTGGTTCGAAAACCCAGTCCAGGGTTCTGGGACTGAGACAACCGTCATCATTTTTTCCTTAAGACATATTCCACAATCCCCTACCAGCAACTCTGAGATAGAAAGAGCTCTGAAAACTAAACAGTCTTTTTAACTTTACTGCCAAACCTGAATTGAAGAGATGCAAGGCTATAAGCAATATCTGTTTATCTCACTTAGTGAGAACAGTCACACACTTAGCTGCAGAAATGTTAGTGTGAATTACAAGCTAGAAATATTCTGTAACATGCAGCACATGTGTCCTATTACCTTTAGAAAATCCAAGAACATCTCTGAATTCCAAAACACATCTGGCCCCACAGGTTTTGGATAAAGTCCTGTGGATCTGTGGTAGCTTTCAAATTAGTTCCAGGGTTTTCCTTCACTATATTCCTCAAGGGGCTGATGTAATTATACAGGATGAGTGGCTAAAAGGAGAAAGTCACATATAGAAATTGAAAGTCCTCATAACTGAGTCAAAATTTAATGGAAGGAAAGTACATTTTTTGAGCTGGGAGTTAGGGCAGAGTGTCCCCTGGAGCCCTGCAGAAGACAGTATCTACCCCTTAGGGGCAGTTCCTCACCTCCCTCCATCTCTTTGGCTAATATGCCCCCAGGAAGGAGGCTACGTAGAGGGAAACTTATTTTAAATTTAGTGAAAATTTCACCATACAATAAGTACCTTCATTTTATAAATAAGTTTTAACGTGATGATTTGATTCCCAAGCTAACCCAAAAAAGTTTGATTCTGGAATAGCTAAAACAATAGACTTTTAAATATGGGATAAAATTACTTTTACAAGTAAACCTAGGAATTTTTCTTTTCATATTACTCTTTATATGAGAAAATATATTCTGTGTCTTAAATAATGAAATACAAAATGCCATTTAGAACAGAATGCATTTCTAAGTTGGATGTTGCCTATAATACGTAGCTTCTTTCTAATTGTCATAATTTATTGTTCAAGAAATTCAGGTACTAGAAATAGAGACTCAATAGGAAATGATGAACCAGCCCTCACACAGTTTGGACACTAGGGGGAGAAAGAGCAGGGGGAAAAAGTAACACGAGTTAAAGTAAACTCATCTTAATGTAAAGTTAAAGTTACATTTTTATTGTTGTAATTTTATGCATCAAAACTTTCCTATGATGAGTTTCATCTTATTTTAAAGCAGCTTCATATTTCCTGATATAGAGTTTGAAGCACCAAAAGATACACCTTTGAGTAACATTAAAGTCTCCAAACCGCTGTAAAGATCAGAGAAACTGTTTAAATATATATATTTATCCCCCAAGTTCTGCTAATAATCCTTTTTTTTCTCTGAAATCAATAAAGATATATTAAAAAAATAATTTAAAAGAATAAAAAATCTACAACTTCGCCAAAAGAGGATGGGATGCTAACATCTGATAGCTGTAGTCCAAATTTTCAGAAAGCTTGTCACAACATTCTACAGACCACACTTTTGAAAACAATGGTCTGGTGCTATTGAAATTCCGAGGTAAAACTGTCTGAATGGAAGTTAAAATACAATAGATTTCCTTGAAATCAGGAAATCTCGAGATTCCACAGTCTCCACACAACCCAAGGAAATGAAGCCCTACCCTCGTCCTTCTTGTGACAGCAACATTTGATAGAGGGGGGAGTGTAAAGGAAAGCAAAAAGAGTTAAAAGCCTTACTTTCCCTCCTAACGGCTCAGAGGGGGAGTTAAAGGTACCAGTGTCAATGGAGATGGGAAACTGTGGATAGAAAGCACATATTAGAATTGCTTACTTGTTACATTAGACCAGTTTGCATCAACCACATAATACCAAGGATAGAAAGTCGGTCCATGCGTGATGTTAATCCCTTAAAGAAACAACAAAGAAATAACTAATTCCTGAATTGAATCATGGGCATATGCAACTTGTATTCCTAAAAGCAATGAGGAATCCAAGGGGAAAATGCCAGCCTGGGAATCAATAATCAGGATCTCAAGTAGCAGAAAAAGGTCCAGAAGGCTTGGATTCTGTATTCGATGGAGTCATTAACTGGGGAAGACTGGAAAATGGGGAACATGTAGAAAGTCATTAACTAGGGAAATGAAATCAATCCAATTGGCCTTGTTCAGTGTCTAGAATTACTAAGCACTGATCTTGGCACTGAGGGGAAATTACATAGATGTGCAAGACACCACCTCCATCTCACGGGGGAGACAAGTCTATACACATGTAACCATAAACCAAGAGAAAAGTAGTATGCAGCATATTAATAACAGCTCATTGCTAATAGTCATGAGACACTTATTACATGCCACACCCTATTCTAGAGGTCTTTCCATGTATTAATTCATTTAATTATCACAGCCACTCTATGAGATAGGTATATTGCTCTCTCCCTTTTTACACTGAGGAAACTGAAGTTCAGAGAGGTTGAGGAACTTACCCAAGGTCACACAGCTCATAAGTGGTAGATCAGGAATTTACACCCAGTGTCCAAATGCTACTCACCCTCGCCCACCACACAATATAGCATGTAAAGGATTTTAATTCTGACTATGGTGGGTTAGGGAGCAGGATGATGTGGGGATATGGGGAGAGGAGTTAAAAAAGCTTCTAGGAGGAATGGCAATTGAGATGGGCATTGCCCAGATGGACACAAATATAACCTCCCTAGACCCAGTTTCCTCACCTCCAATCAAGTGGACTTGATGAGATTATCTCTAAAAAACCCCTTTAAATCTTTTAATCACTTAGGAATTCACCTCATGTGATATCACCAGAGATAACACAAAAAAAGAGCAACTCCACAGAGTCATTAGTTGTGTGATCTTGGGAGAGTTGTTTACCTTTTGTGAACCGTAGTGTCTTCATTGACGCAATGAGACACTCCTCGTAGGGTTGTTATAAGGAGTAGACACAGTGCCTGGCACATAGGAGGCACTCAATTAATTTTAGTTTCTCCCTCCCTTTTCTTTTTTTCTTGAACTTACCTAAACCTTAGATCATGGTGTGGCTGGCTCCATGTTAGTAAAGTACACTTTGGACATAGGTTGAAAAATAGAAGAATATTTGAGAGTATCAAATATTTTCTGAAAATATCTGGAAAATTCAATTTGCAATACATCTATTTTATGTTAAAATACTGGTTGTTTCTCCTGATCCTTTTAATCATACAAGTCAGCTACCTTATTAAACAGTCACATGTTAAACTGGAAACCAGGAGCTGAAGATACGTACTATTAAGCCGTGACTGATAGGGCTTAGGAAGCTTTCAATAGATGGTTCATAGGTTCTACAAAAAGTGCACAGTTAAGGGTTTAAAACTTTATGATGCCAAAATAAATAGGTGAATGAAAATAGGCAGAAAAAGTCTTCTCCAAAACTGTGGTCATCATTTCAAGTTTTATTATCAAAAATTAAGAAAGAGCTAATGAGACATATATCCATAGAAAAGAGTAAAGGTCAATGATCACACTGATATCTAAGAGAAAAAAAGAGATTAAAAACTGTATGTAAGTAGGTGTTCTGTTTCTTTTTTCTCTTACTTTACCAACTCAGAATACATTTTTTTAACCAGCTTTGGCTAAAGAGGTTTGAGGCTTTTCTTTTCTTTTAACATTTTTAAATTGAGGTTTAATTTAAATATATCAAAATGCACACATCTTAAGTGTACTCCTCATGAATTTCTATATATGCACACACCCGTGTAACCACCACCCAGATCAAGACACAGAACATTCCCAGCACCCTTGAAAGTCATCTACCTTCTAGTCTCAGTCCATACCCTCAAGGCAACCACTATTCACACTTTTAAATACAGCAGAAAACAAAAAATAGAAAATAAGAGAAAAAATAAAGGCCTAAACCTGATTTTCTTGTGTTTTCTGTTAAGTGCTAGAGTATTTCATTACAAAGCTTACTCATTGGCAGCGTAGTAACCAATAGATGCCCAAGGCTCCAAGAAATTATTTCGCTGGTAATAAACTGAAAACCGGAGACTAGGCCTTAAGAGAAGCAGCCTTCAAGTTCTTACTGTAGAAAAGTCAGATGACCCATTAAGGAAAGCATCTGGAGAATTAAACCAGATTGTTCACAACCTCAGTGTCAACATAATTGTGACTCATTCAGGTCTAAGCAAAAATTCTGCCTTATGGTTAGCAAAGTCATTATAAGTAATAACCATGAGTCCATTAGACCCAAACCCTTGATTGCGTCATGAAGCCATCAACTCTGTGCAGGTCATGCCTCTGATTTGACAGTAATGGAACATGAACTTTGCGTTGTTTTTTAAGTGATTGTAATAATTTGACATTCTTGCATGCATTTGTCTTTACCTCATCAATCTGATCACTTTCAGGTCATTTAATAAAAGATGGGAGTGAGTGAGTGACAGAAGGTAGCCTACTAGGCAGCAAATCAATCAGATCCAAGAGTTTGGTCCATTAGACACCTAGTCTCAACAACTGACCTAATACGATATTTTAGTTTGGTGAGTATGATAGATTGGCTATCAGTAAATTTTCCAAACAGGGACGCCTTTTCAGAACAAAAGGGGACTCTGTTACAATCAGGCCAGAACCCAGGACGAAATCAGGAGTGTCCCAAGCAAACCAGGACATACGGTCACCCTCGCTATCGTAAGCCTCCACTCCATAAGAGTCCTTATTCATTCACTCTTCAGTGACTCTTTTCCTAGCGAAGCTACACCTTTTGCCGTGGGAAAGGCACCTGAGGAAAAGAACCCAAGGATGCGTGAGAGATTGTAGCTGAGATCTAGCAAGTTAAAGGTATCAGTGCCACTGCTCTGAATTTACAGCCTTAGCTTGCGATGTAAAGAAATCAGCCCAGCCCGGTTGGCACGGCCCAGCAGTTGAGCATCTACCTGGGATCCAGGCGATACGGGTTCGATTCCCGGTCAGGGCACATGCCCGGGTTGCGGGCTCCATCCCCAGCGGGGGGCGTGCAGGAGGCAGCCGATCAATGACTCTCTCATCATTGATGTTTCTCTCTCTCTCTCCCTCTCCTTTCCTCTCTCTGAAATCAATAAAGATGTATTTAAAAAAAGAAAGAAAGAAATGAGCCTGAAGAGGACTCAGAGGGGAACAGGGTACACCTTCTATAGCTTCAGTAACTCCCTCTAGCATGTGACACAATATTCTACACACTGTGTGTTTTCATTAAATACTGAGGGCTGATGAACTAAGGGAGGGCAATACCCTCAATTCATTAAAATATTATTCTGGTCAATAATAATGTGATGATGATAATTAATAGTTTATATGAACTGAGTGCTTACTATGTACCTGGCATGCTGTACTAATTCCTTTATATATAGCAGCTCTATAAATTCCCCTATAAAAGGGGTACTACTGCTACTGCCCCCCTTTTTTTCTGACAGGAGACAACTGAGGCTTAGAGGAGGTAATAAGATGCACATTAGGACTGTCAGAGCAGTCTGACTCTTCACCATGCCCTATTCTGCTCCCCACACCCCCTCCCTCCCAGGTCAGGGCTCTTTTATTGCCAAGACTAGTCACTGAACAAGCTCAGACAAGAGCTGTTTGCTGAAGGAATGCCACAGGCAGAGCCTTCGACAACGGCAGGAAAGCAAATGCCGTAGGACCACGAAGGGGCTTCAGCTAAGAAGCCAGGAACCAAGCCCGTCCCCACGAGCTCTCGCCCCCCGTTCCTTGGTGCGGTCTACTACGAATGTACACAATATTTTCTCAGAACCTAGGGGCCTGGAATTTTACAGGACCAAGCGTTCCTAATGTCTGAATCTCCCTCTACGATATTATGTATCTTATTAAAGAGCTTATTATATATATTTTTTGGTATGGAGGAAAGATGAACTTCTAAATTCATTTCTGTGACGGACAGGTAATAAAAATAAAAATTAAGTTCTGATTTTAATTGGTCCATGATCTTAACACACAGGGAAACATTCTGTGTGCATCTGGTTTGCTGTTAAGAAGTAGAAACTAACACAAAGAAGCACAAAGCCCTGTGGAAGGGGGTGCGTGCTCTTAGCTTCTCAAATGAACCCATTTCAATAATCACTCTCTCCAAATAAAATTCAATTTAAACCACCATTTTTCAATTTGGTAGAGATAACATTCCTGTGTAAAAAGTTCGGGTGGTGTTTTTTTTCATGCTTAGAGTTAGTCTATGTAAGGCAGAAAGTGATAGTGCTGGAACCATGAGCTCTAGGGTCTTTTCCTTGAGGCCAGCATTCTGTTACTTAAATGCTGTATCCCATTAATTCCAGCACAAAGCACAGTGCTTGGACTAGAGCCCAGTTCTCCTGACTTTCAGTCTTGGGCCTTTCAACAAGTTGTGCAGATTGGGGGGGGGGGGGGGTGTTGTGTGTGATCCAAAACAGGAGAACACGTAGCATCACAGGGCCATCTAATGCCCATTCCTATCATTTGACATCATGATGTCACTTGGTCCAGGTATTCGGTTGTGACATACAAATGTGATAGCTTTTTACTAAAGTTCTGTGTATGTACGTTTTGTGAATATCTGTCTATTGAACTCTCTCCTTCTGGATTGAAAACTCACTTATAGCAAGCCGGTGCTCATTTATTTTTATAGCTCTATCACTCAGAATATAGCCTGACACACAATAGGCATCAAAGAACAAAAACAAACAAAAAATGTTCATTGGAAGGAAAGGAAGGGAGGGAGGGAGGGGGGAGAGGGGGAGGGAGGGAAGGAAGTAAGGACAGGCTGCTCAGTTTGTCTCAAATGAAGGGTCTATTTATGATTCAACCAAAACATTCTGAAGCTACTTGAGAGAAATGGAAAAACTTTATTTGCCTGAGGTGTTTTCTGTATTCCCTTCTCCTGTGCTCCTTCTTTGCCAGCTTATTGGTTGGATAGTTTTCAAAAATGAATAGTGCTACAGAGAGAACAGACTGGAAGGAAAGATAACAAAATGCTAACAGGAACTGTCAAGAAGGAATCATAAAAGGAACGTATGTGAAAAGGAATGAAAAATCAGAAAAAGCCGTAAAAGGTGTGCAATGCATGACAGAAAGAAAAATGTAACATGCAGAAACTACTTTAGCAATAATTAAATATTACTGTGACTGCTTCAGAGCGCTGTGCCTGCTGACCGCACTGCGCCGGCTGCACTGTCAAAGCATCTCACGGGGAGGAAAACAGAATGTGCCCAGCCAGGGTACGAGGAAAGGGAAGGACCAGCTCTCACACGGACGGTGTGACCGCTAGTTCCCAAAACAAGGAAAGGAAGTAGCTGTGTGACTGTTTCTCTAAGGAACCATGAGAGACTCCACAACTTTACATTGTTGCCAGTGGATTATAAACAGTGATTCTTGGATGCGCTCCGGAGCTGGACCATCTGGGAGTCATGGGACCTCTCTGACCTGTCTGAAGCACTTGTAGTCAACTACCAGACAAGTGATAAGCAGCATGAGCCAAAGATTTTCTTTTTTTAGTTGGTGGGGTGGGGGTGGGGGCATATAAGTTACATTTCTTTTTCATTCACTCTTTTTCTTCCCCTGCAAGTTGCAAAAAAAAAAAAAAAAAAAGACTAATGCTATTCAACAAGTTCCAGGGCAGTATGGTTGAAAATCACTGGTTGGAAAAACCCACCTAACGACTCACTTATTTATTCATTCGTTCATTCAACTATTTACTGCCCTAGCCAGTCTGGCTCAGTGGTTAGAGCATCAGCCTCTGGACTACAGGGCCCCGGGTTTGATTCTGGCCAAGGCATGTACCTCAGTTGCAGGCTCGATCCCCAGCCCTGGTTAGGGCAGGTGCGGGAGGCAACCAGTCCGTGTGTCTCTCTCACATCGACGTCTCTCTCTCTGCCTCTCTCTGTCTCTCTGTCCCTCTCTCCCTTCCACTCTCTCTGAAAAGCAATGGAAAAAATATCTTCGGGTGAGAATTAAAAATCACACACACAAATATTCACTGAGTGTCTAACATGAACCAGCACTGTGGTGAACACAACAGACATGCCCCGTGTTTCTGAGAAGATTCCATTCTTGAAAGAGGACAGATAATAAACAAAGGGACAGAGAAGATAATACCTCTCTGAGACCGTCCCCTCCCAACTTCTCTTCCCTCCGCGTACTCCAGGCACAGTGGAGGGAGAACAGGGGCCTGCCTGCTGCTCCCAGAGTGTGCCAAGCTCAGGGCCGCCGCGAGCCCTCCGGCTGCAAGCTCTGCAGTCACACTTCGCATGGCTTCTTCCTTCCCCTCCTTCAAGTCTCAGCTAAGATGTCACCTCTCAAAAAGGCTTCCTTCGGCTTCCTGTGCAAAATAGGCCTCACTGTCCATGGCTTTCTGTTTTATTTTCTTTGCATCCCTCATCTGTTGAAACTGTGTTTTGTGCTTACTTTTTAAATTTTTGCTCCCTCCCACTAGAGCATAAGAGCCATGCCAGAGTGGGTTTTGTCTGTTTTGTTCACGTATCTATCTCATGCACTTAGAACAGTGCTGTTAGAAATGCCCATTTACTCACATGCCCAGTGGCAAAGCATCTATAGCCAGAGGGCCTAATGTATTATTTGCACTGTGACAGCAGGTCTCCAAAGACGGTCCCCAGTGAACAACACTCCTGTATTCACACCTTGCCTTGAACCTGGGCTGGCCCTGTGGCTCACTTTTGACCAATAGAACGCAACAGGGGTGAAGCTGCCTGATGTCCGGGTCTATCTCACAGAAAGCCTTGCCGATTTTACCTTGGTGTCATGGAACACATGTTCTGAAGGAAGCCAGCCACCAAGTAAAAAGTCTACACTGAGCCCGCCATGCAGTAAGGAAGCCCAAGGCTAGCCATGTAGAGAGACTAAAATGCTCATCTAGTGCCCAGCTGTCCCAGCCATCCCAGTTGAAGCACCAGACAAAGGAGTGTACACCCAGCTCAGTTGAGTCTTCAAATGACTCCAACCCCGGGGTGCCACCTGACTGTTACTGCATGGGAGACCCCAAGTAAGAACCACCCAGCTGAGCCCCATCAATCCACCACACTAGGAGAGAGAGAAAAAATATTGTTTTAGGCCCCCAAGCTTTGAAGTGGTTAGTTACACAGCAATAGATAACTGCAAAATGCAGCCCACCAAGACAGCTCTAGATTCAAACACTTCCTTCCCCACAAACATTATATATGTCTGAGGGTCCTTGGGCTCCCCCCGCCACACACACTCTCCTATAAGGCACATGTCTCTGCCATTAACAAACCTTGCTTTGCTCTGTCCTCTCTCCTGTGCCCCTACAACACACCACTAGACGTCAGGAAAGCTGGGTCTTCATCCTCATGGAACACTGTAATTTTAGCCACGCCACTAAACCCTCTGAAGCTCAGCCTCTTCTCTGAAGAATGATGGTGAGGATTGGATTTTTAAATTTTGTTTACTGTGGGGTAGGCAACACTTTCTCCTACCCTCATATAGAAACTAATACAGAACAGAAACATGTGAAAGAAATACTAGTGGAAGAGTTCTAACTGAAGCAGGAGAAGCTGTATATTGGAGTAGTGGTAAGAGGCAGACAGGAAAGCAAGAAGACTTTATTTCAAACACGAGCTCCTCCCCTCACTAGTTCAAAGACCCTGGGCTCCCTCAGAACCTGGTGGGAAAATCACGCTACTGAATGGTTTCAGAGGCCTCCCCACTTCACATGTTGTGATCTATAACATTTACCATACAGAAAATAGACATGGATTTTAAAACTTTGGGGTAGATTTTAACTTGTTGTTTATGTGGCATCATTTATTTTAATTTTTTTTTAAATATTGAACTGGAAGAGTTTGTATTGCATCTGCTTTCCCCCAGAGTCAGAATTATACTAGTACTTCCCAACTGCCATCTGCCCCTCGACTGGGAAGCCCTACCATCTTGCCTATTCCTCCCCACACAGGTGATAAGCTTAGTTCTTGCCTCATCCCTAGAGAGAGAAATAAAGTACATGTTTCAGATTTCCCCATCTGCAGTATAACTTGGCTTAGGAAAAAGATGGTGCAGAACTATTCTATTTGATTTTTTTTAAATATTGTTTTCAAAGGCCTGTATAGAAGGAAATTCCATAGCCTACTAGAGAATCCCATCCCAATGTTTTTGTTTTATTTTGTTTTGCCAGTGTTTAATGACTGTATTCATCAGGAAACTTTCTTTCATATTTGGCAGAAATCATTCAATAAAGATCCCCTTCATGTAATGCTTCCCAACTTCCATTCTTACAATTTTTTTTAAAAAGTTTTATAATTAAGTTCTGCAGTGTCACCATATATGGCTCTCTTCTGAACTCTCAATTTTTTTCCTATTTCCTCCTTTGGATATTGACCTTAATTTGGGAACAGGAATGGTGTGATGGGTGTTCCTGGAATTCTTTGACTTATGACGTTGACATATTAAATATTATGCATAGTTAAACTATTACTGAGCTCCAGGTTACATCTTGATAAGAGCATCAACATCTTCTAAAACATGTCCTCGGACAATATGCGTTCAATTACAGGTGTGACGACACTTTACATGTACTTATATAGGCTAATAAGTACATAACCTGCCACATGTCATAAATTAGGTAACTACTTGACAATACATCGCAACCTTAGCTCCACTCAAATCTCCAAACTCACATATGAACTCTGCCCCTGGGACTATGGACAGATGCACAGTGTATCTGATCAATCTTAAAAAAGAAATCAACATTTGAGCAATAATTTAAACTCTTAAAAGGAAGCCCCTGCCTCCTGAAAGGTGATGGGTTAGGCATGTATTTTCTACTGGCCTGCTTCAATAACTGGAAAAAATATCAGCTGGAACTGCTCCTTGACATTAAAAACAAGAAATTATGTCCCCAGAGGCTTGGCAGAAGAAAGGGTAAGGGCTTTTTAATTGGAGCAAAATCAAAGAGCCTCCTAAAATATATTTTAGACATAATCTCTAGTCTCTATTTTCTCACACTACACTGAAATTTCCCCTCTCGTTTGGCTGCTGCTGCCTTTTAAATGCTGCACTCCATTTCATTGTATAATAGGCCCAAGAATAAATAAATTAGGAAGCCGTTTCACAATGTCTTTTAAACTTAGGCAAGTGTCACTATGTAAAATAATGCAGTTTACTGACTTCTTTCTCTTTCTCATTCTTTCCCACTCTAGGAAAGGACTATTTCCCCACAGGCCCCCACTCCCCCACCTACTTTCTCACTTAAGACCATACTATAGAAGTCCTCATTCCATACACTAAACAGGTTTCAGGGCAACTTAAGTGCTCATTCATTGAACTGTAAGCCCATGCTGCTTTTGCTCATGCAGTAAAAGAGGCCTGACCACGGTTTGTCAAAGGTTAAACATAGAACTACCATTGTGACCAGCAATTCCATTAATTGGTATATGCACAAAGGGAAGCCACAGTAGCCAAAAAAGGAGAAACCACCCAAATGTTCATCAGTAGATGAATGGATAAACAAATGAACATATAATGAAAAACAGTGGTCCCTCAGTTTTTGAATGTAATCCGTTCCAGAAGACCATTCGAGGTCTGAAACGTTGGAAAGCCAAGGGATCAACAGCCGACAGCTAGGCCTCAGGATCTTGCCCTCAGCAGAAGTTGCGGGGCCTGTTCGACTTCCGAGACATTTTCGAAAACCGAAGCATTTCCTTCCTGGTTTACGGCGTTCATAAACCGAAATGTGCGTCAACGGAGACGTTTGAAAACCGAGGTACCACTGTATTATTTAGCCATAAAAAAGAATGAATTACTGATACATGCTACAAGTTGGATGAATCTTGAAAATATTGTGTTTAGTGAAATAAGCCAGACACAGAAGAAATACTATTATCTGATTCTACTTATATGAAGTACCCAAAACAAATTCATAGAAACAGAAAGTAGAATAGAGGTTACCAGGGGTTGGGAGGAGTTAGGAAGGAAGAGTTATGGTTGAATGGATGCAGAGTTTACATTGGGGATGATTAAAAAAAAGTTTTGGGTATAAGTAGTGGTGATGGTTATACACATTGTGAATGCATTTAATGTCACTGAATTGTACACTTATCAACGGTTAAAGTGATGAATAATATATATATTTTACTGCAATGAAAAAAATTACTTGAGAGCCAAAAAAGTCAGTTCTGACTTGCGTTCTGTAGTGGGGCAGCTTGGCGGGCACCTGAGATTTAAGAAGAGAGTCACTACCCAGAGTTTGGGAGGGTGACAATCTTATCTATATTCCAAGCCCATCCCCACCCTGAGTAGGGGGTGGAGCTAGAGAAAGGCTGTGGAGGCTGAAGGCACAGTGTTCCCAGTAAGAGCCAGCTATGGACACAGAAGGGTATCGAATCCAAGCTTCCAGATCACCCAGTGCCCTCCCCACCCTGCCCAGTTGGACTCCTGCAGGAGGGGGTCAGTGGTCAGGAAGCAACAAAACAAAACAAAACAACAACAAACAAACAGGAAAACCCAGACAGAGAGAGAATGCTCGTGGAATTTGACATCGATGTTTTTCATTCACTTATTATTCAAGTGTCAGGAGAATCCGTTTCTTCCCCCAGCCGCGTCATCCTCTGCTTCCGCCACTGTGACTGTTCTAGAGCAAAGGTGGGGTTCCAACACGTTATCCCGATCCCCAGCGCTCTGTGCCGAATCTGAAAACCACCAACACGTAAGCGATTTGCTATAATGAGCGAATGTTTGCAAGAATGCCTGGAACACGGTAGCTCTCAAAACCTTTACTCAGTGAATAAATGGATGCTTCACAGGCCAAACTTCAGACGAAACTAGCAACTCACAACCTCCCGAGAGGCAGGAAGGAGAGGCATGCATTTACTGGTTGGGTGCATAAAAAAATAAGTTATGAGATTTTGATGAAAGCTTCTCCCCCGCAGAACTAGGAATGGCCAACCAGACAACCGCCAAAGGCAACCACCCAGGCTTACCTTCGCTGCTGAACTAACCTATGGCTTAGGCCCTACGACTCCCCAACCAGGCAATATCCTGCGTGAATAATTTAGGCTAGGACGCGGGCCAGCCCACGCGGCGCATCTGGTGCGGGCCTCCCCCGGTCGTATCCATTTCCTGTGTCTGCAGCTGGCTGGTCATTTTTCAATCCCCCGCTTACAGTGCGGGGAGGGAAAAAGACCCTCTGCACGAGAAGTGCAGCACAGTGCTCGGCGCCTTCTCAGGCCAACGTTTCACCTGCCGGGCCAATGGGCTTCCTCTCCCCGCAGGACGAGTTCCACAGGTTTCCTGCCGCCCTCGCTCCGCCCCCGGCTGGCGCGGGGCTGTCGCCCGCGGGGCCCGCCCCTTCCCTCCTCGCGGCTCCTCCGCGCCCGCCCGACCAATCGGGCCGCTCGAACGTGGCCAGGTCGGCGGCCCGCAGCCCCGGCCGGGCCTGGATGCGCGAGCGGCGGGCGCGGGGGAGGGCGCGGGGCGGCGGGTGCACGGCGCCCCTGCGCGGGAGCGGGAGCGGGAGCGGGACGGCCGGCGCGGAGCTCTGAAGGTGCCCTCGGGACGCGGCCCCGATGACCGAGCTACAGCAAGATGTGGAAGACTCGAAGCCTGCCAAGGTGCTCGGCAAGAGGGAGAGCCGGGTGGGCGCAGCGCAGTGAGTACCCCGCGCCGCCGAACCCCTGCGCCAGGGCGCGCCCGGGTGGGAGCCGCTGTCGGAACTTGTACGCGGGCAGCCTGGAGGCTCGAAGGCGCTCTGCGGCGCCCGGTCTCTCTCTCTCTCCGATTCGGTGGCAGAGGGAAGGCTCGGCAGGGTTTCGGGACGGTGCTGCCGCTGGCAGCCCCGTGGGGATGTGAATTCTTGGAGCGGATGGCACGATTGGTGTTTTGTCATTCCCGAGGGAGGGTCGGGGACCTCGCTCAGGTCCCTTAAGCCCTGTCGAGAAACGGAGCGCTAATATTTGTGGCAGTTGTCCTGCTTCTTAACGACGAGGGGGAGATGCAGTTGTCTTGGGGGGGTTACTGGCCATGAGCCCCACGGTGTTGTGGGTTCAGACCTCGAGGATGTCTGTCCCCGGTCCCTTCACTGTTTCCGCCCAAGGGAGTGGGCACACGACATAGGCTTTACCTTTCCCCCTCCGCGACTGCCTGCCTTTGCGTGGGGGCTGGACACAAGCTCGTCGCACACTTCTGAGAGAGGGGGTGAGGAGCGGCGTCGAGGGCGAGGAATCTGTAAGGAGCGCTTCGAGGACTGGGCCGGGACTCCTGAGAGGTGACTGGTGATAGGATGTGCACATTGTTTGCTTTACACGCTATTCTGGTTTAAGAAACTGAAAACTAAAATATTTTGGTCACAGGGATTAGCTTTCTGTAATGAAACTTGTCTTCGCCTGTACAGCTTTATTTTTCTTTTTTTGATCCAGAGCAGCATTATTTCCATGATTGTTAATTCCAAACATTCTTCTTTGAAAAAGGAAAAGAAGCTTTCAGCATTTGCTTATTTGCTGTCACCATCACACTAAGTGATGTTAAGATAAATATCTAAATAAGAGAGATATTAAGATAGACTATCTAAATAAGCCCTTTTTTTTTTTTTTTTAATGGCACCAAGCTGTTGGGAGTACTTAAAATGCTTTATTGATACTAATATAAAAAGATGATAGATTATTGTTTTTCTGTTTTTTTAATCTTCACCCGAGGACATGTTTATTGATTTGGGAGAGAGAGAGAAACATGGATGTGAGAGAGAAACATGATTGGTTGCCTCCCCTACACACCCCAACCAGGGGTTGAACCCACAACCTAGGTATGTGCCCTGACCCAGGAATCGAGCGGCAAACCTTTTTGGTGCATGCCTGAGATGATGCTCCAACCGTTACTGAGCCACCCAGCTGAGGCGAAAAGGAGAAATTATTTTAATGAAGATTCAGTCTCCATCATTCGTTGTTTCAGCATTTACTGATTTTTAAAACTCACAGCCTGGCTCCACATAAAGACTTGTGTTTATAAAAGCATATTTCATCTGTGTGTCTGTTGACGTTTGGGCTAAACTTTTGGAAGAATAGATTTATTAGCTGCTTTGATTTATGGTTTCAAATGCTTTGGTCATATTCTTGTCCAGCGTTTCTTTCCTTGGCTGCTCTCTCCTTTGCTCTCCCAACACTGTCAACTTAAGCTGGTGTTCTTTACTCTTTATGTACAAATCTATGATGGAGAAAAACTGCTATGGGTATAACTTTCAAAAAATGTTTTGGTTTTCTCACCCCAAGATAAAAGCCTAACTCTATGCTAACAACTGAAGTTCAAGAAAAAGATGAACTCTCAAATGCTATTTCTGTTACATTACTTCTCTGAAGAAGAGGTATTATGGATAGTTTTTTTGTTTGTTTTTTTGTTAATCCTCATGCAAGGATATTTTTTCCATCCAGGCACATGCCCTTGACTGGCAATCAAACCCACGACCCTTCGGTGTGCAGGTTGGCACTCTCACCACTGAGCCACACCAGCCAGGGCATGATGATCTTATCACCATTTAATAGATGTTGGAAGTGACAGGAGTGTTAAAGGGCACAAGCAAGACTGGAACCCAGGACTTGAAACTTATAGTCCTGAACTCGCCTGCATGCAATATTTAGTTGTACTTACACAAAGTAGAATGACTCAGTTCTATGCAAAACAGCTACTGAGTTTGAGAATCTTCACACTCTCAGTCATCTAGATATTCAGTTAAGGAAATTGTTTTAAATGATTGAAAAAGTCTACTACAGCATTTGGACTAATTATGTTAACTCAGAATGCTTTAGATGTTGGGAAAATACTTCGGTCAATGATAAGAGCATTGAAGCTCAAAGTCCCAACATAACCCTTCATTTGAAACAGCCAGGTTCAAATTCATTTCAGTTCAACAAATAATGGACTACCTACTATTTGTTCAATAATGGTGGGGAATACAAGAATGTATATGAGATGGTATCTGCCCTTCTGGAACTTCAACAGCAGTTTTGAGAAGTACAGTATATTACTGTACTTCTAGGGACATTGGTGGTCATTTTCACATAAAACACACAAACAAGATGCTATAAAAAGTTTGGCCCATAACAGTCTCCATAGTTAGGATGTCTATCCCTTTGACAGTCCTTGTTAAATTTCTCTTTATTTATTGGGTATTTTTTGTTTGTTTTCCTCTCAAAGTAGTCATTTTCAGGCCTACTGAAGTCACTTCTGCTTCAGTCTAAGATCTTAGACACTCTCTTCCTCTGACCTCTCAGACTCTTGCTCTGGTAACAGAAGAGTAAATTTAAGAGGGAGGTAGATACAGTGATATATTGGTGTGATCGTTCCATATCTTAAATCATTCTGAGTAGCCAAATTGTTACACTTGGAAACCCAGTCTCACTTCTGTTTTGAACTTCATAACTCAGATTAACAGTCACTAAGCTGAAAATTGTTGAAGTTCAGGTGTCCCAGTGGACATTTTCTTCCAAGGATGTTAGAATGGCTCGTGTCTCCCCACTTCCCTGCATCTGTAACTGCACCCACATAGGCCTCATCTCCTGCAACCTAGCCTCCTAGGTAGTAACAGCTGCCATTTATCAAGAATGCTTGCTGCGTGGTGGACTGTGTGCTCAACACTTTACATTCATTTTCATACAGAATGAGGTCGGCACCGTTATCTCCATTTTACAAATAAGAACATTGAACCTCTGAGAAGTTAAGCAACGAGACAGAGACACAGTTAATAAGAGAACAGCTGAAATTCAAGCCCAGGTCTCCTGACTCTCGGGCCTGAACTTCAACACTTAATTTGCCCTCTACTCCTGAATTCACGATGGCCCTCCATGGCCTACTCTAAAACGCAGGCTCCTCTGCCAAGAATTTAAGACCCTTAAATAGCTGAACCCACAAAGACCATTTCAACCTCCTTTCCTAATACTAGCCGCATGCACATCTTTTATAGCCAGACAATCACACTGGAATCCCTGTTTTCAAGAGGTGATGATACAGAGGAACGGGAACAGGTAGAACCGGATAAAGTTCCCTTCATTCGTCTCTTCTCATCTCTACTCCTCTGCTCAGGTAGTTTCCTCTCTTCTTTCTCTGTATTTCTGTAAATCAACTCAGGTTTTCCTCCATTTAAAACCTTCCCTTATCACTGGCCATACTCATCTCTTCCTATCAGTGCCTACCTTCTACATATGTGGTTGGCCCCATAAAATTTAGCTGCTGTTATTATTACTATTAATTAACAGTTAAACATTTATTGAACATTTCGTATATACAAAGCAGTGGTTTAAGCTGCTAGCTTGTATTAACTCACATGCTAGTCTAGTGTTTATTAGTTAACTTTTCCCTAAATAGATTGCAAGCTCCAGTCATCTTTTTCCTTACTTAATTTCTCAGAGGACCCAACAAATAATTACTTTCGATAACCATTTGTTGGTGAGCTGGGGAAGCTGGGACCCCGTTCCCCCTAATTAAGATACATAATATGCTTATAGCTGACATTCAGCTTGACTATCTCAGGGACATTCCCTTCATTCTTGTGAGCTGAGCTGCACCGCAGAGAAGCTGCAAGGACTCATTTTGTTCCTCTGGCCAACAATGACAGTAAAATTAGGTCCTCTTACCTCTCTCCCCCCCTCCCCCATTGGCTAATAATAGTGCAATATAAGTATGAAGCTGACACACCTGGAGAGCTTGCTAAGCACATACCTGCCTCAACCTCATCCCATCTTTTAAAATCTCATAATCAAATTTTCTATCAGTGGCCGTTAGAATTTTAAGGTATTTACTTGCCTGAGAGCTGTGGCTTAGTCATTCATCTTTATGCTAGAAGTGAGGCCGCAGATTCACTTATCACCAGAGTGCATTTTGATAACCCTTTTCTTACCAAGAATAGGTCATTTAGCAGCCTATTTCCTTTTGAGATCCTAGTTTCTCCCCATTCATTACCTTTTTCATTCCGAATTTTATGTTCCCAGGACATAGACAGTTCTAACATAGCTTAACTTTTCTGACACAGATTTTATGAGATACACTTTTGTTTCTTAAAAAGTCTGTTGATCTGATTTTAGGAATGACCAAGTTACTTTTAATCAATTTCAAAACGTATCTAAAACTAATGCTGATATATTTCTGGGCAAAATTATTTTGATTCATATTTCAAATAATGAATTACATTATACATAACATACTTGTAATGAAAATTGAATTTTTAACATTTAAATTTTAATAACTTGGGGTGTAAGAATTCTAGAAATGTGTTCAACCCCATATAGAGAGAGAGGAAGTGGATGTGGGCAACATAAACATTTACCTTGAAAGGAAGTTCTCTGGTATTATCAAGAAGTGATCATGATTTTAGGAGCATCCTTTAATTTTAAATTGTGAATTCAAGTAAAAATAAGTTACCTACAGTGAAAGTGTTTATTATCCAGTTATCCTGTCTTTGTACATTGCATATTGGGGGTACCTGACAAGCAGAATAAGGGTTGAAGTTGGAAATGGATCTTGAATTGGAAGCAAGAGGAGCAAAGACAAATAATTATTGACTATAGATTGATTTCTCAGTGCTCATTTTACTGCAGACTTTGGAAGTGCCCATTTAGTAAGAGAATCTCTATAATATATGTTATGTATGTATTATTTTTTCATTCGTGTGTATTTGTAACATAATTTTTCAAATTTTTAATTTTCAGGTCACTAACTCTTACAGATTACCCCATGCACTTTTTAATATAAAATTTGGGGTAGGAAGAAAAATTATATACAAAGTATAAAAATTATATTAAAGTAAAACAATCAATAGAGGAGTTTGAAACAGTGGAAAAATATAAAGTGTGTTCTGGTTTAAATGTTTTGAAAAAAAATTCAATGAACCACATCAGTTCTGGAGATTAATGTCATAGGAGATTGCTGATTTATTAAGGTCATACATAACGTTGTTAAGAAGGTAGGCTCCAGGAAACCAGGATCTGAAATCTTACTTCTGTCTCCTAGCAGTGTGACTCTGGCAAGTTACTGAGCCACTCTAACTCTCAGGTTAATCATCTGTAAAGGGTAATACTGACCTGAGCTGTTTCATATAGGCTTGCTTTGAAGTTTAGATGGGAAAGTAAGAAATGCACCTTGCCTAGTGTCTGACTTGTCAACTCTCCATAAACCTTAGCTATGCCAGTCCTCACTGTTGAGGATCTGGGACATGCTGTGGGGTAGAGGTGGGAGGCTAACATAAAAGGTAATTAAACTAAATAGTCAAAATTCAAAAGGCCTGAACCAGTGTTCCATTAAGTAAGCCTTTCTACCATCAGTTCAGTCTGGGGACACTTGTGATGGCATCTGAGTATTGCCATGAGTCCAACACGGCATCTCGGTGTCTAGTTTATGCTAAAAGGACCTCATGCCATAACTGTTTGCTAACATTTATATCTTTCTTACTTATTTGGTATTATTACATCTGTTGTCCAGTACTTTTATCTATGATCCATTAATTCCCATGTCCTCCTTCCTGGCACTGAGCTTTTCTCTCATGGTTCCTCATCTTCCAATGGCTGAATCTTTTTCCATTTGTTAAATGCTCAGTTTTAGGCACTAAACACATTTTCAAATGGCATAAAGCAAAGGTGCCGGAGAGAGACTCCTCCACAGCCATCTTAATGACTACTCTTTCTCTTTAAAAAAAAGAAAGTGTTTTTATCCAAACTTAAGTTTATTTACCCTTAGAAGAGAAGCAGAACCAACTTAAACTGCACCCCCTAAGATAAACTAATTTATATATGTTCTCTCATTGGTCACTCCATGCGTGTCATAGGTCCCCGCATTCATCATGGGGCACGATACAGATCATTTCACTGAGACACATTTTACAATATTATAAAATTTTTGTTGATTCATTATGATTTGTTTTTCCTTATTATATCCATCTTCTGGTATATATAGAAGTGTGTTGGACTTGGCGAATGAGCTTGTCCTGAGGATTAAACATGATCATACAGTACCTGGCATACCATAGGAGAGCTCAATAAATGGTGGGCATTATTCTCATAAATCACTTTCCCCCAAACTTCTTTGCAGAATAGTTATCTCCCAGTAAAATAACCCACTCAGTTTTAACATTGATAAACAAATCCATCCAAACACAACTTTGTTAGGGTGACCTTTGCAAAGTGAATTCATAGTGTTAAATGGAGGGATTGATTTCTGACTGAGCCCCTCTCAAGTTATCAATTCAGCTTCTTATCTCTTCTGTCCCACCCTTCTAACCGGATCATCCTAGACAGGCCCCTAATCTGATGATGTAGCAGTACCTGGGCCACCTATGAATAACTAGATAGAGGTCACAGTGGTGATGACCTGTTTAAAAAGAGACCAAAGTGGAGAAATGGAAATGTGAGGTTAAAGACAGTAAGTAAGGAGATGGGGAGAGAAAAGAAATGAGTTGGAAAAGAGAGGAAGAAATGTTGAGTTATATAGAAAAGAGAAAGAAAAAAAATGCTTGCTTACTATTAGCCTGTATGATCTTCTGCTTCTATCTGGGCAGATGGTGCTCCTCTTCTCTCCCTTTGCTACTCTGTGCCCGTCAGTGAAGTCCCAGGCACTAAGATGGGTGGGTGACCTGCTGCTTCTCCCCTAATGGAGACAGTGACCTGTGTACAGATGTTGGTGTTTTCTTAAAGTCCATATATATCATGTGTCTGATTATTTCCATATTTGTTATCTTCTAGATTTTTCAAGGTATGCCCTCCATGTGCAGTGACTTAAAAACTGCAAAGAACCTCAGAAATATGCTAATTTTTATGTCTTTACTACTAAGGATTATTATCTGAAAACAGTTATCTTGTGACCCTAAAATTATTGTGAAAGCCCTAGTTTATAGTGCTGTAAAAATGTGTAAATTGAATGAAAAACTAGTTCATCATAACTTTTAGCACTGTATTGTTTCTATAATTCATTGGAAAACAGCTCATTTGATTCTGTCAACTTAAATATTGTGCTAGATGCTCTATATAATGTATATTGTGGTGCTCTGAGAGCCTACGTGAACTGTCAAGAATGTATTTCTTGCCCTGGCCAATATGGCTCAATGGTTAGAGCGTCAGCCCTTGCACCAAAGGGTCTCAGGTTCAATTCCCAGTCAAGGGCGCACGAACCTTGGTTGCAAGTTTGATTCCCCCACCCTAGTTGGAGCATGTGCAGGAGGCAACCAATCAATGTGTCTCTCTCACATCCATGTTTCCCTCCCCCTCCCTGACACGCTCTTTATATATATATCTCAATGGAAAAAATATCCTCGGGTGAGGATTTTAAAAAAAGAATATATTTCTTTCCTGCTCTCTCTCCGTTTCTCTCTTAATAATAAAGTTCTGTAGTATATAAATTTGGAGTAGTTTTGACATGAAGTTGATAGATATCTTATGCTTTTCCTTGATTTAATCAGAATCTTTTCTGAAATTTTTACCAAAAAAACCCAGTTTTTTCTGCTCAAATTCTAAAATCACAAAACATCAGACTTATGAGAGAAGAATAAAGGTCATATGAGCTAGGAGAAAGACAGTATTGAACAATTGATAATGACCAGATAAATTTGCTGGTGTTCTAACTGAATTTACTAAGTAGTTATGTGTTGGGCATCATGCAGTGTCAACAGTCACCAAGAAGAGGAAGATAAGCCCTTTGCTAATAGGAAAATAGAATAAAGGAAAGGATTATTTTGTTTTGAGATTTAGTCTTTCAAAGAACAGAGTAGGTAGCTCCAGAAACTATATCAAAGCTCAGATGAGACGAGCTAATATTGCTCTGTGCTATAGACACTGTTCAAAGTGTTTTTACACATATGCATGTAATGAGGTAGGTATTATCACATTTTATGCATCACAGAGACACAATGATTTGCTCAAGGTCATAAGAGCTGTGGAAGTATTCAGCTTCCTAAAATCATTCATATGCAACCTTACTAGATTTAGGAGGACCGAAGATGCACAGGGCAAAGTGTCTCCCATTAAGTGTCCATGCATCCTTGAGCAGATATCTTAACTTGTAGAGGTCAGTTTTCTTAACTATAAAACTAAGACTCATTTCCATTCTACAGTTCTAACATTGAAAGGGTTTCTAATGTTCCGTGGAGGACAGGGCATTGGTACTTTTTCTGTGTTGTCAGACACAGGTGCCTCTCTGGATACTTCTATAGTCATCTGGGCTCAGACCTGTGGGGAACTTAATTGTTCCAGCACTGTGTTTTGCACAGCAGTCACTCATAGATTTCAATTTTTAAAAACACAAGTACAGAAACCAATAAATAAATAAAAGCAGAGAGTAGAAAAGATACAAAATAAAAATAAAAACACAAGTACAGAGGGTTTTGATAAAGTAATGTGACTGATTTGTTTCAAAACCATGTGAGTGTTGTTTCTTAAGTAGTCACTGAAGGAACCCAAGAACCTTTCCAAAAATGCTGCAGTTGCACAAAATCTTTTTTAAATTCTTCTTGCAGAGTTACTTTCAAAGCCCGGAGCCCATTCTTTGAATAGTCATAAGGTTGGCAAACCCCCTTCTTTTGAGAATAAATTAGATTTTCAAAACAGCCTGAAGCCAAATTTGGTGAATAAGCTGAACAGATACCTTTAACTTCATTATGGAAAGAGTAAAATGCAATAGTTATTATTCTGCCCTAAAATCATTTTTCAGTGTTTATACTATACCCAGGTGGGGTTGAGCATATCATAAGCATTAAAAATATATACTTTGAGGATGCAAATGTCACACATGATAAGTCTTTTTCTTGAGTATACCCTATGTATATGTGGAAAACACAATTTTTGAAAAAATGTCCACAAATTTAGGCTGTGAAGAGTCAGCTATCACAATCTTCCTGACTATCTCCTTCATCACATGATGTGGGAATGTATTTACAAATTACATTTTTTCAGATCCCCTCTCCCTCTCCATGTCATAGTTTTTTATTGTATGCAAGGTCCTACTCCTGACCTTCCCACATGGTGGCTATTGATTACGGGTGCGAAGTTTTCAATCTTCGCCTTAGTATCTCACCTGCTAGCTAATATCGGTGAGCTGATGGGTCTACTACTGGTAAGTCCCTGAGCATATCAGCTTGTTCAATCATACTTTCCTGTTCCCAGTTCTTGACTTTTGGACAGAATGGATTTATTAACATAGCATTTTTATCTGAGATCTTATTGTAGTGCTGTATTGTTCCATACATTTTATGTGATATGTCTCCAGTCTTCTCTAATCCAGCGTAATTCAACAAGCTTCCCTTTAGGATGCAATGCCCTTTAGGAGCTGCCAGTGTGGGGAGAGGAGAGCAGGAAACACACACACACACACACACACACACACACACACAACTAATACTGTGTGATAAGAATTCCACAGTAGCTATCAGCTGCTAATGGGAACAGAGATGTAGGAATTATTTTTCTTAAGGCGAGCTAAGAGGTGATGCTTGAAGAGAGGTTGATGAGTAGGAAAGTATTTGGCCTCAGCTAGATGGAAATAAGTCACTCGGTGAGGGAAGAACAGGAAAGGTTACTTGAAATTTCAACTTCCCTTTTTTGATGACTACTTAGGGGTCTGCTGTGGTTAGACTGGTTAGGGCAGGAGAACTAGCAGCAAGAGCAGAATGGGACCCGGCCGGGCGTGGCTCGGCGGTTGAGCATCGACCTAGGATCCAGGAGATCGCTGTTCGATTCCCGGTCAGGGCACATGCCCGGGTTGCGGGCTCCATCCCCAGTCGGGGGTGTGCAGGAGGCAGCCGATCAATGACTCTCATCACTGATGTTTCTCTCTCTCTCCCTTCCTCTCTCTGAAATCAATAAAGATATATTAAAAAAAAAAGAGCAGAATGGGAAGGGCTTGGGGCCCCCACTCAGAATTCTTCTTGCTTTGTTCCCTTTGCCTCACTTCCGGCTTTGGCTCTACTACGGATTCTTTGAAACTTCAGGGAAATCGTCCTTTCTGGTCTTCAGTTTCCTCCCCTGTAAGGAGAGAGGGCTGAATGACCTGATTTGTTAGATCCCTTCCAACCTGAAGAGTGCGAGTCTTTGAAGAAACTGCCCTAGTTCTCTGCACTCCTTTGTGTGAAGAACTCTATCAGACCCAACACACTGAGGGAAGCGTTTTGAATATGAATAGCATCCTTGCTTTCTTACTCACTTTGGCCTCTTTTATTTATTTTTTCTTTTATTTCTTTCCCTGGGTAAACCTATACCAGGTTAAGGCAGGACTGCCGCTGGAACATAACTAACCTCTCCTCTTACGCATTTATAGATACATATCAGCATTCATGTCACATTCTACCCCGCCTTGACGTTTGGCTGCAGGTGACAGGGCCACAGTGCCTTCTGGACCAGTCATAGTAGAACTGTCTAATCAAATAACTTAATGTAAAACCTAGAGCACAGATGGGGACCAGACTCACTAACAGTGGAATTGCAAGTTTCTGTGGTATGGTTCAGGTCTGAAAATAATTGTATATTGCACTTGAATACAGAATACTATTGAAGAGTTAACAAGCATTTTTCCCCAGCAATGAAGCTGGGTTCCTAGCTTACCACTTCAACCTAATAATTATTATACCATTTTAAAAGCACTTTGTATTCTTTAAAATACTTTTATTTACATCAGAAGTTGAATTAAACACACATTTTTTCTGAGGACCTACTACTGTTAGGCACTATACTATGTTATAAGGATATCAGGGTGTATTAGACCATGGACCCTACCCTCAAGAACATCAGAGCAGATTGCACTGTCATTTGAGCAGTATCTTAACATGACATTAAATATGAGTTTCAATCTATTGTGATAAATAAGAATATTTACAGGCATTTTAAAGAGAATAATAGAGGAGAAACTAGCTCATTGTGGGACTGAGTAAAGACTTCTTAGAGGAAATTATAATACCTAAGTCTTGAAGGAGAAATAGGAGTAAGCCCCTCCCCCACTGGGGGGAGGGAGGGAGAGAATGTTCTACCCAGAAATACTAGCCTAAATGAAGTAATGTGAAACAGCCTATTACATAGTCTACATATTAGACTATGGAGAACTAATATTACTAGAACATAAAATGTATAATACTGACTGGCAGTGCATGAGGCAGGAGCAGTAGATTGGAGGAAGGTCACAGAGGATGACCTTTTATGCCATGAGGAGGAGCTTGGACTTACCTATAAGACAGGGATCTACTGACGGGTTTACCCAGGGATATGATAGTCAGGTTTGAGTTTTTTAGAAATGACTCCAGTAACAAGGTTTAAGATATATACATATCTATACACATATATATTATTTATATATATGTTAATGAGAAAAAATATATATGTATATATATTAACCCAGTCCTGTATGCCAGGCTATACAGGACTGGGTTAATGGGAAATGAGGGTGGGTAGACTGGATTGAAGAGATTTGGATGAGAAGTGAAAGAAAGAGAGGAATCTAACTAGAGGAAATGAAGTCAAAAGAAGTTTTGGTTTTCAGATGCGAGTGCCATGTTAGCATTTCTGTAAACTAGGAGAAAACCTGATGAGAAGGAAAAGATGAAGATGTAGCACAAAGACAGAATAACTGAACAAGCCCAGAGGTACTATAAAATGGGCTTGAATATAAAAAAAAGAGGCCTTGTCTTCTGAAACTAGAGGAATGTACAGATGCAGTAGATGCAGACGTAGGTAATTGTAGGTCAGGGGAAGACCTGTGGCTGCCCTTGTCTGAATACGTCAACTTTCAGTTTCCTTAGCAAAGTCAGTACATGGCCCCTTTCATCCAGAGGGATGAGTTGTGTTTAGTTAGGAGCTTGAGACGTGTTGGGGAGGAAAAACTTTTCTTCTGCCCTCCTAGGTTCTTCTGGCTTGTCTAGGAATTAAATTGACATGAGACAGATTAACAGGAGAAAATCAAGGAAACAATGGAGGTCAGAGTATTCTCACATTGCCTGTTCCTCAAGTAACTTTAATTCAAAAATAATCAATGTGCCACCTTGGCATATTTGGGGGAGGTCTGCCCTAATCCCCATCAGGATCATGGAGAGTGTTTGGGATACAAGTTAAAGGGATTGGAAAGGAAAATGTATGAGGAATGCTGAGGGCCCAGCTGACAACAAAGACACCAGTCACAATAAGGGCCAATTTGTCCCCCTCAACAGTGCTGAGAATCCAGGGATTAGAAGTTAAATAGGCTAATTTTGAGCTGATCTTCTGTTTATGCTGAGTGCAGAAAGACTGGCATATATGGAAACTGAAGGTGATCAATCACATATATGGTCTGAGCTGCTTTAGGAAACAAGTCCAAAAGGGATTGGTAGACTAGGAGAACGTGGAAATGCCAAGGACTGTTGTCTGTCTCTGGGGTCAAAATCACATTCAGTGGGAGTGGTAAGGGATGGGAACAGGAAGGAAAGAAGATTAAAGGCAGACAGTGGAGGTGAGAGATGTTGTATGGACAGAGCACTTCTGTGTAGGGCAGTCTGAGCAATGATGAAAGCCAGGCATTGACCGTGATACATATGTAAAATGAAAGTAAAGGTCACTAGAGTTAATGCCAAGTTGTTGGCTGTCATCCACGTGGGCATTAAAGGATCCAGGTATCAAAGTTCTCAAGAACAAAAAAGTGATCAGTATGTTAGAGGAATAAGGCAATAAGGGACATTAACTGCAGCGAGGTCAAGAGTCACGCCTAGGAGGTCAGACTTTCTGTATGCCGAGTACAGGTGAAAATCTGTTTAATTTTTTGAAAAGTGAATTAATAAAAAAAACAATGAGAAACAAGAGTATTAAATAAGATGGCTGATTTCCAGAAATAAATTTTAAATCAATTACCTTTCTTATCATAAATAACACATTTTAAAAAATAAATTAGAGAAAAAGGCACAGACAGGAAACAAAAAATATAGAACACCCAGAAATAAATGTGATAGGACTTAAAGTAAAGCAGTACACCTACTAAAAGAGACAACCTAAATGAAGAGGTTTACCTTCTTTAAAAGCAAAAGGACATTATAAAGATAGTTGTGTTCCTTCAATTTGTAAGTTCAGCGCAACCAAACAAATCTCAAGGACACTAAGAAAACAGTACAGAATGCGTCTAAAATTCTTCTGAAAAGATAAGCATGTAAGAATATCCTGGTGGCCCAGGCCAGTTTGGCTCAGCGGTTAGAGCATTGGCCCGCAGACTAAAGGGTCCCGGGTTCGACTCCGGCCAACGGCACGCACCTCGGTTGCAGGCTCGTTCCCTGGCCCCAGTTGGGGTGTGTGCGGGAGGCAACCAATCGATGTGTCTCTCTCACATCGATGTTTCTCTCTCTCTCTCTGTCTGTCTCCCTCCCTTCCACTCTCTCTGAAAAAGCAATGGGAAAAATATCCTCAGGTGAGGATTAAAATAAAAAGAAAACCCAGGCTAAATCTAAACGCCAGAAGATAGACTCATGACGTATTCTCAAACTATAGGATTTAAATTTAGCACATTACCCCAAATCTCATCTTCAACCACTTTCTTTACCTGAGCATTTACATCAGTCATAAATTTGAAACACACACATTCAAAACCCTATTTAAAATGCATTATCCAAGTTGTATTGAAATGTATGCATTATAAAACTTCCAGATTTTTTTGTGAACCTCCTGCTTAAAATCCTTCCCTAAACATTTACTTGAAATCTGCTCTAGTTTAAAATATTGTGCATAACCGGTGTCTCAAAATCCAATGTCCCTTTTCCTTCTCTTTTTAAATGAACTTTTAAATAAATTAACACCTATGATTTTACAAAGCCCGCTGTAGTAACCTTGACAACTACAGATCATTGCAACAAATAAAACAAAAATCACCAGTAATTGCAGCTCCCAAAGAAAACTCGAACATGGTTCGCATTTTGATTTTGGATTGTGCATTTAACTACTATAGGCACATCATTCCTGAAAGGAGCATTACATATTCAGCATTAAGGGGAATTGTTTTTCCAGAAGTGCTGGTTTCTGCTGATAAATTTACCACTCACATAAGATTGCTGGGTGAAAGAAACAAAAGGGATTGATTGGCTTCCCACTCGGCCCAATAATCTCAGCTCATTAGTTACAAGACTTTAGTGGATATAAGACTTAGGTCTTAAAAGGGTCTGAAATAGGGCTAAGAATGTGCATTTTTATAAGCCCCTCTCCCCCAACCCCCAGGCGGTTCTGTCTGACACAGAAGGACCTCAGGCCTCACTTTGAGAACCACTAATTTATGGAGTTCACAGACTGATCTTACCGGAAACCATACGGCTCAAACACCCCTAAAATGAAGGAGAGAAAAGTTCTTCAGCCTTGTTTGTAACCTCAGTCCTGGTTTTGGTAAGAGTTATTTCAGTCTGTGTATTTGTGCCCTGAGTCAGGGGCCCCTTAATTAGTTCAAAGAAAACAGGGCCCCTCCAGGCATAACCTTGAGGCTGTAGAGCCCTCCCACATCTGCCTCCAGAGACACCCTTATCCAGGTCACCTACTGCTGCCCAGTGGCGATGTTGACATAGTCGATGACTTTGCTAAACAGTACCGTTGCTGTCTTCCATAAAACCAGCCTTCTCTCAGCTGTGATGGAAAGGTGCCACCAGTGACTTCATGCATTTGTGTTGTTACATTCACATCAGTAAAAGATAGAGATGCCTTCCAGCACCCTTATCCCCAATCCTGGCTTAACCTTTTCAGAGGTTATTCCAAAGAAATAGAGATGGAACACATTGGGGCGGGGGTAGGGTGGAGGGAGGCGTGCAGGGGTTGGGATAGGGGAATACTACAAAAGAGGGGCCCTAGCGATTATCTCCCACTATTGAGCAACCATACTCTGCAGATAACTGCCTTAAAAATAATAGCTGGCCTTACAGCTTAGACAAGACCTTTCATCATTGGCTATTCTAAGGTAATCTGCTTGTTTGATATCTAAAGCCATTCAAGAAGAGGGTAGGAATTACTGTTACATAAGAACTGTTTCTCATGAACAGAATTCTATAGGGTTTTGTTCCAGGAATTGGCAAGAACCTCTTGCATAGATAAGGGGCATATCTTTGTAGTTGTCAAATTCTGAGAATCTCATCTTCTGAAGAAAAAAACCTGCTCTTTGCACCTAGAACTTCATATTTTGTTCTAAACCCACATGCTGCTTGCTTTTTTCAGATAGGTGCAGAAGTGTCACTTTTCTGTGCTCACAAGGCCTGACCTAAAGTTGCAAATTCTCAAAGGCAAATGAATGTGTCTGTGGGAAAGCCCAACAGCCTCAAGTGCCAGCACAGCCCAAGACTGTGATGACACATAGTATTGATGGGCCAGAGGAAACGGGCAGCTGAGCTATCCCCTGTGTCTGCTGCTGCTCAGGTTTCTGTCAAGACCGTCCCTTGGGTGTGAGCCAGGGAGATGCACAGGCAGGATGCAGGTGTGGCTCCATCATCCCACCTAGGCTCATGGTAGCGCATCCAGTTGGATGCATTCTGCTCACAATTACAACCAGCTTCACATTGACCCATGTACTTGTAAACCTCTTTTCCTTCATCCCCAAGAAAACTTAATCTGGCCCAGGAATTGAGATGAAGGAATGTCATGTCTGTTTCCTCCTCTGCTCGGAGTAGCCAGAGCAGCTAGGCTCCCAAATAAAAGGAGAGATATCCAGGTAGGTACCTCCTGTTGCCAAGCTGGCCACAGCCAAGTAAACTAATGTGGGGAACGTGACCTCTCCCAAATCCCATACTGGGCACTCAAATATTCAACAGTTTGCCTAGTCAGGTGGCACTGGGATTAAATACCATTTTAATAAGGGAGGGAGACTGTAAGTCTCCCAGGGGAGAGTCAGTGATTTTTTGGAAAGATGAAGGGCCCATAGAGTAGATGGGAGGTCTGATAGTTCATGTCAGTTTGTCTGGGTGTGGTGTTGACTTCTAGTCTAATCTCCTGTGATGACTCAGTCCTCTCTGGTTGATGAAACTCCCAGGGAGGAATTTTTGACAGTTCCTTTTGGAAGATCTCCTTTGACAGGTAAGGGAAGTTCAGACCTAGCCTTTCCCTGCATTTACTGTTCAAGTGCCTACAGCTCAAAATAACCAATGTACCGAAGTGGCATCTTCTGGGGTGGCATGGCCTGCTACTCTTCAACAATAATACATGATGCTAATACCTTCCCTGAAGAGCAGCTCGATTTCACTAATTTTTTAAATATCAGTTACACTTGTTGCTTTTTGGGGGGTTTAATATTGGTATTATGTTTACTTTTTTCCTAAAAAATATAAAGCATCCTTCTAGGGCTACATACTGCAATAGTTAAAGATGCAGAGATAATGGGAGAATTTGCTTCTAAATAAATAGGAGGTGGGAGGAGTGGGCAGGGTCCAGATGAAACAAGATTGGCCACGAGTAGATAATCATTCTTTGTATATCATAAAATTATCATAGTAAGTGGTTGGAAATTTTTCTGATCACTTATGAAAATAAGTGGGTACCTTTAATTACTCAGCTATGATGTAAATTAAGTATTAATCCCCAAAAGCAGACCGGTTTGAGTTTCTCTGATGAAATCTGTGACTGATCTTCAGACATTGCTACTATTGCTCTTGTGAATGCCACCTAGTTTCATGGGTCATAAAGAAAATGCAGGCCTGGCTGGGGTGGCTCAGCGGTTGAGCATCAACCTGGGATCCAGGAGGTGGAGGTTCGATTCCTGGTCAGGGCACATGCCCGGGTTGTGGGCTCGATCCCCAGTGGGGGGGGGGGGTGGGGGTGCAGGAGGCAGTTGAGCAACGACTCTCTCATCATTGATGTTTCTCTCTCTCTTCCCCCTCCCTTCTTCTCTCTGAAATCAATAAAGACATATTTTTTAAAAATGCATACATCCCCTAAGCTCCTATACCCAATTTTTTTTTTTCAAAGATAAAGGATGTGTTTTCTAAACTCAAGTTTAGTGTGACAGAGAATAGCACTGTACATAGCAGCTCTGCAACACATGCTGTGGGAGGGAGGACCTGGTGTGGAGGTGAGAAAGCCGGGCTCTTATTAAGACACTGAAATATGATAAACATCCCTTGTGAAGATGCCACTCCCAGAAACTGTGCATTGGGCTACTCTTAAGAAGACAGATTATAGGATAGCTTTTCCCCTGGAGCCTTATCTGTGTCATTCCGGAGGTGTAAAATGAAGAAAAGCAGTCCTGCTTTCTTCCAGTTTAATGGAATCTATACTATCTAAGCATTGCCCTTTAAACTCTTAACCCAGTAAAACCAGCTAAGGCCTGAGCCAGCCCCTCCCCCCCAGCATTAACAAGGAGCTCATCTGGCCTTAGTAAGGCAGCCTCGGCTGACTTCCACCCAGCTTCGTGAGAAGCAGCAATGAAGCTTCCGCAAGGAAAATGCTGCTTCTTCACCCACAACCTTGGCGGGATGCACCTGTCAGCTCTTTGCCTGGAAGAACTGGGTGGGCCACTGCCTTGCAAAAACTGCCCCTGACTCGTTTAGTCTAAGTTTGCCAGAATACGATCTGACCCTCAGTAGAAAACGTCTCCGGCCTTTCCCATGCCAGTCTTCCCAAGCCCAAGAATTTCGAGTGAAGTACATCCCTTCCTGTTGCTATTTATACTGTCTGGTGTAGCCAAAAAGGGCTCTGGCCTGGAGATCAGAATGCCGGGCCTCTGGTGCTGGTTTAAGGAACATGAGTACTTACTGGAAATGAGGGGAGCACCTTCCCCTCTAGAGATACAGAGACACTGTTAGACCCAGACTCTGCCCTCCAGGGGCTTATGGTCTAAGGAGGGGGAAGACAAGTTAACAATAGCCTATCGATCATTTAAAGCAAACCCCCATGTTAAAGCATACAGTTGCCGTGGCGGCACACCTTAGAGGGTACTGAGGAGCAGAGTCAGTCCTCGGGGCACAGGAGAGGTTGGGGCAGGCTTCCCAGAGGAGGAGACGCCAGCCAGAGATACATCTTGGAAGCCGAGCAGTGCTTGCCAGGCCCCGGGAGGGCTTGGGCAGCCGGAACACAGGCTTGGGAACCTGGCGGAAGGTTAAAAAGCCAGCGAGGGCGGTTCCAGATTGCAGAGGGCCTCCTGTCCTCACCTTCAGCTTTGTCCTGCAGCAGTGGAGAACCAAAAGGTTTTCATGGGGTGGAGTTGGGACATGATGTGAATATCATATCATATTTGGGCTTTTCAAAGATCACAGGGCAAAGTGATTTTCCATATAGATGGAAGGAGGTGAGATGAAAAGAGGGTGTGGCATACTCAGATGAGGCAGGGAGGTGCAGTGGTCCAGGCAGGAGACACTGAGGACCCTAGCTAAGCCAACAGGAGGGGGCATAAGTGGAAAATATTAAGGAGGTTAAATCCATGGGTCTTGGTGTCTGACTGGATTTGGTGGGAGACAGTCTAAGTGAAGGTAATGGAGGTTCTGGTCACTCAGATTGTTGTGTGGCCCCTCAGCGTTCTCATCTTAATTTGCTTGTTTGTGAAATATGGATAACGCCTGTGTTACATACTTGCCTCATAAAGTTGGCATGCGGGCTGGTACAGTATCGTGGTGTGGGTGTGAATGTTCTTTGAGAACACTGATGCTAAGGTAGAGTCATCTGGAAAATCCAGTAGGAAGGAGTGGCGAGGAAGAGGCAGAGAGCAGGTGTTCTCCAAAGGAATATAGATTCAGCACAAGTAGAGAAAATGCATGCTTGCCATGGGAGAAGTTAAGGATAGGAAGTAAGGCTGTTAGATGTAAGATTTTTAAAAATCTATTTAGACTTACTGCTTATTTCCTTGAAAAAGGTACTAATTGTCATGTATAAGTTGCATTAATTCTAATTCTTCTGTGCTGTGCAAGTTAGTTGTCTTTAAAATAGCAGGATAAACATTTCCATTCAACAGCAGTAAGGAGTTGTTAGTTCTACAATTATTCCATATTTTGATATATATAGTAACAATTATATTATATAACATAATATAAATAGTATGATATATGATTTATATCATATATGATATATTGTGATAATAATATTGAATAATTTCATGTCGTTGACAATAATATGTACAAAACACAGGGATAGATTTCAGGGCAAAAACAAATACAGGTAAGAGACATTTAATAGGTTTACTTTCTTAAGTACATTACATTAACACTTTCAACCTTACAACTTGAAATAACTAAAAATGTACTCTTGTTTTATATTTTGCCATAGAATAGTATGAATTGTTCTCTCCTTAGTTTGGAAGTGTTTGAGTTAAACCAAAGCCTTTTACAGAAAACTGTTTTCTCTAACCTGTAGATAACCTATTTTTAAAAAGTGACAGTACCTTTCTTCTCTAGAAGGTGAGTCCCATTAATTTTTCATTAGAAAGGAATCTGGGTTTTAATAATACATAGCATTTAAGCAAAGAGAATGTTCACATGTGCTAGTGGGATGCATACGTCCCTTGTCCGGTTTGATCACCGTGGGTGCTGTGGCCTGAGGGGCAAGCTGACTTCTGGGAAATTCCTGTGTGGCAGCCCAGTGAACATCCTGAGCTGTCCTCACACACATGCAATTCTGACCCCTGACATCAGAACACAGGAGGTGGAGGAAGTCATGCTGACTGCTTTGAGTGGGAGAAACAAAGGAAAGACAGGTTTGGGGAGAGCTCTCTGGGGCTATTTTGGACTCCTGTGGCAACTTTTAACTCTGCTGCGATGCCCACAAACCTTGGTCTTGGAGCTCTCTGGCTTCTGATTTTTCTCCCCCTACATGGAACAGAAAGATAGAGTTTCAGGAAATAAAGGTATAAGAGGAAAGGAAACACTTGAGTCATCACAGATGACAGCCAGGGTGGCAGGCAGGAGGTGCTCCTGCCTCTGGATGCTTTAAGTCCAAATGCCTTTTCCAACAGCTGAGCGCCAAAGTAGCATAGTTCGTCTCCGTGGAGACGGGGGGGGGGGTTCTCAAAACAAAAGCAAACACTTCTCTCTTCTTAAGTCAGCTTCTAATGGCCCTGGGTATTTTTATTGTGGGTTTTTTTTAAGCCTTCAATGTTACTGTGCTAATAATAGGTAAAGTATTCCCTTCTGGCTAAATACATGTATTTCTGGCAGGATACATTCTCTCTCTCCAAATAAAAGTTATCATAGGTATGGTAACAGGAGAAGCGAAATTTAATTCAAGAGGAAATGTGTTGACATAAAGGAATGTTCTGCCCATGAAGTTTACTAGTGATGTCTCGCTCTGGGGTGTCTCTGTCTCCTCCCTTTTCCCGGCCCCACTTATCATCTGGTCCCCATTCCTTCTCTTTCCTGGACAAGCACAGTACCTCTCACTCGGGTCTCTCTGCCATTACTCTCTTCCAGTACCCATCTATCAGAAGATATGCAGTAACTTTCTCAGGAGTATCATCTTCATAAAGCTGTGCCCTATTTTTCTCTCATAAAATTGGCACTCCCCTGCTCAGCTGCACCCTACCCCTCCGCCCCGAGACTGCTGCTCACCTCTCGGGTTCTTGTACCTCTTACGCCTCTTCTCTTTGGCATTCCTGATATACGAGTTATTTGTTCTTTCCCTTTCCTCACAGTCCTCACCCTCCCAGTGTTCTGAGATCCTTGGTCCCTTTAAAGTGGGGCTCCAAAGTGATGTTCTCTGTGATGGGCCCCCACTTAGTTCTGAAAAATCCAAATGGAGGCATTAACGTTTTTTATTCTGGGTTTTAACGCGGTTGATGTGACAGTGGGTTTTGTTTTTCATATGTGCTTAATCTCTTCATTTCAACTATAAATCTGTTGAGAACAGGGATAGTCCTCAGCATCCCACTGACTATTTTATCATGGGTATGGGATCTCTTTGGTGTAGAGGTGCTTACAAAGAGACCAGATTCCCATTTGAGATTTTTACTTGTGGCCTTACCCAAAGCGAGGTGAAAGAACTCCTTAATTATTCTTAAAGTCACAGTTGTGAATTTGACCGGTTGCAAGTTCAGTTTATATAAACATCTTTGCTTCATTTTATCATTCAGAATTGTCCCTAATTCCACATGGCTATTTCAATTGATCGCATGGCATATTATTTTTCTATATTACCTTCCCCCAAAATATTCCCAGTGATCAGTTGCTCTCCATAATCTAGGTTTTTACTTAGAGTTATTTCTAAAGTATCTGAGGTACTTTTCAATCTTATTTGATATTTATGACATTGTGAATATGTGGCATGGTAGCTGAAGAAGTTAGTATTATAATTTCTCTAAATATTTTTCCTGGATTTCATGCCCGGTTCTTTTGCATTCCAACCTTTCTGTTTTGGTTTTTCGTTCTACTTTTAAAATCTAGTTCTTCCCCAAATACATCCTTCAGGCCCAAAGCCTTAATTAAATAGATGTCCCTTACTATGTCTTAGGTATATGAAAAGTGGCTCATTTTGACATTCAGCAATGCTGACTTTGTAGCTGTTTTGAAGAACAGCTTCAAAACAGGAGTGAAGATAGATACACAAAAAAGGATACTTAAAATAAGTCCCCGCCCCTGAGAAAATTATCTTCTGGCCTGAAGGAGATATATTGAATATATACTTTTAGAAATGTTGTTAGCACTGAGCAGTACAGTATACTAAGTAATGTTTACATGCTGAGGCTGTTAATACCGAAAAGCAGCTCACATCAGAGCACCAATCTACTTTCTCTGGGAATTGGAAAAGTCAATGACTGCCTCGCTCATGCATATCCGTGTTGTTTTCTAATGATGTCTGGCCTCAAAATACCACTGCTGAGAAATTTTTTAGTTTGATTATGATTTTGCTTACAATTGTTTCTTTCAACAGTGGAGACAGTGTGATCAAGTTTTCCATATGGTTTCAGATTATTGCTCACCTAAGTAATGATCGGTTTGAAAGCTAAGTTTGCACACATGGTGATTCAGAGACAAAGACAGTGAACAGATGGCCTTCCTCTCCCCTCTCCCACTTCAACATGGCCCTCTTCCAAAAGAACTCGTAAATCTCAGGAAGGAGTTCACCACATAGCTTTTGAGACAAAATTCAAGCCCAAGCCCTTTATTAAATGCTGCATGTTGTCCTGTGCTGCAAATACACTCAAAATTGTCTGGTCAACACATGTTAACTGCACAGTTTCTTATATCCAGACATTGGCAGTGGAGCGATGGGGCCAATATCAGAAGGGTATGTAACTGCACATGTCTTGGCATGGAACAGTGGATAGTTGTGGGCAGTCAGGAGGGATCAGAGAGGATATTCCAGGCCAAAAGAGCAAGAGCCAGTGCACAGGGTGGAGCATGGTATAAGCGAGTTCAAGGTGAGGAAACCAACGTGGCTGGCATGGAGATTTCTTTCTGAAAAGTAGAGGGAGACTGCAAAGCTTGGAGGGTCTTGGCTCATCTCCAGATGCCTTAATGTGATGCTCACTGAAAAGCCATTGTTGGTTCTGGACCTGTGGCGTGACATAATGGAGGTAGTGTCTCCGGAAGATGAATCAGGCATTGATACCCCAGACTTGCAGAGGGAGACCCTGAAGGTCATTGCTGTGTGTCCCAGGGGTCAAAGGGAAACATCTGCAGCTGTTCTCCACTGCTGACTTCATCTTATACCAGTGACAAAAGTCCTGTGGGGTGTATTTTTTTTTTAAATATAAGCTTGTTTGAGCTTGGTTTCTATAGTCTCAGAATCAGAATCCTGACATTTAAATACTTTTGGAGGTTGAGCTGCCTTAGGCTTTGAAAGAAAAGCAATGGTTTAGGAAAACAGAACTGGGAGTAGATATAAAGGGGGGAATGAATCACATGCTGTTCATGGAGCAGTGACTTGTCTATTTTCATGAGCACAGAGAGGAGCTCAGTGAGACCAGGTTAAAGAGGTGTGTTGGGGGCAGTTGGGGGCCTGCGCTAAGCCATTCTTCCAGCCCTGGTATTGCAGCTGAGCTTTAGGGATTGCTTTTTGCCATGACCACCTGCTTGGGCCTCTACAGAAATTGTATTCACTGGCAGACTCCTTCCTCTGCAAAATCAGATATTCTTTGGGGCTCTTTTGGTTTTAGATACAGTTCACTACCTGCTAACAATGTAAGTCTATTATACTAAAACTAGATTCGCAAAATCCCTCCCACCAAACTACATTTCCTCTTGTGTTCCCTGTAACTGTCTGTTCGTCGCAAGGCTATCTTCTCCATCCCTCAGATAACCTTGGGGTTATCTTGGATATTCCTCTCCATTGCTTGCTCTCTGTACTCCTGTTGTTACTTCTGGATTCTCTCTCCAATGCAGTCTCTTCTTTTTTTTTTTTTTCTTTTTTTTTTTTAAATATATCTTTATTGATTTCAGAGAGAGGAAAGGAGAGGGAGAGAGAGCTAGAAACATCAATGATGAGAGAGTCATTGATCGGCTGCAGCCCGCAACCCAGGCATGTGCCCTGACCAGGAATCAAACCCTGATCTCCTGGATCCTAGGTCGAAGCTTAACCGCTGAGCCACGCCCGGCCGGGCTGCAGTCTCTTCTTGCCTTCAAACTTGTCCCCCTATCTGTCGCCAACCTCCTTCCCTTCCCCCCACCACTCTTGTGCACTGATTTGAATAGTCAGTCCTCCAGAAGCACATATCTCATCAGGCCCCCAATGATGTATGTATGGGAAAAGGTGGGCACTTAATATCCCATTGTTTCATTCCTTCTGTTTAAAAGTCTTCAGTTAATCCCTACTGTGAACCAAATGAAGTCTAAAAGTAGCCCTCTCTCATTGGGAATCAAACTTCACAACAATGTAATTTCTACTTCCTGGACTCCAGATGAAACCAAAGCACCAAATTTCTTGGTGCATGTGACTCTTCCCTGTCTGTGTGTTTTCACTCCTGGCTTTCCTTGTATTTCTTGTGCCCTTCTGGTAGCTCCACAAGTCCAGATTATATGTACCCAGCTCAAATAAGCTTTGCACAAATACAATGTTTCTTTGGGTAGAGAGGTGGCACGGATGACTGCCATGTGATAATGGAAGGTTTTGATTTTTTCCATGCAAAGGAACTGTTTTATTTTTGTTGTTGTATAGGACAAATAGAGATATAATATATACTTCTGGTTTCTACTGAAATGGACCCCCCACACACACACAAGCTCATGCTTATTTCCTCCACAAAACTTTCCTGTTTCTGCTCTTTACCATTAGAAGAGATTTCTGAATTCCCAAGGCACTTTATGGGAGATATCTCTTACAACCTATATTATGCTTTATTTATGTGATAAGCTGATATCCCCAATAGAAGCCAGGCCCCCTGAGAACACAGCACCTGGCGTTATCTACACGTAGTAGGAACTCCAAGACTCGAAGATAGTAAATCCCCCCGCTTTTATGATCTACTCTGTATTTTACATCTTCTCTATGGGAATATGAATAAGTATGTTTTGTAGATGCTTATCAAAATAATATAGTGCATTAAAGTTTATAATGAACTCGATCCCCTTTCCCATTCTTCATCTGCCTCCCAGTAGCTTCTTTGAATTGTACCTGATTTTAGGTGTAGTGGTTATTTTATTATCTCTAAAAATGTATGCATCCTGCTCTTCCTCTCTTACTCATTTTAAACTTTATCTCTCAACTTCCTGTTTTGATGGAACATAAGAGTCACCTCACACTAACTCCCTGCCCCCCTCTTCCCACTCCCAATTTTAAATAGGCATTCCGCTCTTTCTAGTTCCTGTTTTCGTACATTTGTCTCTGAAGAATGCATCAGCATAAATCTCTTTAAATCAACTTGACTCCACACTTTTTTGGATAAGAAATTATTAACCTCTGTCCTTCTTTCACTCTTTTACGGCTCATATTTTTTCTTTAACACTACTGTCTCCTTTTTTTCTGTTTAAAACTTCTGTTCCTTTGATATGGAAATGCATGGCTTATACATGTCTCACTGTTCCCCCTCACTTTTTCTCTTTTTATGTTTCTGTGTCTTGATGCTATCTTTCAACTTTGGTTCAATATGTAGGTCTGATTGAGAAGGTACCTTTGAGTAAAAAAGGAGAGGAGGAAGAGAGCCACCTGGCTGGGGGGGGGGGGGGGGGGCATTCCAGGCACAGGGAACAGCCAGGCACAGGTTTTCTCCTGGGCGTGTGGAGTGAGGGGAGGGGATCAGAGAGGTCAGGATGGGTGGACAGGGCAGGTCACGAAGTGCCTTGTAGGCTATTACGGATTTGGACTCAAGAGAACTGAGGAGTTAAGGAAGGTTTCCATTTCCACAGCATTGTGATCTGATGTATGGGCCCTGCCTTCTTGCCCTGAAGATGTTAATTAGAAGGTTTGGAGCTTTTGCTTTCCTTGTATTGTTTTCTTCTGTTCTCGGAGGTCAACTTCCTAAGAAGTTTACTTTCTTGTTGGTTTACCTTGGTCTTTAAGACTTCAGATTTTCTTCAGATATCTAGCAATGCTTTGCTGTCATTTCATAGTTAAGAGTGAAGGACTGGGGGGGGGAACAAACGAGGGACTAGAGTAACCTTGGAGGAGCATGGGTAGGATGAGAAGAGATTTACCCCCAGGCTCAACCCTCTATACTAAGTTCCCCGGTTTTCTGCACCTAAGTTGTTCAATTTTTAATGGACAACCTTTCTGATATTTTCCCCGCAGGGCTAAGTACCTGACCTGGCAAGAGTGGGTGGGGGAGTCAGAGATTTCGCACCAGAACACCTCTAATTTAACCTCACTGAACACTGACAAACAGGTCACTGTTGTCTTATCTCTCGTGTGTGCCCCTGTTCTCAACCGCAGCTTCCTCTACTTTCCTGCAAAAGTTTAATTGTACTTCACTTTCTACTTTCCATTTTCTAAAAATTTGGGAAAATCACTCTTCTGTTGACGGTTACCCTCCAATGTTGTAGCAGGGTTACTACTTCTTTAATAAATACTCTTTTAAAGGGGCTCAGAAGGGAGGGCCAAACATCTGTGCTCCTGTTCTCGGTCTTAAACTGGAAACCTGTCCTATTCCACTATAGGTTTTGCTAAAATCAAAGATTTTAGGATTTTTTTTTTTTTTTTGTAATCCTCACCCAAGGATATTTTTTCCATTGCTTTTCAGAGAGAGTGGAAGGGAGAGAGAGAGAGAAACATTGATGTGAGAGAGACACATCAACTGGTTGCCTCCCGTAAGAGCCCTGACCAGGGCCCGGGATCAAGCATGCAACCAGGGTATGTGCCCTTGGCCAGAATCGAACCCAGGACCCTTCATTCCGCAGGCCGATGCTCTAACCACTGAGCAAAACCAGCCAGGTCTGAAACCAAAGAATACAATGTTTTGGGCATTCCTTTTTTCTATTGGCCTGTAAGCCTATCAAGGAAAACAAAAGTTAATTAATCATTAACATTTCATCTTAACATTACACTCATCCCTAATATCTGCTTAACTTTTCTAAACATTTAAGATTATTCATTTAAAAAGTCAATTCTAGAATATTGCCAAGAATTGGTGAGGCATTTATGATAAGAATTGTTTTCCCTAAATGTTTTTATCCAACAGCCCACTAGAAAAATTGGCAAAATGTACATACAAATGGCTAATTCACGAAACAGAAAATTTTCAAAATCTTAAACATATGAAAACAGTACACTCAACCTCACTCATAAGAAGAGAAATGTAAATGTCAAAACTACAATGGGATTTTTTTTTAAGTTTAACACTTTGTTAGTGAGACTGCGTAATCACTGTTGTGGCTGTGGGTCACAAACCCTCTACTGAGGGCAACTTAGGGATAACTCTAAAATTTTAGTTATGTACTTATTTATTTAACTTTACTGTTATTGTTGACACTATTACAGATGTCCCCATTCCCCCCCCCCTTTGCCCACCTCCAGCCAGCCCCCCCCACCTCCCCACCCCGGCCATCACCACACTGTTGCTGTGTCTGTGGGTTATGCATATATGTTCTTGGCTAATCCTTTCACCTTCTTTCATCCAGTCCCTAACCGTCCCCTCTGGCAGCTGTTAATCTGTTCCATGTTTCCATGCCTCTGTTTCTATTTTGTTCATCAGTTTATTTTGTTCATTAGATTCCACATGTAAGTGAGATCATATGCTATTTGTCTTTCTCTGACTGACTTATAAAATGATGTACATTTTGACACAGTTCCATTTCCAGGAAATTATCCTATGGAAATATTTACACACATCATAAACATGCAAAAACGTTTGTTGCAGTGTTGTTTATATTTGTAACAAGACTGAAATCCACGTGAATGCCCAGCAATAAGGAACTGGCTAGACTGTAATCCACGCATTACAGTGAACTCTGTGCAGTCATTAAGAAGGAATGAGGAAACTGTGTGTGGAGATAGGGAAAGAGCACCAAGACACAGTAAGTTAAAAAACAAAACAAACCAAAAAACCCAGGTGGAGAATAGCAGGCTATCATTTGTGCTTAAAAAAATACACACACGCACACAGACTCTCCCCGGAAGGACGCACAGGAGCTGGGACAACAGTGGGTCCCTCTGGAGAGAAACAGGGCCCCATGAAACACAGGTAGAAGGGGGATTGATTTTTCCATTTGTAGCTTTTGAATTGTGGACTTGTGCTTCTAGTACCTATTCAGAAATAACTGGGTAGGTGGATAAAGAAGTAAAATGTGTATTATTAGAATTGTGAATGAAAGGCTGTTCTTCCTGACTTACAAATCAAGTTTGGGAGCCGTAGCCTGTTTGGCTCAGTGGTTGAGCATCGGCCTGCGGACTGAAGGATCCCGGGTTCGATTCCTGCCAAGGGCACGTACCTTGGTTGCAGGCTGAATCCCTGGCCTCAGTTGGGGAGCATGCGGGAGGCAACCAATTGATGTGTCTCACATCAACATCTCTCTCCCTCTCCCTCTCTTTCTCCCTTCCACTCTCTCTAAAAAGCAATGGAAAAAATATCCTCAGGTAAGGATTAAAAAATAAATTTTGAGTTTGGGAGATTCTGAGTTTATTTTGCAGTTAGAGGCTGGGGGGCTTGGGGAGGTCCTGGTCTCCACAGCACCTTTCACATCCTGTTCTGCTTTTTTTTGGGGGGGGGGAGTCAATCTGATTGATGTCTTTGTACTGTGGCTGCTGCCCAGCAGTCCCCAGTGCCCTCCCCTGTCCCTGTAGCTCATCTCTTTGCTTCCCAAGTGTTGCCTCCCTTGCCTGCCAGCCTTAGAGCCACTAAGCAGGAAGCACACCAAAAGCCAGGGTCAGCAAGGCCCCAGGTCTTGGCGAGTCCACGTGCAGGGTTCTGGCAACACTGGACTGTCCCAGACCTGGCCTGAGTCACGACAGTTCCTTTGCGAGGATTTAATCCTACGGAGACCCCCTGGTGAAACATACCCAGTTTTCAAGTCACTTCTAAACCTTTGTTGGTCAAGACTATGGTTTTAGGAAATGGCGATCAGGGGTTTTTAAAAATGATAATGGATGTAAAACGACCCTCCCCCATACTATTATGAGGGAGTTTGGTGCCGTTTTTATGCCTTGGCCTAGACTAATTTACCTTGAGGGTAGACTCAAACACAAGTGCCTGCCACTGTAATCAGAAGGGAGCACAGCGTCCTGGACCGAGCCGCAGCGGGGCACTCGTTTGCATGTCCTGAGACGCAGCTTAATCACCATCGTGCCCAGTAGCTGCTTAGACCCGCACGCGGTGAGGCCCGAGTGCAACACAGTCTCAGCAGGAGTGGTGGGGCCAGAAGGCTGATGTGTCAGTAGAGAGTCTGAGTTTACCTTAAACTTCCAGAGTCTCTCTCTGGGAGGAATGGTGGTGCACCCCCTATAAGAACTCTAATGCTGAATATTTGTGAAATCCGAATCAAGTTGTCATCAGATTAATGAGGTTTGGGAATTGACAGATACTGGACTGTTGATAGGAACTGTCTAACCTGTTTTTTATTTGTAGATTGTGTAACAGTGTACGGCAGTGTCTTAGTAAAACGAGCGCTTCCTAGCTGGTAATAAAAACGCTGTCCCCTAATAGGGGACGTCAGGCTTGGTCAGTATAAGCACGACAGTCGGTCTCACTGCTCGGAAATTCCTACTGAAAAGCTTTCAGGGCCCATAACGGATACTTAAATTGGGTTGGAGATGGGAGAAGAAATAACCTGCTGTGTGGCCAGGTGAGGGTGGCCCCTGTGTTCCTAGCATCTTCTGTTGCTTCTGTGGTTACTTGTAATTGTCACTCATCTTTCCCACTTGCCCAGCTCTGAGCATCCTGCCCTGCCGTCAGCGACTCTCCCGTAAACTGTGTTGAAAGAAGACTGCTTTTTTTTTCTTGGTTTTGTTTTGTTAACTCTAGTGTCCCTGAAAGGTCCTTGCTTCCTCTTTAAAAACAAAACAAAACCCTGATTTATTTATTTCTGTGATTTAAATGATACCTGCTGTTTCATCTCCATTGTCAGCCCCTCTGTAGTAACTTAGTTACCGAGAGGCCTTGAGGAAGCATTCCATTCCCTCCCACACTCTGCACTCAACATGGGAGTCTCCGCTGTTGGGCTTCTACATAGTTTCAGTCTGCTGCTGACAAGACCTTGGAGGGGTAGGGTTCTTGGGGACAGTCTCTCCTGTGGTAGGAATTACCTTGCTTGAGTTAGTTTCCATAGCGTCTTTAAGTCAACAGAAACCTAAAACTGAATTGGTCCATAGATGAATTTCACTTGTAGTCTCTGGGACACTACAGAATTCACCCCAAACCAGTCAACACATATAAATGTCCACTATGAGCAACAGGCTGAGCTAACTACAGTGGAAAAACAAAACAAAACAGAAGTTCCCTGCTTTTAAAGAATTTAGCCTAGTAGTTGGCTAAGCCGTTTGTGAGAAAAAAGTTGACAGAACAAGGCACTGATTAATTAAAGGCCTGGTGAGTGATAAAGCAGAAACAGCAGCAGCAGAGCCCAGGCTACTGGGTTGGAAAACTCTGTTGAGCTTGTGCCCTTCTCACCGCCTCCCCCCTCCCCCAGGCCGGCCTTCAAGGACAGAACCAGTGCTGGAGGCCAAGTTCAAGTTTAAGGAAAAGTGGGGTGGAGAGTGCCTAGAAAGAAGCCGGTTAACTTGAGCAGACCTGTGTGTTCTGTCCTTACGAGGCATTGCCTGGGTGGGTTGATGCAGAGGTGCGCACTGCATCTTTCCAGTGCTAAGCTGGGACCCTGAACCAGGAGGACCACGCTTGGTGAGGCACTCGGCGCTCTCGGCCTGCACACAGTGCCTGACCGGCAGAGGCAGGGAGAGGTGGAAATCCAGCCACGCTTTGCTTCCCTGCACCTCGGTGCTGGGCTGTTTCTGCCCAGAGCAAGGGGCACCTCATCTCTGCCAGGCTGTGTATCGGGGGCTACATCCAGACAGAGAGGCACCTCTTTATGAGTGGGGGTGGCTCTTTCTGAGCACACACAGGTGCTGTGCAGGACAGTGGTGGCTCTGCCTCTAAGTCTTAATCTGACCCTGCCTGAAATGCAGTAAATATTTGAGTGAATGCTGAGGTGGATTATTGAAGTTCCACACACACTCATCTCCCTACTTCAGGAGGGGCTCTCATGTGGATTTCTGCCTGATGCTTCTGAAGAACAGGGTTGCTATGTATGTCTTGGGGGGCAGAGGGAAAAGCAGAGATATGCTTGAAGGCCCTTTAGCAGTTCTAAAATTCTTTGAGTCCATAAATTAAACTTGATGCTAAACTGAAATAAAAACCTCTCTTTTATACCAAAGCAGTGTTTTCCTATTAATATTTCAAGGCTTTCATGTTCCTTTTGTTACATAATGCAGTTTGGTTATGGACTGAGTCCTTTCATTGTACGTAAGTGTTCTAAGTACTTTGAAAAGAACTGAAGTAGTAGAGGGCTGAATACTTAATCTAGGAAAAGAGACATGCTAACTACAAAATGAGAGCATTATTAATGGGTACGTTGTCAGAGATACTTGGTCTTGATTTTGACACCACAATGGAATGTTCATGTGCTGTAAAAAGTGGTAAGTCAGCAACCACAAAGCTTGAACTAACCAGTAACATTTCCTGCCTGCGTGTTCATCTGCAGGTGAAGATACCGAAGGGGTACTAAGTTAGGATTAAAATTAGCTAAACTGTCATAGCAATGCTATGTTAATATGTCTTCCCTTATGCTCAGCCACCATGGGGCTCTCACATTCTCAGAAGTATGTTCTGTGAGTTCTTTGCCGTGCAGGCTGGCACCAAGGAAGGTGTGATCCAGGTATAACACCTGTATTCTCCCTTCCTTCGTTCCTTCTTCCCACACTGGAAATGGTTTCTTCTGTCCCTGAGGTTGAGGGCACACTCCCATGTCCACCACACTGGTTGACCTCCACCCGTAGTGATTCAGTGTGCAGACCCTCTTGACTGACTTCCCACTCTGTTCCCTCTTTACTAAGGTCAGACCTGGTCTTCCAACAGCCTATTGATCATGATTATACACCACCACTATCCTAGACCCTGTGGTCAGTATAAAAATCAGTAAGATTCTCACCCCCCCCGGAGCTCTTACACTGAAGAGCTAATAAGGGGGCTAGATGGTCAGATAGGTGGTTGGGGGGGGGGGGGGATGGATGTATAGGGAGGGTGGAAAGAGAGAGAGAACACATGTCCTGAAAGGCCTATCAGATGGACAGACCTGAGTCTGAATCCCAACTCAGACAGATGCTAGTTCTGCACACTTGGGTAAGATATTTAATATCTGAGAGCCTCAGATTCCGCATCTGTAACATTGGGGTAGTAATCCCACCCACGTGGCCCGGGTGGCTGTGCAGGTAGATAACTCGCCTGAAAGAGGTACTTGCTTAAAATAACAACCCAAAGTGGGACCCATATAACGACAACAAAAGGTGATTAAGTGACACGAGCCGGGCAAACAAAGGCGGTGGGGGTTCCCAGCAGGAAGGCTCACACCTGGCTGAAGCGCGGGAGTGAGTGTGCGCGCAGGGCCCTCCCAGCCTCCAGGTGATCTGCCACTCCAGCGCTAGGCAGGGCAGAGCAGGGCTCACCGGAGCAGGCCTGGGACGCAGCGAGTCCCCACAAAGCCAGATGTTTACCTGCTGAAGCCAGCTGAGAGGGTTAGAATGGAGGTTTGGAAAGGGCGCAGCTGCCCGAGTTGGCCTCAGCCTGTTGGTGGGCACTGAAGATCATTCCACTCTCCAGAAAGCGAGGCGGCTTCCCCGCTTTGTTCAGTCCACACCCCCTCTGGATGTCTAAGGCGAAGCGGTTTTCTCTCTTCTCCAGCTCAGAGGCTGAGAATGGTGTGGAGGAGAAGAAGAAGGCCTGCAGGTCGCCTACAGCCCAGTCTCCCACCCCGTCCAGCGAGGCCGAGTCCCCAGACCCGAAGAGAGTCATCTGCCTGCGGTGAGTCCTCACGCCCGACCTTGTCCTTCTTGCCCTTTTGGGGAGGAGGGGTTGCTGGGAGGAGCTGGTGTTTGCAGCCTTATGGTGGTGGTTAAAAGAGTGATTGAGGATTTAAATAACCCTGAGAAAGAAGTAGGGTGTTTTTCCGTGGAAATCCCAGCGCTGGCGCCTGCCTTCCCTGCTCCTCTTGTCCTAGAAGCCCCTTTCTGCCCTTCCTGCCTCAGCCTGCTGCAGTGTCTGCCCTTTTCTTAAAGCACTGACTTTGCTAACTGATAAAGCCGGGTGGCCCTCTTTCCGGATTAGATTTATAAGGCAGCTGGGAAGGCTGGCCAGGTTGCTGGTGAGGCCCGCCCAGGCTGGAGTGTCTGCTTAGCCTCTGGGTGTGCACACCTGCGTCTCACTTTCCTGGCAGTTCGGGGGAGGGGGAAAGAGCAGATGGAGTGGAACCCCACCTGGCATCCCCAGGCAGGGTGTGCATGGGTGGGGTCGTTTCCTGGGGTGAGTGCTGGCACCACGGTTTAGTTGTGGAGCTGTGGGGGGACTGGCAGTTTTGAGATGTGGAGCTATGGTCCCCATCACTCTCAGAAGTACGAACTTAAGAGTGGCCTTTTAACCCTTAAAAGCGAATGGTTAAACCAATGGTGGAGGATCGGTAATGCGGCCATTGATCTGTAGGAGCTCAGGAGTGATCGCTCTCCTCCCTGGTGTTAGAATTGTCAGAACTGCTACCTTCTGGTCTTTTGGCCTCTGCTAGAGGGTGATTAAATAACTCCTGCTTTCCCTTTCTTCCTGGCCACCCAGCCCATACCTTCTCTCCACACCTACACTTCATGCAGGACCAAGTGTAAGTCTTCACTCTTCCCCCAAAGCTTTCTGTCACTGCCCGCCCTCGCTCCACCTGTGCCGCATGCCTGATCTCATATCTCACTTTAACCATGTTTTCTGTAGCCGTTTCCTGTCCGAGCATCCTGTTTCACTCCACAGAGGCACCGCGCATGTTGTTTCTTGTGTCTTTCACCACTGTTGACTGGCTGCAGCATGCACGTCCAAAACACTGCTGGTTTTACTCCAGCTTCCTCAGGCTTTAGATGAGATCAATACACTCATCATCAGGGCATGCTTGTTAAACTTCGCAGGGTGTGTGATCTGTGCAGTTAAAACTATCCCAGCACTTGGCCTAATGCTCTGCTCTCGCTGTCTGGAAATTCTTAGTTTTTGAATAAGGGGCCCAGCATTTTCATTTTGCACTGGTCCTGCTCATAGTCACTTGCGGGAAGTGAGAACAACACGGTTGAGAAGACTCAAAGAAATCAATACTATGCAAATGCGCACCCCTCCCCCACCACCACTACAGAGACGGGCTGTGCAGACGGGCCCCTTCTGCGGGTCCCCTTGAAGCTGTCTAGGGTACTGCTCCCCTGTTGTCACATTTGCTTCCTGCCCATACTTATTCAAAAGGCCTGATCTTTGCCTTGACAATTCCACTGATGTTTATTCGTTTCAATCAGTAGAGTTGATAAATTTCAAAGTAGTGGATAGTATATATAATAGGTAATTTGACATTTGAAAAAATTATTTTATTTTCAAGTACAGTACAAATGTTTACTCATAATTTTTTTAAAGTAATCCCTAGAATTCTAAAGAAATGTCTGTCTGTGAATAGGTTCAGTCGCCAGTACCTGAATCCAAATCAATGTTCCTCGAATTGCCGAGAGGTGTTTCTCCTGTGGTTTGAGCATCGCAGATTCACACCGAGTCTGGCAGGGGCCTGGGCATCACATAGTCCGTCTTTTCACAGCAGAGCAAACCAGAGCCTGATGTCTCTCTAACTTCAGTCATTTCTCTCTGTCACACCCATATACTGCTCAAATTGCTTAAGATTCTTCTTATATTGACTTTGAACTAAAATTTTTTAACTGTGCTTCATTCTAAGGAATCATATTGTGAAATCATGGGTTTCATGTGCCCTTTTCCCCCAATAAACAAAAGAATCTGCATACTCATATCATAAAACTTATATATACACACACCCCCGGCTAAAAATCACACACACACAGTCATCTGTGTTGAGCCATTGGGTTGAAACTGCGTGCAGAGTCACACATCTACTAAATGGAGAGCCTTGCCTAGAACCACCTGAGAAAGGATTCCTGGACTTGACTTCCATACGTGTTCTTTTTTATCCTAATTTCACTTCGAGTGTTTTCCCACTCTGGGATGTATCATCTCTCTCTTTTCCTCACCCCCAAATCCTGCTTGTCCAATTAGGCCCCGTGTATTAAACCCACATTATCCCATTGGCCTCTTCTCTTCCTTCCTGTTGGACTAATACCTCCTCCTAACGCCTATGCTATGTCTTGTTTTGGTGCTAAGTCATGTCCTGCCTTCCTAAGAAGTTTTATTTTGTTGTTAATCTATTTTAATTTTTTATTGAGGTATAATTGACATATAACATGATATTAGTTTCGGGTGTACCACATGACTCAATGTTTGTATACATTGCGAAATACTCACCACAGTGAGTCTAGTTCACATCTGTCCTCATACATAGTAACAAATTTTTTTTTCTGATGAGGACTTTAAAAAATGTTTGATGTGTGCACAGGCTCCTCAATGATAAAGACTGTCTTGTGTGTCCCAGGCATTTAACACAGTGCCCCACTTAATTAACACTGGTTAAATATTAATAGATTTCTGAAATAAAAATATTTTTGATTGAACTATAGCTGCAATTTTGTTTCATAATTTGCCTCCTATACTCTTTATACTGATTAAAATACTATTTTTTTTTAAACATATCTTGATTGATTTCAGAGAGAGAAAGGGAGAGAGAGAGAGAAAGATAGAAACATCAATGATGAGAGAGTCATTGACCGGCTGCCTCCTGCACGCCCCCAACTGGGGATGGAGCCCGCAACCCAGGCATGTGCCCTGACCGGGAATCGAACCCCGATCACCTGGATCCTAGGTCGACGCTCAACTGCTGAGCTATGCCCGGCCAGGCTGATTAAAATACTTTTGAGATGGTACAATTATTTTCGCAGCTAGATTGTTATTTTTCTCTGTTACAAACGACCATTTCTTCAGTTTGAGATTCCAGCCTGCTGAAGTCATCCCAGCCCTACAACACTTGCTCTATAAATCCCCATCAAGGGTTACGAGTGATTATTGACATCTAGAAGAGAAAAGCGAATGCCAGATTTCTTTGTGAGATGGTATAATATTCAAGATGGATTACAGTAAAATTAATGAGCAGCATAAAAAAATTCATTCTGTAGCCTCCCTGGGTTTTCTTTCCTCAGGTCAAAATCCAGTTTCGATGGTGTCTCTTTAGCAAGTGATAAGAACGACTGTAAAACAGAAAGCAAAAATGACTCTAAGATTGAAAGGAAAAAGTCTTCGTCTTCCAGCCAGGTAATCGGGGAATGAGGTGTGTGGTCTCAGAGGGCGGCAGAAGAATAAAGCAATGGGAAGAGCAAGCACACAAGCACACGTGTGCAGCTTTCTGCTGCTCGGGACTAGCATAGGCATCGATTTCAGAGAATCCAGGAAAAAGGACAGGCCTCCGATCCTTCAGTCGATTTTTCATCAATATCGTATTTCACAACTGACCTTTCAACGTGTTGAGTGGGTGGCAAATTCCACACTGTGCCCCTCACTCTGCCAAGTGCCCACAGACATCGCCCTACAGGGACCAGCACTGAGTCACATGCTTGTCTGATAACTGGCCAGTTCCGGGAGAGCTGTGACATCCCTGCGCTAAAGTGAGAGTCGGAGGGCACCTGTGGGAACAGAAGGCCCCCAGCTGCACACAGGAGGAAAACCTGTGGACAGAGTCATGATTCTCCTCCAGAAGTCATTTTGCTTCTGCTCTAAAACACACCAGACAGGGCTTAGAGCCCAGCTCTTCACCACAGTGTGACGGACTTACAGGCCAACAGCAGGGTTTGATACTTGATCCCTAGGTACTGGAATACGTGTCTCCTAAGAACTATTACAAAACACGGTTGGCACACCCAAGAAATTTAACTAAATAGTAAATATAAAATATATATTATTAATATAAAATCCATTTTCAGATTTCCACCATTATCCCAGTAGTGAGCGTCCTTTATAAAGGTCTTTTGTTTCCCCCTCTCCAACATCCAGTCAAGAGCCAGGTGTTACATGTATTTGTCATATTGTTTTTCATTTCAATCAGTCCCACTACCTTTTTTTAAACCTCTTAAAACAATATAAGAGGGTTCATGGCCCAGGATATTTTTAAGTCAGGTGTGCAACCAGTGCTCACTGTAACCACTAAAAACAAAACCTCAGTAAGACCCCCTTTAACACCTAGCTTTAGTCAAAGTAACTTCCTGGATGCAAGTTTACTCCTCGGAGACAGTGTGAGGTAACCTACTTTATCTGAGGCGTTTATCTATAATACAGCTAACTTGTGGCAGACCGTCTGTCATCTGCTTGGCCTATCTAAAGCTCTTCTTTGCAGCAATACTAGGGCCATTTTTTGCCATTGAGACCACACCTAGTTTGCATAATAGAGCATCAAGTGCCTAAATTAGTGTCTCTCAGTTTTGCTCCTAAGACTTTTTCATCGAAAGCATCTGTCAGGCAGTGTGGTCCTGTGGCAGGAGGATCCAGCTGTACCTCTGAGTAGCTCTGGTTCCAGTTAACTCAGTATCTCCAAGGCACAGTGTCCTGGCCCATGCACTGGGGGAGTCAGTTCCCAGGTTGTCGTGGGGGTGGTTTGTGAAAGCATTTTGCAAACTGTGAAGTGCAGTCTGTACATGTTGTCACAGTTGTGGAAATAGACGCCTTCAACATGAAGTGACTGTCAGCATTTCAGACTCTCAGGCCTTCTGCCTCCCTTGAGAGAAACCCTACTCGTCTTGACAGTCATCTTTCCCTGGCACTGGCTAAGGAAACACCTTCACAACAATAATTGTGTTAGTGACAATACCAGGTAGTGGGTCGTTTAGCTGTACGTCCCATTTGAGGCATCCCACTGAGGCAAGTACTGTTTTTGCCCTCTGGCACAGAAGGGGAAACTGAGGCCCAGAGAGGTTAAGCCACTAGGCCACTGTCACATACAAAAGAGAGGTGTAGCTAGGACTCAAACTCGGGTTGATATGACTGCAAAGTTTTTAACCACCATCCTCTTCTGAGAGTCCTCACTTGTACCTTCAGTGCCCTGGGATCTACTACCTTCCCTGGTGAGAGTCCTTAGAATTTCTTCTCATGCCTCACGCGGGACATGCTTTGTTTAGCGCCTCAGCGAAGGCTGACCGCCTGCTGCATCGTGGCCATAGCTGTGTGTTCGACCAGCAGGTCGCTGGTCCTGTTGGGAGAGGAAACCATCCACTGTTTTTCACTGAAGGGTTGTGACGGAGACTGTACGATCAGACAGATGGAATTCATGAAGATACTATAATAAGGGAGGGAAAATGTATTATGTAATTCAGATTTGTGATGTTTCACAAGATACTGAGCGCAGCGATGTCTCTGTTTTGTTCTCACTGTAGTACAAGGCAAACATGCACTTTCACAAGTTGTTCCTCGATGTCCCAACCGAAGAACCACTGAGGCAAAGTAAGTTCTGACCTGTTTGACTTTTCAAGCTACATATTTGAAAAGAGGCTCATTGGTTTGGGGGGTGGAGGAAGAGGGCTGGGGACTCAGTCACAAGGGGGGATTGGTTTCTGAAAGTCACAATGCAGCAGCAATGCTGGCTTCATTCGGCCCTCACTGGGTGGGAAGTAGGATGGGAAGGTGAATCTCTCCACACGATATGGAATCGATGCAAGATGATTCCAGAATGATGTCCTCGCCTTCCGTATTTACAGCGGGAAGGCATTGTGTTTGGATTGTCCTGAGATATAGGATAACAAGACTGGAGCGAGGGAGGCCACGATAAGAAGGTTAAAAAGCAGCACAGGTCTGGGTGGGCAGACGTGCGTCGATACCTGCGCTGTGCAGGGCGCAGTGATCACATCTGAACACCTTGCCCACAGGCGAGCTAAGCACCCGCTCTCCGCTGTGGTTCACTGGGGCCCAGGGGTCCCTTCCAGCCTCTCTCGGGCCAGTGTTAAGGCAAGATGCTGGATTCCAGCAGTGATCTCCAAGCAGGAAGGCGTGGAGCACGCACTCTTCCCCAAGTTGGACCGTCTGTTTCTAGAGCATTCGTTAGTGACAGTCGCAGGGAAGGCGGGGCAGGAGTGCTAACATAAGCACAGAGGTGACACACCTTCCTCCCTGGAGATTTTTGAAACACCATTCTTGAACCTCATTTGTAGCGATAGACTTGCCCTTCCTTTTTGATTTTCATACTAAAATTTGTAAGACTGTGAATGAAAAAACAAACTCTAATCTCCACTAAAGGTGATTGAAAAAGGGGGTGATAGATCTTTGGAGTTTGTGAGTGGATTGTCTGTGGCCCTCCCTGAGTCACCAGCATATACACGGAATTCTCATTCTGAATGTAAATTCTAACTGATGTAACACCTGTATGTATTTTCTCAGGTTTTACCTGTGCTCTACAGAAAGAACTGTTATACCAAGGGAAGCTCTTCGTATCAGAAAACTGGATTTGTTTTCATTCCAAGGTCTTTGGAAAAGACACTAAGGTTTGTATATATTTTTTTAAGAAAGCCAGCTAGCCCTATACTTTACTGTATGTGTGAATATGAACTGTTTTAAGTGTAGCAATATTTGTAAATATTTGTGTCATTATGGTGCCACTATACAAAGCTTCCTTTGTGGTGGTTCCAAACGTTACAGGTTCTCAGTGCCTCTGGATGTCACCTCCCTGCCTCCCACAATCCTGCCCTCAATCCTTACGCAGGTGCCACCTGAGAACACAACGTTGTTCATATGAAAAATGCTTCACAATCAGTTTCAAAAATGTACATTTAACCTAAAACAATTTTTTTAAAGAAATACTGATTTTTGTTTTGTTCTGTTAACCATCCAAGACTCTAGAAAAACAGGCTTCTAAATAAGCTACTGATTAGAGTTCACTTTGGACCGTTGCCAGCACAGAAGGAGCAGGAATCGCAGCATTTACGACTGAGTTTGAGAGAGTCGTATGCCCACAGTCCCCAGTGGATGCTGATCGATAGCTTTGCATTCCCATTAAGTACAGAGCTGGGGGAGCAGAGGCCCGTGACACACTGAGCCACTAAGGAGAATTGCCTGAAGCAATTGGCAGTTTTCCAAGGCACTGCCTTCTAAAGCAGGGACCTTGGGACTGTGGCCTAAGAGGAGAAAGATAATTCCATTCCACTGACATTCCTTCCCTCTGAGCTGTGCTGCGATGTTCAGGCCACCAGAAGAAGGAGTCAGAGAAACACCATCCTGGGTGTGCATGACCTCATCGCGTTTCCAGTATTCTGATTTGCGATTATGAGTAGGCAGCTTTTATGGTCACGAAGTAGCTGACTGAGAATTTTTTTTAAGTGGTAGATATGTTTTAAGTGTTCTCCCTGAAGCCACTGGCAATCTTATGAAGACAGCTTAACAAATAAAATGGAAATTCTTTATTTTGCTGGTGTTGAGTCAGCAGCCTAGCATGCTATTTTTAGGTCAAACATGTTATTTTTTTATATTCTTCCTTTACTAGATAAAGTTATGTTTAGATAAACATTCTGAGGCACAGTATTATCTGAATCAGTATAATGCAAAGTAATATTAAGCAGTATTCCACCCTATTCCTAGATTTCTGGATTCTGAGAACTTGATCATGGAGTGGGGAAGGGGGTTGGGAAGTACTGAGCTTCAGTTCAAGGTGGTAAAGATAATTTTCAGGGACTCAGAGAAAGCCAGAACCTCTGCCTGAAGCAGCAGGGCTTGAAGATACTAGTGAGCAAAGTTGTAATCCTTGTTAAGAATAGGGGAATTTGCAACGCCAATATGTGAGTTTCAAGCTAATATGGTTCTGCCAGTGGCTTCACAATCCTACTTCTACTTAAGAGAGAACTGATCAAAAAAAATAAAATAAATTTAAAAAGAGGAGCAACCCTGGTTTTTTAAAGACTTACCACACGGATTGCTTTTGCATGTGCTAAATCTAAGAGACAAGAGATTGAAAATTAGCAGGGTGGGGGCATAGAACCATGACAGTGACTTGTACATTGCTTCCCCTGGAAGGATCACATTGGCGAGATGGGGGCCTCGGCTCTGTGGCAGGATTTCCTCCCTGCCAACAGATCTTGGTCCAACATGGTCCAGTGTGAACTAGAGGCAGCCAAACAGTTTGCTCTAGGAAAGGGAATTTTCTAAGCACCCTACCCTGGAAAAAAATACTAATTAAGTGTAGTTTTAATTTTATTAGGACCTTTTAGCCCATTGGTATTTTCAGAGGCTAATAAAATTAAATGCATGTATCACATTTCATTGAGGCTCAGACTGAAAGGTTATTTCTCCTTTATTTCTCAATTGTTATGTAGTTGTCATTTTACACTCATGAAGCAGTTGATTGAAAACATCTCCTGAAGGATGTTCCATGCCTTAGTTTATGAAAAGAAATCCAGGTGTATAGCCCCTCGACACTGTGTGTGCATGGTGTTGCTCAGAAACAAAATTAGACTCATTTTTATATCACCATTTATCTGAGTAGATCAAGGGATGTAACATAAAAGTATCAGGAACATCAACTATTCTTTGTGACATCTGATACATTCTTGTAGTACATTGTATGAAAAAAAAAAACTACGCTTAGGATAAGATTTGCTCTATTTCACTGGTTCTGTTTACATGAGGCAAATGAGAAAATGAAGGACGCTTTCATTTAGTGCTAGGCATTTCCCACATATTATCTCATTTAATCCACAGAAAGTCCTGGGAAGTAGATAAAACTGTCGCCATTTTACAGATCAGGAAACTGAGGCCTAGAAAGGATAACTCATAAGGTAGAGGGGGTCATATAGGTAGTAACAGAACCGAGCTGAGAATTCGAGTCCCAGACTTTCTGTCCAATAATGGTTCTGTTACACCAGTGCTTTTCAAGCCTAAGGGCACAGGAGATGGGGGTGTGAGAAATTAGCCCGAAGTAGATGGCCACCAGCAGCAAGTGACACCTTGAGAGCCTTGGACTTATCTTTAACATGAGTGTAAATTTTGCTTTCTAGTCCCCGGCTAAAGATAGCGGTTTCCCATGAAGCCCTTCAGCAGGACTGAGGATCCAGATTTATGTGGCTTTGTATTCACACCAGCCTAAGGAGCTCAGGGACCCGCCCGTGCCACTATTTAAGATGGACTTTTCCTCATGGATGCTGGAGAGCCTGCTGCTGCTTTTTATTTCTTTGTTATCAGTCTGTTTGCTTTTTCCTTTAACATGAAGATTGGAAGCGTTGTTCTGTGACGTCTTAACCAGCGTGTTAACTCGGTGATTCTGTTTCAGATCTCTATTCCGGCCTTCTCCGTAACCCTAATAAAGAAAACCAAAACTGCCCTTCTGGTGCCAAATGCCCTGATTATAGCAACGGTCACAGACAGGGTGAGTACGCAGCAGGGCAAGGGCTCCTGCTCTGCCCTCCAATGCGCTGGGGCCTCCTGCCAGGGCCAGGACCCTGGACCGTAAATATCATTACGCCCCACAGGGAATCAGGAAATACGTGTAAGACTAATTTGTAAAATCCTAGCCTTTAGACATTCCTGTAGTGTTGTTTCCCCTCACAAGATGATATCTTCTAATTGTTGCCATTATTTAATTTCCTGCTGACTTAATTATATTTGCTCGACCAAAGTAAAAAAAATAAAATTCTTTCCCAACTTCCCTTTCCCTAATATCTTATAGGTCAGGTTAAACTGCTGTTCAGTTTCCTTAATAGTATTTAAAACAACCACCATCACCACTTTGTTGACAGGGTAAGGCAGGGTGACACTGGGGAGTCCCTGGGGTGGGGGTGGCCAGCTGCCCCATAACCTCAGTTGGGACCTCTCCAAAAGCATCCCAAACACATAAAACTTGTGCTTGCTATGCACGTGCAGCTTCGGACCAGCTCCTAGCCCCTCTTGGCTTCCAGGTTTCCTCCCCTATCCCACTTCTATGCAGGGATTCTCAGGCTGTTGTTGACTGTTGGGATAACACAGACACATGCAACCAGAAATCTCTGCACTGAGAGGTGTTTGCTTCTGCTTGGGAAGAGAGAGGGAGTCGAATATTTTGGTTACCCATATTTCACTTGAAATTATCTTTTAATATTTTACGTATTATTTCTATGAAAGCATAGAAGCCACATTCCATTCCTAACCATATTGGATAGTGGAAGGAAGGAAGGAGGCAGAAAGAAAGAGAAATCAGGCTATTCCGATGAGCTAGGAAATATATTAGTATCTGTCTACTTTTGAAGAATTTTTTTAGACATACTAACGGCTAACAAGCATCAAGTACTTTTGCCCGGCATGTGCTAAATACTTCGCTTATGTTTTCACATTTATTACATACTACCACCCTCTAAGGGGTAGGTATTGTTAAAAGAACTGAAGCTCAGAGGGCGTAAGCAGGCACTTTGCCCAATGCTGCCTGCTTAGCATCAGAGCCAGAATCTGCAGCTGGGTCTGTCTCCTGCCAGGACCCATAATGCTAACCACTTTGGGATCCAATACTGTGTATTGTATTGTATTGTAAATTGTATCAGATCCTTTCCTGGGTGAATGAGGGGTAATCACAAACTTTGGGAAGTGAGTCTGGAAAGATTCCGTGGCTCAAACAGTAGTAGACAGATTTAGTTTTAATACTTTCTCAACCTCCTGTTTCAGGTAAAAGCATTTTTCCTTATGTCGTTCGTCTCCAAATTACTTGTCTAGCTCTGGTTTTACTTCTTTCCCATAACTCACTTATAAGCATCCACTACAGAAATCTCTATATTTGTACAAGGCAGGCTCTGGAAGTGGCCTGAAAAAGAACGGGCCTATTAGGGCCCCTGGGAAATTTTCAGTGGAAAGCTAGGTCAGAGCAGAGAAAGCAGATCCTCAGGAATTGATAAATACCTTAAAAAAAAAAGCAGAGGTGCGGGAGAGATAGAGAAACTTAAAAAGGGGTCTAGAAAATATCACTGGCATTTTTTTTAGTGTTCAGGTCTTTTCCTACTTGTGCTTCTTTGGGCACCTTCATCAGGGTATTGGAGCCTTTGTTTTTCTCTGCGTTAATGAGTTAAACTGGGTTTGGGGGTTTTGTTGCTGTCGTTGGGGAGTATATTTCCTTTAGTGTGGGAATGGAAATGAAAACTCAAAGGTGTGGGTGAGCAGAATCAGCATATAGACCAGAGCATATAGGCCTATATCATTTTAAATGAAAAAGTATATACAAGTAAGTTTTTGAACTCTGAATATTCACTTCTCGTCAGACAGTATCTGTTATTAATTACTGTGTTTTGTTTTTCAGTACATATTTGTCTCCCTGCTCTCCAGAGATTCAACTTACAAACTACTAAAATCTGTGTGTGGACACTTAGACGTGAGTACGACATTGCTGAGCCTCAGTTGCTGTCTGTCTGCTGTGTTTCTTACAGTTCCATAGTTAATCTGCTGTTTCATTTTATCTCGATCATTCCAGAATACAAGCGTTGGTAACAGTCCTAATCCGTCTTCTCTTGAAAACAGTTTCCGGGCTGACCGCCCTTCGTCTCTGCCTCTGGTGAGTTGCCTACACAGTATCTAAACGCAAAGGAAAGGGAGTATGTCCAGCAATTACACCACAACCAGGGTGCAAGAGGAACTTAGGACAGTAATATTTGAGGCGAGCTGAAGAAACAGGGCATCTCTGTCCTGAAGAAAAGGAGGACCCTAGGAGGTCATAAACTTTGTTCATGTAACTGAAGGGTTGTCCTGCAGAGAAAACGAAACACAATAGGCTGCCTTGGGGATTACTGGTCACTGGAGGCATTCATGAAGTCTTGCTGTGTTTGCTTGTCAGTGTTGGTTTAGAGGGATTCACCAGTCTATTTGGGGTGGGGTGTGATTCATCCCACAAATGGTTGAATGTCTTCTGTGTTCAAGGCTCCGTGCTAGCGTTTGCTGTAAGGACACCAGGAAAAATCTAGACTAGTTGTTGCCTTTGGAGACTTGACAGCTTAGTGGGGAAGAAATAACTAAGAAAAGAAAGCTCTAATGCCCAAGTGAAAGGTAGAGATTCTTTGATTCCTTTAGACTTCGTTGTCTGTAGAGTAAATCTCCAGTGGGGAGTCCTAGCCATATGATTCAAGTAATCATTCCCAAGTTGACTATTGTCAAATGTTGAAATAACTTTGGTGAAGTGGTAGAGCCCCCATGGTTTCAACATCTACACATCTCTTTATGAGAACTGTTAAAAAAAATAGTGGGATTGAAAATATATTCACACAAAAATTTGAACATGAATGATCATAGCTGTTATTTATAATAGCCAAAAAGTAGAAACAACCCTCATGGTCATCAATTCATGAGTGGGTAAATAAATTGCAACCTCTCCACACAATGGAATATTATTTTCCTAAAAAGGAACGAAGCATTACTATTACACACTACAACGCAGATGAACCTTGAAAACATGCCGAGTGAAAAAAGCCAGACACAAAAGGCCACTATGTTGTACGATTCCATTTGTACAAAATGTTCTGAATAGGCAAAGACTGCAAGTAGATTAGTGGTTGCCAAGGGATGTGGGAGAGGGGAAAATTGGGAGTGACTGCTAATGAGTAAAGGTTTCTTTTTGGGAGGGTGATGGAAATGTTCTGAAATAAGATAGCGGTGATGTTGCACGACACTGTGAATACTGTACTCTAAAAATGACCGAATTGTAACTTAAAATGGTGAATTTTATCTCAATTTTTAAACAAAAATTTTTAAGAACCTTTTGTAAAACCTTTAAAAAATAGTGGGAAGAAGTAAAAAAACAGAATTAAACACAGACACCTTGGAATCTGACAAGCCTGGTTTCGAATCTGGGTTCTGCCCCGCTGAGCTATGCCATCGGGCAGGCTCGCTCGCTGCTCTCACTCGGGCTCCTCACCCAGGAAAATGCCAGCCTCACGATGTGGCCGGGAAGGTCACGTGCAGTCGTGTGTGTAAGGAGCTCTGCATACTGCCTCATACATGACAGGCATTCAATAAATAATCATTAAATTGAAGAGACTTGAAATTTTTCCATTTTCTTTCCGTGTAAAAATCTTGCATGAAATTGAAATGAATGTTGAAATGACCAAAGAACAGCTGGTTGAAGGTGGAAGGCTGGGTCTCTCCATTCGACAGCTAAGTAAACTGTGGAGCTCTCCGCCTAACTGCACCTTCCCCAGGCTGTTTTCTCAAGGACAGGTCTGGTCTTTAGTTCTGAATGAGTGGGATACAAAGGAAAACATTCCTGCTGTCTCCCCTGCTCCTCATTCCTCTCTCATCCTTCTGTCATTTAAATGTAATGTCACTGAACCTGTTTTGATTTGGTGACAGGAAGAAAAAAGGTGAAGTTTTCCTTTCAGGGTCAATTTGTTAAAGCCATTTGCCCTTGTCTGTTTCTAATACCTCTTTTAAAACTATAATCGAAGAATAGCTTTCTCTGTGTCTGCATATTCAAACACGCATTTCGCATTTCGAGCTTTCTGTCCCCTTTTTTCTTTTACATATGTCTATTTCAGTCACTTTGCTCATTACAAAGTGCTCACTGCGGCTTCTGCAGCTTTACCCTAGAAGCTTTTCAGTCATCAGCATTCCAGTGTTTTCTTCTAGACATTTGTTGGTTCAAAAAGTTGGCCACTCCTTGTTGATAGAATTCTAACTGCCCGGAAGAATCTCAGTTTCAGTAACCAGATACTTAGCAATCTATTGGGAAAATCCCAGTGGTATGGGGTAATCCTTCCTTCTTTCCCATGTTTTATAGGTCAGTCCTAAGTAAAAAGGCCAGGGGTTACAAAGGTCTGCCTTTTTAATAAGGGGAAGTTGGCCTCTCTTCATTTCATTATTTCCCTTCAGGATTTCAATGATGAATTCTCAGATCTGGATGGAGTGGTTCAACAAAGAAGGCAAGACATGGAAGGATACAGCAGTTCTGGCTCTCAGACTCCCGAATCCGAGAACTCGAGAGGTCTGGGAAATTTTTGTATCTTGACTAAAATCTAATTCTCCACAAAACATCTTCATCCCACCCCTTACAAACAAAAACAAAACCAACCACACACATACACACGCACACAAAACTGTTGTCTTCCAAGTTAACAATTGGAAAGGGAATCTGGGGAAAGGGTAGTTTGCAAGTTCCAGAAATCGGAATTGCCTATGTGGTAAAATTCCAATCCATTTATACATATTTAATAAATGTCTCATAAATCTATATATTAGGTTGATTGAAAAAGAGAAACATATAATGTTTCTTTCCCTCTGTTAATAATATTATTGTTATACCTGCATCAGCTCTATGAGTCAATGGAGTAAAGACAAACTGCCCTCATTTTATTACTTATTTGCGCGATCATTGGATTTCAATCCCCAGCCACTCAACCAACTTCTGAGAAGACCCATTTATGTACGTGGCCATTATGTATGTTGAGAGCTTGGTTTGCTTTGGTGGTTGATACTACATTTTAAATGTTTTGAGGAGAGAGCTCACCCAGCCCCATTTTGACCGGATAGATTTCCACGTGACAGAGTCCCAGACAGTTCTCAATGCCTCCAAAGGAGAAGCAAAGCCAGCCAGGGCAGATGCCCACGGGAACAGAGTACCCGAAGGAAAAGCCAAGAGTCTCCCTGCACACGGTAAGGAACAGATTCTGGGGGAGTGTGTGTGTGCGGAAGGTCTGCTTGTACCTTTTAAAGGGCCCACATACTTCATTTTATGACTGCCTTTCACATCCCCGCCCCTTCTTTCCTGTTGTAGGTCTTTGCGTATTAATTCATTTATTCAGTTTAACAAACTTTATTCACTCCTCTACTTACTGTGGGGGGTACAGAGGTGACTAGCCTTCATGGAGGCCCCTCCGTTATTCTGAACACTTTGAGATTGTGATTCAAAAAATGCTGTTCACACTCGGCATTGCTGGACGGAGGAGTCACTTTTCACTTTCCACCCAACAGGTCAATCAGAATCCATTGGGATCTTACACAAAGTCAAGTCTCAGAAATATCCGACTCTCAGCCAAATTCTTATATTCTACGCAATTGTGTAAGTAAATGAATTTACTAAACATGACTTAAGAAAACGGTTCAGTTCTTTAACAAAATAATCTTTTTGTGTTGCTAAGAGCCATTATAAGTGCCAGGGGTGGCTAATGTGACCCAGATCTTTTTTTCTACAATGTTTGTCTCCTGCCTCAACATGTCTTCCCCTTGGGCTTCAGTCACATTGTCATGTTCATCTCCTTCTCAGTTAAATAGTGAGAAGGGAGGAAGGAAAAGTGAAATGATTGCCAGGTCCAGCAGAGGGACTAAGTCCTGAGCGGACAGTGTTAGTGGGGAATTATAAGGAAGCATCGTTGTCCATATCGTTCATGTTCCATCCAACCCGTGTTCTCTGGACTGAGGCCAAAACAAATATAAAATGTCATCCGCTTTCTTAAAAACCGAGGCATTGACTTTTTTAACTTCCCCCCTCACTTCCAGTCTGTAATCAGTTGTTCTTCTGAAAATAGCTTGACCCAGTTCTAGGCTATTCCTCGCCACCAAGGAGGACCTGCCCAGTTTGGTTTCCAGATAAAGCAGGGAATTTGTGAGTCACCAGAGAACAAGACGGGGCACTCACTGGCCGGGGAGACAGCCCCTGTGGAAGGAAGGGCCCTTGGGTGTGGCCCCAGGAAAGCCTATTAGAATTTCTTATAAATCAAAGAACTTGAGCTAAAGGATTTTACATCCCCCAAGAGCTTTAAAGTTTTGTGACAAGCATCAGCCTGTTGAATAAAGATGTTTTCTAAAATCTCTTTGGCCAAGTTGTTTTAGAAAATAGCTTTCCTTGAATGTACATTGGCTATGAGGGGTTTTTTTGGTTTTGATTTTGGTTTTGGTGGCTTTTTGTGTGTAATCCTCACCTGAGGATATTTTTTCCATTGCTTTTTAGAGAGAGAGAGTGGATGGGATGGGGGGCAACAGGAGAGAGAGAGAAACATCGATGTGAGAGAGACATGTTGATTGGTTACCTCCCGCATGTGCCCTGACCATGGTCGGGGATCGAACCTGCAACCCAGGTACGTGTCCTTGACTGGGGATCGAATTCTCCACCCTTCAGTGGGTGGGCTGACGCTCTAACCCCTGAGCAACTGGGTTTATTATTTTATGACTGTCAAGGCCTGGCCATTGACCACTGAGATTTGTCTGTTATCCCTTTCCAGGGTCTGTGCACTGATCGTCTCGACCTTCTACATGAGATACAGAATCAATACTCTGGAGGAGCAGCTGGGGTCACTGACCTCCATTATGGACACCCATCACACTGAGTAAGGCTTCCCTCCTGTGCTGTCATCTGCTTGCTGTTCAGATTAGTATAATGTTTGACTTGAGCTTAGCAACCCTCTTGGCAAATATTAATTAAGGATACATTTTGTATGAGACATTTTAAGTGTATATTTGGGGAGTAAAGAGGTGGGAAGCTCCCAGAAATGAGTGACCTGATTGTGCATGTTCTTGAGTTGCTATAGTGTTGCCAGTGATGAGGCAAGAAACAAGCCTAATTTTACATTATCTAGTTCTGTCATCCTCAGACTCAGTTGTGACCTTGGCCCATTTATTACAATATAAAAGTTTATCTTCATAAAATGGCAAGGAGTCAAGACCTTCATAGGAGAGAAGCAATTCAAGTAACTCAGCACATTTCATCACTGGTAGCTCTCTGTTGGCCCATTTATTTACAAAACTGTTGATCGCTGTCAGGATTCATGTAACCAAGCAATTGGTTGGTTGTGCCTGTGAAATTTTTCCATCACAGGCATTTTTACATGCCTAACCTAATTAAGCCTATTCAGACATAGAGCATTTTCCTCCCAACCCATTTCCATGAGGATTTTTACATACTGCCTAAAAAGTAAAATAAGTTATTCCATGTCTTAAAAAAACACATACTTTTAGCACACTTTTAAAAGCAGGGATACTCCTTTACAGAGTACACACCGTGTGCTGTTGACTCTATTAGAATGGATACATACACACACAGTTTTCTCTCACTATACCTTATAACTATTATTCCCATTTTATAGACAAGTAACTGAGACTCAGAGAAATAATTAGCTTAATGTCTTACAGTTTGAAATAGAATTAGGATTCAAATGCAGATTTGTGCGAGTACAAAGACCGTAGCCTGCCCAGACTACCAGTGGCTACTTGGTTATGAGAAATGGCCTAGAACTGGGTCAGGTTATTTTCATTGTGCTTCAGAATCTTCTAGAGGGCTTGCTAAAACAAATTACAGGGCCCATCCCCAAAGTTTCTGATGCAGTAGATCTGAGATTGGGCCTGAGAATTTGCATTTCTATCCAGTTCTCAAGTAATGTTGATGGTACCAGCCTGAGGCCTCCACTTTGAGAACAATTATGCTGTATCATTCTAGGGCCTTTCTTTTTTAAAAAATATAGTTTTATTGATTTTAGAAAGAGAGTAAGAGAAAGGGAGGAAGAGAGAGAGAAAGACAGAGAAACATCTATCAGCTGCCTCCTGCATCCCCCCTACTGGGGATTGAGTCCACAACTCGGGCATGTGTCCTGACCCGGGAATCGAACTGGTGACCTTCTGGTGCATGGGACGATGCTCAGCCAACTGAGCCACCTCAGCCAGGGCTCTAGGGCCTTTCTTTATGCTCTACCAACTGCTTAAAAGTCTTATTCTGTGGCTTAATAGTATGCTGGCATACAGGTTCTTTTTGAGTCATAAATATACATTTGAACCACTAATACAGAAGCCTAAAGAATGGTTTGGAATAGATTCATACCCACCCATACTCTCTTCCGTCTTGTTCAGAATGTTAATACACTTAGAACTAGGAGGTGCCTCTAGATTATAGCAGACTGTTCTGTTCACTACCATATAGGGGCTTGATGATTCTAGGAAAATGTACACCTGTTATCATGCAGTTAACTTGGTGATGATGAGAGGGCAATTCCACTATCAAAGGCAAATTAAGCATTTATTATACTATTTAAATAATCCACTCAGGAAGAGGTACAATCTGAAAAATAACCATTTAAATGAAAAATCACATAGATCATATATGACATGAGATCAGGGAACACCCATGATGGAAAGGTCTGTTAATAAAGTACTTTGACAGCACCTGACCTTCCCCAGTATCTTATTTCGTCCAGGATGATAAATCCAGCCATGCTGTCCTGGTCACTAAATCCACACACCTCACCTGATTGTTTAGTTGCTACAGAGCCATCCTTTTGAACCCACACGTTGTACCAGCTTTGTTACTACAAGGATAGCCTAGATATTGTCAGAATTTCATGTTGATGAATCAGTACTCAGATCCCTCACCTAGAAACTGAAAGATTTAGATTCAGTTTCCTTTTTAGGATCTAAGATTTTGATAGTATGGATCAATGATAAAAAACTGTTTTAGTACTAATGAATGAAAAACATCTGATTGCCTTCTTAATATTCAGATAATCATCAATAAATTGCCAGCGCCTATATTTCAAAAATGGATCACACGTGAAAGAAATTAGACCAGTCATTAACCACTAAAAACGTAATGGCTACAAATAAATTTCAACCAAGAAATACAGAGATGATACAGACCGTGGTTCTTAATATTAACATAAGAATCTGATAAAGAGCTTTTAGACCATCTCTCCGGGAGCAGTGTACATACATCTCTACATTTCCTACAGTTTTAGCTGGTATCGGACCCCGGGAGGCCCCAGAGTTAGATCGAACGAGCCCATGCCATAAATAGTCTAATGGTAAACAGTGAATACATCTGCGAGATTGTAAGACAAAGACAAATTACATTTGTATGGTGAGTTTCAAAGAACGACAGAAGTCTCACACTTCAACCAAAACTTTAGGAAACACATTCCTAACGGTTCTGAAAATTCCTGTGTAAAGGGTTCCTGCTGCCACAAAAAATAAACCCATGGCTGAGAAGAGCCACAGTTCTTGCAAATGTGTGCTGCATTGCGATAGAGAGGATAGTGGGGGCTATTAAAAGGGGTGAGAATAACTGTCTGATTTTTGTTCGGAAGCCAAGGCACAACACACCCACTTAAACAAAAATAGCCTAAGGGATTTCCAGCTGAGCCATTAAGAATCTGTCCCCAAACTTCTAGCCTTGAGCCGTGGATTACCGTGGGGGCCTTTCTGAGGTTAACAAGTGAAATGCTCCCTCTTTTCTATTACAACCCAGTTTTCTGTTCAAAGACACTTCAAATGTGTTTATTCCACTTCTTTCTTTGCCATTCCTGGCCAAAATAATTTTTCTCTTTGTTCTTACAGACAGGCAGCCCCACCCGGCCTGGGGTCACAAGTACAATTAAATGTGGAGGTCCTCTGCCGAGAGCTTACAGCTAACATAATGAAATTAGAAAAGGTGACTGATTTCTTTCCTGTGTTGGGGGTGGTTGTGGTCATGCCTGTTGCTTGCACTTGTGGTAGGTCAGTGGTTACACATTAAAACACTCCTGGAGTGCAGCGGGCAGCCTGAATGACCAGACCCAGCCAGGGGTCAATGAGAAAGACTATTTTTCACTTTCACAAAGAAATGGGTGTCAGTCTCACTTTCCTTGTTGGTCTATCTCTGGTTTTCCTCCTTGGTTAGAAATATTTCTTTGTGCCATAGAGCCCAGTGGCAAGTGACCCCTGACACAGGACTCAGGAGAGGGACACAGTAGGGAGTGTCCCAATCAGAGAGTGCAGCCCCACCTCCACCCAAGCTGATGGTTTCCATACATAAAATATTGCATTCATTCCCTTTTGTAACCCTGGGAGGTGGATGGCACTAATCCTGTCTGGCCGGGGAAAAGTCCAAGTTTCTATTAACTTGCCCAAGGAGACACGTCTAGAAAGTCAGCAGACCTGGAATTTGAAGCAAAGTTGTGCTTGGAAACCCCCTGCCTTACTCGTTCTCAGAATCCAACCTTAGTCCTTGCTGATAAGGCCACTGATGTACCTGTAGGGCTTCAGGTATCTTCCTACAGAGCAGCTTTAGGACAGACCTGTCCCCATGCTTGTGGCATTCTTAGAACTCAGTAGGAGAGTGAACAGGAGAAAAAGGTTAGTCACGCGAGAAATATCCCAAAGTAAAACCTAATTAACATTTCTTACTGCTTTCAACGTGTTTATCTCTTCCCATCTAAAACTTTGTTTTTACCCTAATCCTTAAGGGAAGTGTTAGAGTTACATGTTCAGTTCGAACCCACAAACACCCAGTAGCTTTCCATAGGAGTGCAGTTACGCTTTGTTGAGGAGGGACATGAAATACAAATGAGTCAAGTGTTTGTTTTGCTTTACTAAATGTTATCTAACATTTAACCACTGAAGTATTGAGAGCAAAGGTGTTTCCAAACTTCTGTCCTTAAACCAAGGCACGCCAGATAATTCCTATGGAATCATTGTATCTGTGGGCTGACTCGAAAACTTTTCCTCAGTCAAAATCAACCTAGAGAAGGGATTGGGGTAGCAACCAGAACTGTTTTCTAAAGTGTTAGTTGCTGAGAATTAAAGATAATTTTTGTTTTGGTAATGAAATGTTTACCAATGTTTGGCTTCCATGCTGACCAAGTGAATGAGCCGGTTTTAATTTTCTGTTTTGCTCACTCTAGCATATTCTTTGGACTGAAGCATACAGGATCCTGCTGCCCTCTCCTGTCTTCCTTCCCCTTCTCCTGCTGGGCCTGGCTGGGACACCACATTCTCTAATGAGGGACAGAAAAACAACTCAGATAGAGTCCAGCCACTCAGCTGAGAGGCCAATAGAAACCTTTGTCCTGAAGCAGAAGCAGTCAGAAGTGGATTTAGGGTCAAAATACATATGTTGATGTTCTAAAAAGTTATAAATTGCACACATGGCTCAAAGGAAAGGAAGCAGAAGTTACCAGGCCACACCCGTGTTCTTTTTGATGGGTCTGCCGGAGGCAGTCTGGCTATAGCGCAGCACAGCCTGGTAGTGAAACTGCAGCTACGGGTGGTGGGACCGGGGGAGCCATGTCTCGGCTCATTTCACTGGGTGCCACCAATTCCTTTCTGCTCGCCTTCAGGGACTGCTCCTGTCCGAGCCTCCTGACCTGCCCTGCTTGTAACTTCCCGATTTCTCTTCCTGGCATGACGGCCCTTGTTGGAAATCTAAGAATACCTTTTAGCTCCCTCCTCTTTTTCATTTGCACTGATTGGCTAATTAGGTGAGAAGTCCTATGCAGCCTATCTTCAGATGTCTCCTCCGATTCTCTTCCCGGGGGCACCACCTTTGTCCATTCTGACCCCCTACTACCAGTCTAACAGTGGGAATTCAGATCTCATTGTGACTTTTATTTGCATTTTCCTGATTACTGCTGCAGGTGAACATCTTTTTATATATTTATTGGCCATTTGGATTTTGTTCTGTAAATTGCCCATTTATCTCCTTTGTTTTGCTTTTGGGTTTTTTGACATCGTAGGTATGTTTTATATAATTTGGACATCGGTCTTTGGTTTCATTTCTTTTCCATCTTCCCACTCCTGCTTTTATCTTTGGTCCTGTGGGAGAGGTAGGGAAGACATGAGGTAGGAATGTGGAGGTTGAAGGCAATGCTTTTACGGGTGAAGAAGTAAATACTTATTTTCTTAGTACTGGAAATGGCATTTATGGTGGAGCAGTACAGAAGAGCGGGCATAAATTTGGAGTCACACCTCTGTTCTGATCTGTACTCTGCCATTTACTGTCTGTGTAACTGGTCTTGTTGCAGAGCCTCTCTGGCCCTCGGTCTCATGTGTGAGACCTGCACCTGTGTGGTAGTGATGTGTGGCTAAGGGGAGCACGTGGGGAGTTCCTGGCACAGACGTGATAGATCCCGTCCTCTTCACGCACACTGCATGTGCCTGCAGGACATCCAAAACAAGACATTCTCTTCTTCCAAAACAGGACATTCTTTCTTCTGTCCCTCGGGCTTCCTCACTCCTGTCACAGACCTGGTTGTTGAGAATTCCTTGCTCTGAATTCCTTCAAGTTCATTTACTCAACGAACATTTACTAAGCACATTTTTAACGCCCAACGCTGTACTGTAGTCTTGAGATCCAGTGATATGGCATGGTCCCTCCCCCTGTGAAACTCGGTCTCCTGGGAAATGTTGTATGATTTCCAATAGGAGTGTTAAACGTTGTTGTGTGGTGTTTGTCTGATCCGAACTATCGGACGGGCTCTGTAAAGACCAGCTCCCCATCATGTCCGGATGCTTTGGGGTCACACCTGTGCTGCTGTTCTTTTTCTTTCATCTGATTTCTCTCGGTCTCTGCTGACATTTTCATCTTTGGGCACTTTCTTTTCCAGCCCTCCCTTTTCTGATTTTCAAGTGGATTGTCAAACTGAGTTCTATTCCATTAAAAAGCATTTGTTTGCCTGCTCCACATTCAACCCACGTGTAGCTCTTTTGAATAATCTCAAGCATTACATAGGCCATAGCAAATATGCCCTTAATATACTCCATTTTATTTAATAACAGGAGCTTCTCTGTTATTATTTCAAGATACAGAACAACTTGCAAAAGTTGCTTGAGAATGGTGACTGACCCACCAGATTGCTTGGGCCAACGTGATACCTCGTGCTTCCCTTTGAAGAAGGTGCTCGCGGAGGCGTCCCGGTGGAGTGCTCCCTGCTGGCCAGAGAGGCACCCCAGCCACGTTTGCACTTGGAGGTCTCCAGCTCAGGAAAGGGGGAGGGGGAATAATTCTGGTTCCTGTGAAATAAAAGTTGACCTTGACTCTCTGAGGAAGTTCTCAGTGCTGCTGCCTGCAGGAAACTGACCCATCTCAGAGGTCTCAGGAAGGACCTGGTGGACACGCTCTTGGATGACTGTGGTTCAGTGGCCATCGTGACTGTGTCAGCAAACACACTCCACAACGCGCCTTTCAGTCCTTCCCACCCTCCTACACCCCAGCCTTCCAACTAAGGGTATATCATGTGCCAACAAACCTGATGTGGTCCTTTAAAGAATTAGCCATAATTCTCCGAGAGGCAATAAAGAGCTCTAATGGACAGGCTTGCTTCAAAGAAATAACACCAGCATTTTGTCTTTTTTTCCTCCGTCTACTGTTATGTTCTGGTTTAAATCATCTGTGTATCTTCTCAGTTGAATATTGGCGAGAATATTGGGCAAAGCAGATAAACCATCGCGTTTATGTTTTGTTCCTCTATCTAATGCTTAATTGGACTTATTCTCACCCACCCCAAGTCAAGAATCTGTGAGATGTGGGACTGAAGTACTAAATAAACTTACTCTGAAACCAAAACTAATCTTTAAACCAAAAGGTATAATGTGATTTGATACAGGATGAAAAACACCAAATTTTTAAGATTATAGGTGGACTATGTTACTTTTGAAAAAGGATGTCTGTATTGAATGTTGAAATCCATTTCAGCAGGATGAGAGCATGCTTTTTTTTCTTTTGCTGACAAAAATGAAGAAACTGGTGGTTTGCTAACTTCTACTTACCATAGGGTTGCCTGGTTTTTATTAATAATTATTTAGGTACCATAAGATCCATAATATAAAAGATATTCTGTTTCTGTCTGCAATGCATTTTATAATCATTTCTATGAAATGTATTTTATTTAATCAGATAAGCTAATAAGTGAATTGGTTACATCATTTGTATCTGTTAGCCTACTGGACAAGAATTGTGCCTGGTGCACCCTGGCTTTTAATAAATACCCATTGCTAAAAATACCTTGCTAACATGGTGCTTTGTCAGTTTCTTAATTCTTTTAACTAAGACAATATGCTTTTCAACTGCTTCTTGGACCTTCTCTACTACTTCACCTCACCCGCACTCCTTTTCTCCCAGTATTCACTGCAGAATTCAGAAAGTATTTAAATTCTTGTGTTGCAATAATGAGAGAAAGAAAATGAACTTTGAATTAAAAAAACAGTGCTTGATTCCTGGGTCCATATTTTATGAGTTGTGTGACCTTAAGCAAGATATTTGGCCATTTCCCCCCATTTTATTGATGAGACTGGAAGGACCAACGAAAAGTGTCGCTGTGAGAAGCAAATGTGATAATGTCTCTAAAGTACATTGCCGTGTCAGGCCAGTAGAAAATACTTTCATAGCAGGTACCATGTCCATTATTTTAAAAAATGTTTCCTGTCTGGCATTCCAGTTTTATAAAAGTTCTACGTCATTGCTTTATGGTCAAACCCGTTAGAGATTCAAAAGTGGGTCAGCCACCTCTCAAGAGAAATTTTACAACTATATGAAGAGCCTTTAAATGGTTCACTTTCCACTGATTTACTAATCTGCTGTCTAGGAATTTATCCTAAAGCAGTAAGCAGAGATCTAATCAAAGATTTATATACAAGAATATTCTTTGAAACTTTATGACAGCAAAACGTTAGAGACACTGAATATTCAAACGGGTGGGGAACGTCCAGCCCTCGGGCCATATAAGACTGGCGAAATCATTTGGTCTGGCCCTGCCAAGGCCTCACCAAAGAGAAGCAGGTTCAGCCATCACATTAGGGATGAGTTAATTAAATGTTTGACCAAATTTAGCCGGCTAATTTTTAGGTTGATAATTTTGTATGGCCCTCGAATGACGTTATAAATATCCAAATGGCCCTTGGCAGAAAAAAGATTCCCCACCCCTGCAATAGTTAAATGATGTAGTTATTTAGAAAAGTACTGTCAAAGAATGGCATAGAAAGCAGCATTAAAAGGCACAAAACTAGATGGTTTGAACACAATTGTATAAAGAAACTCCTACATATTTGTGTGTGCACATGCATACGCATACATGGACGCACAGACGTTGACTTCTATTTTCTCTAAATTTTGCACAATGAACAGTTGCTACCTTTTTTTAATCAGCTAAGTTTATTTAAAATATTAAGTGGTCTTCAAGGAATCAGATCCTACAACTGTGTACTCCCCCCCTCCCAACACCTTTGCTTGTTCTGTACCGGGAGCCACTTTTTTAGTGTTTTTTCCAACAATCACTACAGTTGACTCTTCCAAAGAGAAAGAAAGTGCTCCATCATTCCCTGATTTAGTTATTTATTCGTTTTCCTTTGGGGAATATTGCTGCTTGTCTTTTTTTTTTTACTGAATTTATTGGGGTGACATTGGTTAATAAAATTATATAGGTTTCAGGTATACAATTCTACAATACATCATCTGTATATTGTATTGTGTGTTTACTGCTTGTTTTATTTTTAATAACTAGCTCCTAAGTCAAAATCTGGTGCATGTGGCCCCTGCTGGGTGGCTCAGTTGGTTGGAGTGTCATGCCGTACACCAAAAGGTTATGGGTTCAGTTCCTGGTCAGGGCACACAGTGGGTTCCATCCCTGGTCAAGGTGCCTATGGGAGGCAACCAATCAGGTTTTTTTTCTCTCTCTCTCCCCCACCCCCCACCCTGTCCCCTCTCTCTAAAAATCAATAAAAACATATCCTCAGGTGAGAATTAAGAAAAAAAACATGGTGCAAGTAGATTTAAAGGGTGACGCCCAGGACATATGTCTGCATATTAACTACAAAGCAGCATGGAAAGCAAGCATCTGGGATTTTCGGCTCTAACGCCTAGTTACCAAAGTAGGGAATTCTAACAGGAAGGGGTTTCAGATGCCAAGTGGCCAAAAGAATAGCAAATGTTCCCCGTATACCTTGCCCTTTAAAACTTGAGTATTACCTTTATAGAATCAGAAAAGAATAAACCTGAAAAGATTATTGCTTATTACACTATTCCTACGCATTCTGATATTTTAATCTATGATTATATACTATTTTGGTGACTAGAAAATACCAGTCTCACATAAACAGGAAAAGCGATGATTACTGACTTCTCAAGCTTCGTGAATATTAAAGATGCCTTCCTACCTATTCCCCACAGCACTCCAAGGCGTTTCCCAGGTATGCATTTATGCAATTCTATGAAGCCATCCCAGGCATTTTTTTAAGATGCCTTTTCCTTGCCTTCCACAACTCATTCTAATTCATAAATTCATGGAGTCAGACCAAAAAAATTCCAAATTGTTTATTCCTCAGCCTATGGACAGGCATTTTGGGTGTTTCTATTTTTTATTTATGACAAATAAAGCTGCTTTATAAACATTCCTGTACAAACCTCTGTATGGACATACACACTCATTTCTCTTGGGTAAACACTCAGGAGTGGAGTGGCTAGGTCTGTGGAAGGTACGTATATGTTTAACCTGTTATGAAACTGCCAAACTGTTTTTCCAAAATGTGCTATTTAACGTTCCCACCAACAGTGTATGAGCGTGACTGTTCCTCTACATCCTCACCAACACTTGATATGATCAGTCTTTCAAATTTTCAAGGGAGTTTCTTTTTTTAAGCAGCATCTGAGGATATTTTTTCCATTGATTTCTAGAGAGAGTGGAAGGGAGGGAGGAAGAAAGAGAGAAGCATCGATTGCTAGCCTCCCACGCTCACCCATACCAGGGACAGGGAACTTGCAACAGAGGAATGTGCCCTTGAATCAAACCCAAGACCTGTAGGTCCAAGGGTCGATGTTCTGACCACTGAGCCAACCGGCCAGCACTCGAGGGAGTTTCTAATATAGCTGTGTTGTGGTATCTAATTGTAGCTCTAAGTTGCATTTCTCTAATGACTATTAATGTTGAACATCTTTTCATGTGCTATGTGAAGAAGATATACAGATGACGTGTGTTCCAATCTTTTGCCCATTTTCTATTGGACTATTTGAGCTTTGGGAATTCATTATATATTCTGGATAAAGATCCTTTATCAGATATGTAATTTATAAACATTTTCTCCCAGTCTGTGGCTGGTCTTTTCATTCTCTTTATGTCTTTCAAAGAGAGGTCCTCTCCTCTCCGGTGCTCTGTTCTACAAACTCCAGCTACCTAGGCTTACTCCCAGCTCCATTTCTGTAGCTCATGTCCGCCTGGGTTCGCCGCCCTGCATCACAGCCTGGAAACTCCAGGCAGTCACGGGCCCCTCTCCATTGTTTCCCTTCTCTCAGGTGTTAACTGTTTTTCATTACCTGCTTTCCAGTGTCTTGAAAAACATTGTTCATATGTTTTGTCTGGATTTTCTAGTTGTTTCAGACATTAAAATAAAAACCAAATGGAGACCAGCCATGAAAATTCCCTGAGCGTCCGGACAAAACCAGTTAAGTCATATAAGAGAAACTTAATTTAGCTCATTTTGCAAGATTAACTTGACCTGGGTCATTTCTTGTTTATGCCTCTGGAAATTATAAGCAAAACCTAAACTGTTTCCCAAGGTTGATACGGGGTAACCACGGACCAATCCTCTATCATTAAAAAGAAAAGTCTAACATTGGAACCAATCACAGTGAAAAGTAAACAGTCACTGCCTTCTCACTCTATAAGCTGCTTTAGAACAATAAACCCCGGAGGCCCAATCCATGTTTGGTTTGAGTGCTCCCAGTTTGGGAACTTTTTGATGTGTGCACAATAAACTTTTACTGATTACTACTTCAGTGATTCACGGGGGTTTTCTTCAGCTATTGCTGAACTTCTGACACACAGGTGAGAAATCAAATCCAGTCCCCGTTAGCCCATCTGGGATGAAAACAGAAATCCCACACCAGACAAAAACTGCCGTCAAGGACCATGAACCAGATCGAAAGAATTGTTACCTTGGTGACAGGAAAGGGAAACACAACACTGAGATAGCGGGAGGTAGCAAACCTAGGTCTGGGGACCATGAGAGAAGTGGCTGAAACTATTAAAGCTTGGAAGCTCAGGAGGGGCTCCAGGGGGCTGAAACAGAGCTGAGGAAGGGGCGCACCAGGCGGGGCTGAGGGCTCAGGGGGAACCATGAGGCCTGTTCTGCAAACGCTGGGCAAGCTGCAAATCGGGTTCAGCTGCTGCCACAGGACGCGACTGCCATTGCCAAGGTGAAGTACGCATAGGTGACACTCACAGGAACAGGACAAATTCAAGGAGCTCTCGGGCAGCAAACAGGAGGGCGCGACCCCTAATTCCCTTCAGGCCTCCCAGGCCCTTGCTGGTGGCCTGCATTAGTAGAATCTGAGAGGGAGGCGCTGGCAAACAAAACCGCGGCTGAAGAACCTCAACATTAGCCCCAGAGCCGTGTCTAGAAGGCAGGGCTCGGCGCCAGGAGGTAGTGGCCAAGCCACCGGCTGCTGCGCGCTCCGCCGGCCCCTCGGCTGCGCGCATCTGAGCCCGCAGACAGGAGACACGTCCGCGTTTCTGTCTCCCCAGACGCAGCCACGCCTCATACAAACGAGGGTGGCCTCGCCCTTACCTGGAAATGACGACTGCAAAGCCCCAACAGCCGACAGCCGCGGCGTCCCTCCCCGTGGACGGCGACCTCTGCGAGCTGGGGGGAGGCCGGGCCTGCACCCACGCGACCTCCCCGCCCCCAGCCCCCGGGAGTTCCCAGCATCCCCGCGCCCAGGGCTCTGGCAGGTGTTTGGCCTCAGTGATCAAGGACCCGGGACGGGCGCTGCGGGCTCGCTTTTCTCCGCCGCGCGCATCCCCGCGCCCACCAGCGACCCCGCTCAGGGCAGGGTGCGCGCCCTGCGCCCGCTCGGACCCCCGCTGCCCAGCCCTGCCCAGGAGGCCCTGGCGTCCTCTGTACATGTGGGAGCACCAAGGAGGCGTCCAGTTTCCCTGCGGGGGACCCCTCCCCGAGGCCCAGCTTGCCCCCTTCCCCCACCCCTTCCCCAAGGAAGAAGGTACAGGCCCTGGTGACACAGGTGGGCTGGCAGCGCGACAGGCCGAGTCCAGAAGGCCGGGAAACTTGGAACCAGAGGGACGGGAGGAAGAAGAGGTAGAGGAAGAGGAGAGCAAGGGGGGCCTGCCCCTGCCCCTGCGCGCGTGAGCCAAGCCCCGAGCGCAGCCCCGAGGCCGCGGGGAAAGGCAGGAGCCCCTCGCTCTGCCGCGCTGCCCGGCGGCCTGCGCACCGGCTGCGGGGAGCCCCCGTGACCTCGCTCCTGTCCGCGTCCGGGGCGGCGTGCAGGGGGCAGCCGGGCACCTGCGCCCGCCAGACGCCTGCCTGAGAGCCAGGGGCCCCTCCCCAGGTCTCGGGCCCCAGGGCTGCCAGCCACCCACTTCTCCTGTCCCCCTGCCTGGCCTGCTCTGCTGGTCTTGTAGCTCCGGGGACCATTCCTGGATGTACCTGGACCAAGAATGGGGGAAGTCATGAATTCAAAGCCCCCTTCAAAAAATTAATTAATTAAAAATAAAATAAAATTTGGTCACAGTGCCACCTAAATATTCTGTTCCCTAGTGACTACGTTGTAAAGTTGGCCTGCAACTTGTATGAAATTTTAAAGGGAAAGAAGGGAGAGAAAAAATTGTTCCTTTGCACACATTTATAACATACATACAATGCTAATGGGTGCGCACGTACACACAAAGCAAGGAAGAACATACGGATGGCTGCTAGAGTCATCATTTCTGTAACTAATCACAAAGCTATATTTATAACCTTTTCCTATGACCCATTTTATCTTTGCCCTCAGAAAAAAAAAATCAGCCGGTCACGATTCTGAGGTGAGGCTACCCAAATTTCTATTCCTGAAGGGTGTGAATTCTTAGAACCTTTCTTTTTCTTTCTTTGTTGCTCTTTCTTTCCTTTCACTTTCTTTTGTTTTCTTTGTTCTTGTCATTGCTGCTGCTGCTGTAGTTTTGGTTGCCTGTTGGGTCAATGGCATTAGTAGACCAAAATCAATACTTGGCGGTCTTACCTCCCAGTTCAATGGAAACATATCTTGCTAGGAACCAAAACCTCCAACCCAGCAGAGCTCAAAACTGCAGTGATGGGAAGCAACAATTCCACAGGTGGGTTATTAGCTGTAATAATGAAAGTAGCTAATAATAATGTTATTAGCTACTCCTACCTCCATCCGTGACTCTTGGATCCATGGCTGTGGGCGAGGCACACAAATATGTACTGGCTTTTGCTTCTTTGCATTTACTGCATCCTGTAAGGTAGAACCCCATGCTCTCAGGGAATCTCCCCTAACTGGAAGTCTTACGGGGTCTTCAATAAGCCATGCCACTGTCCTATTAAGCCAGCAGTTCCTGAGAGATGAAGTATGTGGTAGAAACCAGTGAATCCCCATGGGCACTAGTCCTCTGCTGAAATTCGTTTGCTGCAAATAGAGCTTCTTGATCAGAAGCAATCAATATGTTGTGGAGGGTGAAGTCACCATGATGGTGGGTCAATGTCAAGGACATATATCTATTCCAAAGAAAACACATCTCTTTGCCCTTCACTCTGGAAGGGGTACAATGTAATCATAGTCTTGCCACCAAGTGGCCGTCTGGCTGGTCCCCAGGGGAATGATGCTCTATCGAAGGCTCAGTGGCTTTCTCTGCAGTTGCCAGGTTAGACACTCAGCCAGATCAGCCTTGGTGAGGGGAAGTCCATGTCATGAACCCAGAACAAAATATCATGATAATCAACATTTATTCTCTACTTAAAGATTAACATTTTCAATGGTTTGTTTCAGATTGAATGCAGAACAAGGACTCTAGCCCTTACAGCTGCACTTCTAAAAATAAATGAAAGAGAGAGAGCTATTCACAAGTTCCAGTCTGCCTCCCCATCAGCACTGGACTTGTTAAAATGCTATTTATTTAGTGAGTGCTCAGCAAGGAATCAGTCAGAGCCAGTCAGCTATCTGGCGGGGGGGGGGGGGGTGGTGGTGGTGGTGGTGAAAAAATGCCTCAATTGCTTGGCATTAAATCGTTCTGCTGACTATTTCAGGAGAGAACAGTGGTGCGTGAGCGATCTGCGTTTCCTCCACTGCACTTTCCCTCGATTTTTTAAGGCTGTGGCGAATTTCCGTTCAAGAGGAAAGTCACCCCCACGGGAAATGAAGCCATTTCTTGCTAAACTAAGAAATAAGAACAACAGCCACATGATGATGCCAGGGCTCTGACATGGCTGATCGGTGCAACATTGCCTGGAGGGTGTGACTTGCTGTTGGCTTTACAGACAAGCCTATTGTGGCTCAATTTGTTTGCCAGGCGGATGTTCCAGGAAGGTAGTTTACTGACAGAGGAGAATTGAAGGCCGAGCACTGATTGCACGATTAAAGCTGAGGGCCTGCTGAACTGAATAAATGCAACCTAAATCCCGAAGTCACTCCGGAGTAAAGAAAATGAAATAACAAGGGGAAAGAGGGATTAACTTGCAATAAAACACAAGGTGATTTCTACCTGCGTCTCCTAGTCCAACAGTCTCCTTGTGGGCTAAAGCCCAGTAAATTAGTCTCTATCCGGGCTGAAATGCCTCCCCGTGAGCAGAATTCCACTGGAAATCTTGGTAAAGAAGTGAATAAGCTTTGGGCCAGCGTGCACATCCCTTAGCTGTCACTGCTTTTTAACTCTTTGGAACCTTAAGAAAGATTTTCCATTGGATTTTACATCCTTCCGCATGATCCGTGAGTAGTATATGATTTTGACAGTCTCCTCTGACATTAGTTTCTCTAACGCTGCAACATGAAATTCAGCTTAAGGCAGGTCTATCTTGCAGGCTCGTGACGGTATTGATCCTACTGCCCAAATGGATTTCTGAATGAAGGTTTATAAGAAAATAACACTCTAAATGGACTCTTTGAGGGACTGGAGCCCACTCAGTCCTCCTGGTCTTTTCTCTTGTACTTTCAATGTCAGGAATAATGATTAATTTCAAAGACTAAGTGATACAAAAATAGGTCTCCAAAGGTGAGATGGATTTGGTGATCATTAGAAGCAACTGTAAACCTTCCTGAGCAACTGATTCATTTCTCCCTTTGTGGGGCAGAGTATTAAATTGCATGGGAATCCACACTTTATATCAAGCAAGAGTCTCCAGAAGAAGGATCTTGGAAATAAACCCTCCCCTGATTTAGCCAGGGAAGGAAAGAACATGACAGGGTCTAATCAGAACTAGATTCCTCCCTTTTTTTTTTTTAATTCTTCCATTTTTACGTGGAGCCTCAATGAAAGTTAGACATTTGCTAAGTGCAGTCCAGGAAATGGTAATGAATATGAAATGAGGACACCTGTAAAACCCTCGAAGCTATAAAACGGCATAAAACTATAAAATGGTGACGGCACCCAGAGCTGCATTTTCTCTGAAATGAATAAGCGTAATGGCTTGGGCAGGTTTGTGTGAAAGGCCGCCAAGTAAATATTCCCACATGGCCACACCTGCTGCTGAGGTAGATGCATAGAACCGGGAACATGATCTTCCTGGAAAAATAGGAGGTGTGTCTGTTTCTAAATCAACATCGTTATAGTCTTTTGTTCAGGTACCCTCAGGGTTTTTACACAGGAAGGCTTTCTGACACTTGGGTAAATATTAGCAAATCAACCCATGGCGATTATAAAGGGCAAACTCTGTCACTCCCATCCTCTGCTTCCAGCTTCCCAAATGATGCCAGAGACAGTGAGGCGAAGTCATTTTCCGGAGGCCAAGCAGCCAGCACTGACCCAAGCGGCCTTGCTTTAGGCGATTCTGCTTCCTTTCAAACGTGGGCGCCCACCCTGAGGCTGTTTTATCCACACGCACCTCTACACCTCGGCCGTGTGGGCAAAGGAACACGCGCGGAACTTAGTCGCTTCCTCCGTGAACTTGGTTTCCATAAAGGAGTTAGGCTCCCATAAACACTTCTATTTCATGTTTCATAATATTATTTCTTTCTTTTGTGTTATTTGGCACCAGTAACGTACGTGGCACCCAGCAGTGTACCTAGGCCCAGCAAGGCCCTGATGAGACCCTAATTGAACCCCCGGGACGGGAGCGCTGCTCCAGGTTGGAACACTGGAAGCGTTAGCTGTTCCTTTTCCTCAAGAACTTAAATTCCACCTACCTTTCAGGTTGTCACAGGCACCCCGCTCTCCTCGTCACCCTGGCCCTGGAGGAAATTCGGGCCACAACAAAATGGCTCTTTCTGCCCCTCTTCCTGAACCTGCCCATCCCGAGACCATGGGCCTGCCAGTCAGCAACCCCGCTTCCCCAGGGGCTAATTCCCAGCGGGACTAAAGGCATTGGCCCTGCCACCGAAACAGCGCGGTCCAAGGCCCGCCTCCACTAAGTCCCAGGAAGGTCGGTGCTTGTTGAAACAGATTCTGAAACTCCCATCAGATCTCCTGAATTACAATTTGTGGTGGTGGGTTTGGGAACCTAGCATCACTCACAACAGAATAAAATGGTTAAATCCAAATTGGTCCTTTAGGAATGTAAAGAAACATTCATGGCAAGCAAAAGCCGAGGCCCTGTGTTATGAGAAATAGGAAAAAGAAGCCAGTGTTGCATGCAGCTCAGGCCAGGCCCTGCATCCTCTGGGCCAGCCCAGATTTCTTCTTCGCCCCGAGGACATGACTAGGACTGATCTTCATGGTTTGCACAACATACTGGTTATGCCTATTCCGAGTGATTGATGGCAGGAGCGGGTCTACACCGTCATCAATGCAGAGCATGAGTAATGTTCATTGAGGGATGCCAAGCGCATATTTCAAACAGGCATCTCCACCAGTGTAAACTCAGTGGTGCGTGTCTAAAGCAGATCATAACCTGGGAGCCTAACCATAGCGTCAGCTCCTAGAAGAGGGAGGCTCGCAGGCCTAGATGGCAATTCAGGTCAATTTGTTCTACTCTGTATTCCTTGCTGTTCTCCTGCACCTGGGTGAAATTGAAATAGGCTCTATCCACATCAAAGAAAATCAGTTTCTTGGTGGGACTTACGAGTTAAGAATCTTAAGATGTGTTTTCTAATGGCTCAGAAATGAAAATGCACTGAGGCAGGAAGTCAGCCTCGCGGCAGGGAGGGGGCCTCAAAGAAATATGGCTCAAGCTTTTTTGAACTTACTCCATTTGGGGGGACAAAGTCCCTCACAGAGTGCCCACCATTCCAACTTTTCCATGGGGGGAGAAAAGCTGGATAACAAAGAATTAGAGAGGAACAAATCAATCAGAATAGTGATAATGGAGCAATTACCCAAGAACAAAACAACTACCAAAGCAAAACCATAATAATGATTTTACAAATACATTATTTAATACAAAAATATCGACACCTCCAGGTCATGGCCAACTTAAGCAGTGACTGACCATTAGGGTAATGGCATCATTTATCATCCATACCACAAAACTTCTGAGAGTCAAAGGTGGTGCCATGAACAATTTCGTCAGGACAGCAGGCACAAACCAGAACTATCCCAGGGGAGCTGGGACTTCCGGCCACCCACATGATAATTCCCAAAACATGTCCTTCAAGAAAAGTGTGGGCATTCCAAGCACCTAGATGTGCACATGCTCATTCAAGACTCTGCATCATTTGGGGTCACATACTGAAAGAAGGCCTCGGAATTCTCCAGCAGCAGGCCGATCCTAGTGTCCAAACACTCGTGACAGGGTTGGCCTCCTCGCTCCTCAGAGATCTAGGGTAACCTCACCTCACGTGAGGGCCCAAATCTGCAATGCCCCACCTCTCCTGCCATTCGGTTCCAAATACTTCTTAATCTGGGGTTCTTTACACATTGATGAGTTCTTTCTAAATCCAAGGTTTCCTTATTAATGTTATTTGGTTCCCAACATATGAGCTGTTTAAGCTTTACTTCTGTTACTGATTTCTAATGTTATCAACTGTTATCCAGGTAACATAATTGGGACGATACTGCTCCTTTTGGCATTTATTAAGGCATCCTACATGGCCTAGTGCATTGTATTTGCATTTTCCAGGGAAACAGAACCAATAGGTTAAACAGATGTAGAAGAGGAGATTTATTATGGGAATTGGTTTACACACGGTATGGAGGTTAAATCCCGTAATATGCCGTCTACAAAGCTGGAGAACCAGGAAGCCTGTGGTGTGGTAGAGTCAAGTCCAAAGGCCTGAGAATGAGGATCTCTGACATCCAAGGGCAGGAGGGGACGGCTCTCACAGCTCAGAGACAGCCAGCCTACCCTTCCTCTGCCCTTTTTGTTCTGTTTGGCCCCAACAGATTGGATGCCCACCCACACCGGGGAGGGTGGTCTTTACTCAGTCTACTGACTCAAAAGCTAATCTCTTCCCAAGACACCCTCAGACACACACCCAGAAATGTACACCAGGTATCTTGGCATCCCTCAGCCCAGTCAAGATGACACAAATTAACCATCACATGCATGGTTTTTTAATATTTAGTTTCTGTTCAAAAAGAATGTATTTTTCTGTTTGACAGGTTTACTGCCCCATTTTCCCTTCCTCGTGGTGCCTGTGTTGACACTTCTGTGTCTGTAGGTGCTGGCTCCTGGACACCACTGTCTCCATCTGTGTCCTCAAAAGACCTAGTACAAGTTCCTGAATGTAAATGTACCGGCAGTTTGAAGTGTCGCTAGGAGAGCGTTCACCACGCACCGCCCAGCTTGGTGCTATTGCACAGCTCTCCCTCCTGCTTGCCCCCATCTCTCAGAGTCCGCCCTTTGCCAAGGTCCATGCTCACACCATGAGACCTTCCTGGGCTCACATCACAGGCAGCAGCCGCTCCTGCCAGCCAGCCCCCCCGACGGGAAGCCCGCCTTCTGTCCCCACGCTTTGCCTCCAGGCGACGCAGTAACAGTGTGACCAACTGCCCAGCGCCGCCGCTGTTGGCGGCATCGTGGGAAGGGGCCTGAGCCTCACCTACCGGGAATGTTGTGCCCATGCTTCCCCTCTCTTAAAAAAACAACTTGGTTAAAGATCACTTGTGCTAACGATGAGTGCCTCAGAACTAATGGAATTCACCAGCCTGTGCTTTCTTTGTATGAGTGACAAATTATATAAACTGTGTCTTCCTCATACAAACAATAACAGGAATTTGTGACAAAGCCCTTTTTTATTTCATCTGCCTTCAAGCCACAGAGCAAGCTGTTAAAAAAAAAAAAAATCAGGCACATATTAGCATTAACATTTCACAGGTGAGGAAGTGAAATTCTGAGAAGCCAAGTGGCAGATGCAAGGAGCTAAATTGCAGGGAAAAGCCCTGGAATCCAGGTGTCCTGATTCTAAATCCCACCCTCTTCCCACCACACTCACTGTCTCATGAGTTTGTCCTAAACCCAGAGTATAACACCTTGAAAAACCTCATAACTAGTAGGGGAAAAAAAACCCAAAATACTCATTCCAAAAGACTCCCAAAATTATTGTAGACTACATGTTAAATCACATCTTATGAACCATTAACATCAAAAACAAGCTATTCCATGGACAAGATTAATACAACCATTCTCTAAATAACTAACTCAATTAGCATTTTTTGTTAAATATGACAGTAGCAACTCAAGAATTTACATTTTGCCTCAGATTGTGTAAACATTCTTCTGAAACTTTGAAATAGTTTGATTTTAATCTTGTTCGGACAGCTCACCTTTGCTTAAAGGCAAAGTGTTGAGTTCAGTCACCTTTGAAAATCCCAGCGTTAAGATCCTATGACTGTAATGAGACTAGAAGTTTAAGTTCAATTGTCAACCAGTATATGTGATTATAGTTTTGCCACCATTTATTTGCATTAGTGTGAGGAAGTTTAATGCACAAATAAGGTTGCTATTAAGGGGGAAACAGATTCATTACAAAGTTATCTTTGATAAGAATTAATTTATGTTCACTTAGTATTTTGAAATTACAGTTTTCTGGATTTTAGGGAAATGTAAATTAACTCATGTATTATATTACTGCTATTGAATATCTCATATGACAAGGTCCTAACATGTAAGATTTAAAACACCCAGGTTCTCTTCCAAAAATCCAAGTCATTTTGTTTTGAGCTCCCTATTTGTCCCAGATAGCAATGAAATTCCTCATTTGTTCCTTTAGTTTCTACGCCTACATAATTCATTTACCTCCCCTCAATTATCCAGATTTCAAGCCTCCAGAATTCTCAAGCTACCAGACTACCTCAGAGCCTGCGTCCCAAGGAAAAAAAAGCAAAGTAAACCAAACAATGAAAAAGAGAACCGCACTATTGTCTGTATCCATAGATTATATATATATATATATGCATATAAATTATTTGGTTCATCTCCCCCCCCACCCCCACTTCCCCTCAGTCTGTTCCATGCTTCTATGTCACTGGACCTATTTTGTTCAAGAGTTTATTAAGTTCTTTAGATTCCATATATAAGGGAGATCATGTGATATTTGTCTTTCACTGCCTGGCTTATTTTGCTTAACATAATATTCTCCAGGTCCGTCCATACTGTCCCAAAGGGTATGAGATCCTTCTTCTTTACAGCTGCATAGTATTCCATGGTGTAAATGTGCCACCGCTTTCTTACCCACTCATCTACTGATGGGCACTTGGGCTGTTTCCAGATCTTAGCTATTGTAAACTGTGCTGCTATGAACATAGGAGTACGAGGAATAACTAGAGGCAGAACTGTGGAGGTCTGCCAGCAGTGAAAGAGCATTCTAGTTTTGTGGCGACCAGGCCTGGCTCTTTGTACAAACGCCATAAAGCACTGGGGAAACAAGACGCTACGAGAAAAGAGCAGGGAGATGAGAAACAGCTGCTGATGGGGAGGAGACGGGGATGGCCAGGGACCCCCGCAGCGTTCACTCAGGCAGCAGAAGAGGAGCGGAGCCGCTCTGCTAAGAGGGCCACCTGCTCTGGGTAGGTCACTGAGCCTCTACCAGCTCTGCAAGTGCCACCACCAGACCACTCTGTGAGGAGGAGGTGCCCTGCACCTGTGCATAGCCTGGGTGCCAACCTATCCCCATGTCACCCGGGGAGAAAGGTTGGGAGACCACGGAGCCCGTCTAGTCCCGGCATACCCCTGACTTTGATAGTAACCACCATTTACCAAGCACTTACTAAGTTCAAGTCCAGCTCTAACTACACCTTTTACTCATTCAGTTCTGCCTGTGAGGTAGGTGCGATTATGAGCACCCTGTGGAAGTAAAGGTACTCCAATAATCAGGTACCAAGATGGTATTAAAGTTGCCCCGATTTTTTGCCAGATAAAATGAGTCTATTAAAAGTTTAAATATACTTATAATAAAAATTATTTATCTGAAATTCTAATTTAACTGGTCATCCCATTATTTGTTTATCTGTTGCTTAATCTAACAACCCTGTGGTAGGAGAAATGCCCATTCGAGGGGAAAGAGAGAGGGAGCTGGAAGAGGCTGGATTGTGATGCACGTCTGAGCCCAGCCAGGAGACAGAGGGAAGATTGGCTGGAAACATCACAAAGGTCCTTTAGGCAAAGCCATCAAGGGATCCTCAAGCCAAAGTAGCAAACAAAGCAGGTCCGTGTGGCCCCGTATAGGGTTCGCCTTACCATCCAGCCGCAGCCGTGGGGCCTGCTGTCAGCGAGCCCTGTGACAGATATCAGAGCACAGTGGCCAGTGGCCCTTGGTCACTTATGCTCCCTGCAGTTGGAAGTTTGCAAAGCACACCCTACTGGCCACATACCCCCCACCACATTTTGTAGGTAGTGAAACTGAGTCACAGAGAAGTTACGTTATCCAAAGTCAGGGCTAGTTAGTGGAGGAGCCAGGATCTGACTCTCTGGTTGTGGAGGCCACGCTGGTGGCCACTCTGCAGGCTGCTTCCTGTCTTAGCCCCCGCTTTCCACACCTTCAGAAGCTGTCTGAAGGTCACCAGTGTCTTTAACAAATGACTGCACGTGCTTCCCTTGGTACAGATGTTCAGGGAAAGGAAGTTGATAATAGCTTAAATAGATGTCCATCAAAGCAGTTAACATGTTTACAAACCACCAAAATTAGGAGATCAATTCCAAAGCCTAGGTAACCCCAGAGCCATCTGGGAAAACTGCATATCCACGATGACTCCCAAGCCCCTAATATGGGATAATTGAGATTACTGCTATTCTTTTTTAATAGCACAACATTAGTAAACTCTACTATTTCATTAGGTTCCTCAAATCTCAGAATACCTGCGATATGTTTCTATTCTCTAGGACCAGGTGAGGCCAAACTCTACACGAAAAGCCAGGTAAACAATCCTATAACGCTGGGTGGGGTTTTTCTTAACATGTCTCAGTGACATAAATTTATTTCCTGTCTCAATAAATAGTGTCTGGGTTTTGGGGGCACACTATTTATTCAGTGGGGGAAATTCACACACTGACTTCCATCCACCCACTCACACGCAGCACCCGGATCACCCAGTTTGGAATCGTACAGCTTCCCTAGGCCCTGAACCACACCCGGCAGTTTTCTGGCCCTCTTTCTGGGCTTCAGATTTGCTTAATAAAATATATTTTGTGTGTCTGCCTCCCTCCACATGTGACAGACGACCAGGAAACTTAAGTTTTTATTTGGAGAAAATCCATAAAAAGCAATAATAACCAAATAGTATTAATTTTATTCTTTTTTCCTTATAATTCGGGAAAACAATGGCCAAGTATAATGGTCCCAAATCTTCTAAATCTCAGACTGGTCCGAATTTGCAGCGTGTGTGTGGCCACCCCGCCCGCGCGCCCACACCAGCCCTGGAGTGTTCTGGCCTCGTGAGGCTGGAGGTGGAGCAGCTGTCACCTCTCAGACCTTAGGCTTTACAAAAAGTAGGCTGCGTGGGGAATTCCAGCTGGGTGTGGGCTGAGTGGGTTTTTCCTTAAACTGGGTGTGTGAGAATGAGGAGGTGTCTTTTCTCGTTCTCAACCTAGCAAAGCTTTCCAGTGTACAAGCTGGAAAGAATGTCTCTTCTCTGAGACCTGCGTAAACCCTGGGAAATTACTCACCGAGGATCTAAAGTGGCCCCTGGCTGTTTTGTGTTTGCTTTGTCCTGGGTAAGCCTGTTATAACATACCACCCACGACATGCCAAATCATTTTTGCTGTACTTGTCTTTCAAAACACTGCCTTTTTCACTTAGACTTATGAAATTTGACTGGTCAGGACCACACATGGCGATCCTTAATGTTGAAACTGCAGAAGTAACTCATGTCCCAGCACTGGCACACGTCATACACCCTACGGCCATTCAGTGGTTACCAGCTGAAAATACTGACCGTGACCCGGCAGCACAGTGATGCAAAACACACTATCTCCCTAATGCCGCACTGGCCTACCTGCCGGAGGGCAACGGGGTGTGTTCATTTCTTAGAGAAATCAGAGTCTCGTTCTGGCTAAACGCCACGTTATTTTAAGCGAGATTCTGAGGAAATAAGAGTAAATAGGTAATGTAACTGCAGGGTGTTACAACTCAAGGAATGATATTAACATTCTGTACAAACTCATTTTTATCTTCTGCCTGGGCTTCAGAGAGGGCAGGAGGCAAGCCAGTAACAAAAAAGAATCTTTCCTGTTAGAAAAATGCCCCTTTATAGATTTTTACTCAGTCTCAGGGAAATTACTTTCACAGAAGCATATACAGAGAATTAGCAGGGTTTTTTCCCCCTGAGTTATATCATATAGATAAAAATAGGGAGTGCAGTTCTCTCTCTTATAAAGGCAATGAGAGAGCAAGTAACGGGCAAGGTTTCCTGGCTAAGGGCAGTTGTACATCAAAAGGACTTGGATCCAATATATACATCTTGATAATTAAGAAAAACAAGTAACAAATAATCGTGTACACAGAGTTATTCCATTTTTGTTTTTTAAACTACATATATAATTAATATCCCCAGTGGGACAGAATTCCAGCTCTCTTCCAAATCCTATGAAAGCGTGTGCATGGCCAGCCCTCGTCCCCTGCCTCACTCCGGCCCAGCCACCCTGGCCTCCGCTCCCTCCTCCTGAAAAGTCTGTCAAATGGGCTAACCTCCTTCCTGCTGGAGGGGAGGAGAGACTGCTCCTCCAACCTCTCAGGCTCTGGGGCTGGGGCCTGTGAATTGAACTGGCAAAAGACAGACTTACAGGAGAAACAGCATACATACAAATTTTACTTGATGTTACTATTTTTCCATGGCCTAAGGGGCTTCCTAGAAAGAAGTGAAAGCCCCAAAGACACAGTTAGACCTGAGGGCTTCTGCACCACTTTATTTAGCAAAGTGGGATACGTTATAGAGATAGGACAAGACAATGGGAAAATGGGTTTGGGATAAGAGCAGTAAACTATGGGAAGGTGACCAGGAACTACCTGGAGGAACTAATGCAGAAGAAGGGTCCTTTTCGACGGCTGGTCTGTGCAGCCTTGTCTCAGGTTCACTCCCTGTCTCCGATAAGAATGTTCTCCCTGGTACAGGCAGGGCGCCTCCCCACGGGAAATTGGATGCCCTACTTTTAAGCACAAAGGGAGATGCCAGAGAGCCTTCCTGCACCTGCTGTTTCTCAGGTGCTCAATCAGTTTGCCACAGTGGGGGTGGCAGGTCCAGAACCCCTTCGGGCCCTGACTGTACCTTTGCCTGGACACTCAGCTCTTTGTATCACTGACTGCTTACCATTCTCACCTGAGCTGAAATGTCTCCTCCTCAACAGGCCTTTTCTGAACCCCATCTCCCCCATCTAATTTAGGGTATTTCCCACTCCTCTCACCCCATAACTCTATATCACAGATACCCTTTAAAAATGATACTTGGTTTCAAATATCTCAAGGTGTAGTCAAGGTATCTGCTGATCTGACTTGATCCTCCTCTAGACCCAGGGCAAGGACCATGTGTGCTTGTCCCCCAGTCTCCCAGCACTCAGTACAGGGCCTGCTCCACACAAATTTGTTAAATAAATGAGCACACAGAGGTAAGTCTATACATCCAATGTTAACAGTGCTTGTCTCTGGTAGGTGAGAAGCAGCCAAATTTATTTTCTTTTACCTACTTATATTTTCAAGTTGTGTTGGTTTTTTTTCAGTGCCTTGTGTTCATAATAAGAAAATAAGTTATTTTTACATTTAAAAAGGATGAATGTTAATGTTAGCAACATGCTGAAGTGCTTCTTTAATTCCAAGGGGCCATATAACTACATAGAAGCTCCAGGCTTTCCAAGAGCTCCAGAGCAAAAAAAGTTCGTCTCTGCAGTGAGACTCTTCTAAACCTGACCAAGGAGGTCACTACATTGAATGCAAGGGACTCATGGGTTTCAGGTTCAGCCAGATCCAGGTTCCCATAATGACACAGATCCCAGCTCTGAACATGGGCAATAACCTCAACTCTGTGAGCCTTATTTTCTTTATCTGCAAGTTACTCATTTTAAAAATATCCATTTTCTGCCATTGTTTTATACACAATATTTGTTCCTGGTAATATTTATGTTTGTATTTTAAGAAGTTAACTTTGCCCGGCTGGGCGTGGCTCAGCGGTTGAGCGACAACCTGGGATCCAGGCGATCGGGGTTTGATTCCTGGTCAGGGCACATGCCCGGGTTGTGGGCTCGATCAATGACTCTCTCATCATTGATGTTTCTATCTCTCTCTCCCTCTCCTTTCCTCTCTCTGAAATCAATAAAGATATATATTTTTTAAAAAGTTAACTTTTCTTTGGAAAACAAGCAAACAAACAAAAATACATGGAAACTAAAACCTCTTCTATAGGTTGAACCAAATAAGCTGCCAAGTTGACCATTTTTTTAAACTTAAAACAAAATGGCAATGGGATATGATTCAGCATAATTGGTGTGTTTCAACCAGGGAATTCGGTTGGAAGCCTAAGGATTTGGACTCTGCAGCCAGCCAAGGTGTTGTCCAAACCAGTGAAATTTCCAAATCAGCCAAACTGACAGGACCCTCAGCTTTTTGATCCCTACTATACTAGTTCAGGGTCCAGACATTCAGGGGTGAAAGTTCTTATTTTAATGTCCCATAGCTCCAATTAGATTGATCAAGTTCTCAAATTCATGATTGTCTGAACTTAATGGGCATTCCTATAGGGAGAAAAAAGGGTATCATTTACTTAAAAATGAAGAAAAGAATTTTCTCATGAAGCCAGAGCCCACAGACCTGCTCGTCTTTGGTATAGCTCACAGATTGCCTTCCGCACCGTCTGCATTCACCCACAGCCACCACTCCTTTAAAAAAGATAGACATGCCCGGCTGGGCGTGGCTCAGCGGTTGAGCATCGACCTAGGATCCAGGCGATCAGGGTTCGATTCCCGGTCAGGGCACATGCCCAGGTTGTGGTCTCGATCAATGACTCTCTCATCATTAATGTTTCTGTCTCTCTCTCCCCCTCTCCTTTTCTCTGTCTGAAATCAATAAAGATATATTTTTTTTAAAAAATTTTAAAAAAATAAAAAAGATAGACATTCCTTGCTCCCTTATGGTTAAGAAGGTAAGAGAAGCGTAGTTTAGAGAACCGATGTACACAGGAAAGAACTAGTTTAAGAAGTAAGCATTCACTGTCAAGGAAGTTCTTATTCATATGAGCTAAATTAAACCAGGCAATAAAGAAATTAAATCCTTTAAAGGAAGCCATGAAAAAGAAATTAGCTCTCGTGACATAAAAATAATAGGGGATTTAACAATAAAGATAAATTTCAAAAAAAATAGGGGAAAGCCCTGGCTGGTGTGGCTCAGTTGGTTGGGTGTCGTCCCATGCACCAAAAGGTTACTGGTTCGATTCCCAGTCAGGGCACATGCCTGGGTTTCCACTTGATCCCCGGCTGGGGGCATGTAGGAGGCAGCCGATCGATGTTCTCCTCTCATATAGATGTTTCTCTTTCTCTCTCCCTCTCCCTTCCTCTCTTAAAATCAATAAAAATATTTTAAATAATAATAACAACAACAAGGGAAACTCTTAAAAGGGAAAAAAAAAGCAATTGGTTGCCTTCTTTTTACAGCTAAGAGTGAAAAAAAACACCAGCGTGGACACATTAAACTTCTGGCATTGTTGCCAGTTTTAGGTGCACAGACATTTCCAGCCTAACAGGAGACATTAAGTATATCAACATTTTAATGCACTAATTTGTTATTAATATTTCTAAGCCAAGGGGTAAGGTGGAAAAAGAAGACCTGTTCCACATTTGTGAGTGAATGGATATAAAATAAACTAGCAAAGAAAATAACCTCAGCTAAGGCTGTCATAAGATTCTGAACACCTCTAACTTAAAAATTTTTTTATGATCATCCTGGCTAGGTTTAGATTTTTAATCCCAATCCCTCCCTGGTCTTCATATATGCAAGTGTTTAACCAACACACCTGTTATGATTAGGTTTGGCTGCAAGTAATAAACAAAACACCAAAATTACAACAACGTAAGCAAGACAGAAGGTTATCTCTCTGTCTCAGAGGAACCTAGGGTAGGCAGTCCGGGGCAGGGAGGTCTACCTGGAAGTCCTCAGGAAGCCAGCCTACTTTTTCACGCGGCCACACCTCACTGCATGGAGATGAAAAGATGCTGTTTTATTCCAGGCAGCCATGCACCCACCGTCAGAGGGAGAGACTGTGCGTTGGAGCAGTAAATGAGCAGTCTCTACCAAAACCAGTATCTACCAAACACATGAAGGGGATCAGAATATGCCACCCCAAAATGTGCCTCTTTGGCATAAGGATTATTTTGACCCAAACACAACTGAGAAAAAGCAGGCACAGGAAAAGCTTTCTGCCCTCCCCCCATCTGCTTAAAATGGCATCAACTTCCTTGTAAAGGATCCCCTCTGTCGTATCTGAAAGAGGTGGAGAAGGCGCTGTGACCAGCTTCCAAAACTAAACCTTAGTAGATAACCCTTATCTTCTGAGTCCCCCCATATATTTCACCTTCCCACAATTTACCACTCCTAGAAGCCAAGCCCCTTTTCCTTAGTCTTGTCATTTCTCCACGATTTGTCACCCTTTGGTATGTAAGCCCCGAAGCTTAATCACTTCTTTCACTCTTCATTTTTATGAAGGGCTCTGTGAGCATACAAAATAGTAGTATCAAATAAATGTGGATTCCTTTTCTCCTATTCATGTCTTCTTTTCAGCTTAATCCACAGGTCCCAGTCAAAGAACCTAAAAAGGTAGAGGAAATTTTTTTCCTCCCGTACACATACAAAAAAAAAAAAGCCAAAACCTCCACAAAGCATTTGTTAATTTTTTTATTCAACCAACACTTACTGGTCCCATACTCTGTGCCAGGCATCTCGCTAGATGCAGAAGAGACAGAGAACTAGAATCATCTAGACAAGATCCTGACCCCATAGGGCTTTCATTTAGGGAGAGGAACAGACATTTAAAAAATCAGGATGCATTGTAACCATCAGGGGCAAAAAGAGGGAAAAGTGAATTTGACTTTGTGGTGAGGATGGTCATAAAAAGCTTCCTTACCCTTCCTTATTGTTGTGAAGTGAGACACACAAGGAAAAAAAGTAACAAAGCAGAAGTAGACCTTGGGAGTCCAATTATAGCCCCAAAGCACATTTCCTGTGGTGATTATTTGACCACAGCCACATGCAAGGGGCACAGTGCAGCTTAATGATAAACAAAGGCCAGCCAGAGGAACTTTGCTGGAAGCTATCGTTTGTCCAGTTAAAAAGCCCCTTTTGTTTCTGAGAGCTACTAAAAATGCAAGCCCTTCAAGTGCCTCAGGTAACTCAGGGCACAATTAGCCTGCTTCGGAGAACTCGTTTTACAGGGAAGCATCCTGTGGCAGGGAGAGTGCCCGCCCTCCGACCAGGTTATTTATAAAGACGGGACTGAGGGGACTGGGGCCCTTTAGCCCCGAAGCCACGCAGGCTGTGAAAACTCTCCCGTGTGGGAGTTCTGGGGGGCGCCGGGGGGGGGGGGGGGGGGGGGCGCGGGGCGGGGTGTTCCCGGGAAGGCTGAACCAGCTGCAGCCAGCTGGGCTCCGGGCTCCGTGCTTTCTGTGAACCAGAATAAAAGGAAATCCCTCGAGGAGGAAAGGAGGCAATGCGATCACGAGAAAGGAAAGTCCTCATTAAATGTGCAGAGGTCAAAAGACACAAATGGGGAAGCAAGGAGGCCTGAGGCCCTCAGCTTACCTCTGTTCTCAGGCAATGCTAGGCTGAGGCCAGGAGGGCAGCGCCAAGAAAACATCTTACCTTTGTCTGGCCAGGAGAATGCAGTCATGGAGTCATTGCTGCAGGGCCTACGGTCCAGAAACTATAGAAAAATCCTTGGCACTTCTTGAGAGCTCCCCACCACCATTTTAAGAGGATTAAAATCATTTGATCTGCTTTGGGGGTCTGGAGTCTGGATTTAAAACACCAGGGAAACATTGCAATGATTATGCCTAATTTTTTAAGTTGGAACAGATCATTACCTCATGGCAAGTAAGAAAACTCTTCAAGGAATCATCTTGACTGTTACTATAACCGTCGGCTATATTTTTTAAATGAAAGCTGTTAATACCGAGAGATGTAGTATAAAATAATATGATTCTCTCAGTGCAGCACAAAATAGAGCGAGATGCTCGCTGAGACACTGTCCCCTCATACTATCCTCAGAAAAGATAAGGCAACGTATCATCCAGACCCCAGAAAGGACACAGGCAAAGCTTCTCTCACACGCACTGTGTGAGACTGAGCAAAGCTCACAGTCAAGAGGCTTCGTGCCAGCAGCACTCTCGAACGACACTTTAAATCCGAGAAAATGTCTCCTCATTCCACCCAGGGGATTTTTCACAGATGAGAACCAAGCCATTTGGGTTTTGGGTTTTTAATATGGTTTTCTTGAATTTAGAGAAAGAGGAAGGGAGATGGAGAGAGAGAGAAATATCGATGAAAGAGAACCATTGACTGGCAGCCTCCTGCACGCCCCCTACTGGGAATCGAGCCCGCAACCCGGGCATGTGCCCTGACCAAGAATTGAACCAGCAACCTCTTGATGCATAAGACAACGCTCAACCAACTGAGCCACACTGGCCAGGACAGAAAGCCAAGCAGCTTGAATGTGAGTTTACCAGCTCAAGCCAGGTCCAAAGTGGAGAAAGTTTCAGTGGTCCGGTTACCTGGCTCACTGCAATCCAAGACAAACCAGTTCTCGCCAGGGTTCTTGGGTTCCTGTCAAAAGCCCTGGGCTAGGACTTCCTTAGCTCCTTCCTTCACAGGCAGCCCTGGAGGTTCTACCACACCTCCAGTGGCCCAGCCGAGGGTGTTTCTCTCTGAATATACCTGACACGTCCATCTCCTCCTTCTCCTTCGCTCCAGACAGTTGTCTGCACTGAAGGCCAAGGTCTGGACCTGCGAAATAGAAGCCTAACCCCTTGCCTGCCCCCCAGACTCTGTGGCCTCCACTACACCCTGTTTGCCAAAGGAATGACCTCTGAATCAGGGGTGACTCCCATTGGTCCAGACCTGTGAGCCTCTCTCAACTAAATCTGTGTCCCTGGGATGGCCCAGGCCTAGGCCAGCTCCACGCCGGGAGCTCCACCGGTCTGTCAATAATCCCACCTGTCCGTTACACTTTACACAGAAAGTTTCACACTTGATTATTGCATGTGTATTTTACAGTAGTGTTGGGAAGGGAAGCGTGGTAGGAAGATCACTCCCTTTTACAGAGGCAGTTACTGGGTCTCGGATGACATGTGACTTCCCCACTGCTACCTGGCCCAGGGTTGAATTGAATCTAGCTTTTCTGACAGCCCCAATGCAGTAGATTAAGAATCCACTGAGCCAGGAGGGTGGAAAATGGAGCAAAGAGGTGACGCCGAAGGAAGCTCAAGTGCTGGTTGCTAGCCTCACGCCCGTTTCCCACCTCTCTTCCACCGGCACCACCTTTTCCAGGCAGCCACCCTTTCCATTTGGCCCGTCGGCTCCCCACAGGTTTCCTACCTGTCTGCCAACTCTACCTCCCACTGTCCCACCTGCCCAAACCCGTCTCTTCCCCCTCCCACTCCTTCCTAAGCAACTTTGACACTTCCCTGATGGGCTGCTTTTGGAAGCAGATTATTTCTATTTTTTACTAAGGGATGAATGAGGATAGCCCTGGGAATGAGAGTAGAATCTAAAAGAATCCTTGATTGGCAGATTACCGGGTAGCATGGGGAACAAAATGATACGCAGCCCTTTTCTTGCTGGTGGTAATCTTTCCAACAGCATGTGAACACGCCTCGGCTGTCTCCTGGAGGGTGAGAGGCCAGGTGGAGAGGCCTGGGCCACGCCGACGATCCCTGCCATCCAGCAGAGCCACGGACATACCCTCAAAGCTGACTGCCTGGCAAACCTTGGATGCTTGCACAGAAGGTCTGGCAAGTGCCTAGCAGTCTCAGACACACGTTGGCCAACTGGTATAACAAACTGAGTGAGTCTGCAATCAGTCCATCAAACACGAGTGGATAAAAAAGCAAAGGACAAAAATATTGTTGTGCGTCTAGTCAGCAGAGCACCCCCAGGGGAACGTTTTCCAGAATTACTGCAAGATACTTACTTTTATCTAAGGTGTTTATGGTGATTGAAATGTACTAATAAAATTTCCTCTTGAAAAAAAAAGAGACATGCAACAGAGGATATTCCAGACAATTGAGTGAAATAAGTATTTTTAACAAATATTGTGGTGGAAGATGCTAAGTTCCCCCACATCACAGAACACCCAAGTTTTGACTGGATACATGGTTCCCAAGAATAAAGGTTTGTTTCTCAACCTCCCACTTGGCTGTATACGCTGTGTGACTACGTCCGGCCAGTGTGAGGCGAGTGGAAGTGACATGTACAACTCCTGAGTCATACCCTTGAATGGAGGAGTGCTATCCCCAGGCTGAGCTGTGTGGTGGCCATTGGCTGTTGTTACCCTGCACAGAACAACGTGGAAGCCTGAGGCCTGGACACCATGGGTCACGGGTCCACCCTGGACGCTTTACACCCGGACTGTTAAGTCGGAGAGAGAAACTATCTTGGTTAGCCTTTATTCTTTGGAGTCTCTGTTAGAGCAGCTGAAATAATATTCTAAATAATACAAGGGCCCCAACTGGAAGTCTGTAAACTGTTTCACTCTTCTTGGTGGAAACACTGTCCTTAGCCAAGAAGTAGTTTGAGACCAGCCTAATCCACCAGAACCTAAAGAATACAGCTGCAGAATCGTGTGGCTGGAAGGGAGTGTGGGGAAGAAATGTGATCACCTGAGCTGCAGCCCACCTGTGGCTAACTGGGAGCGCATAGCTCCCACCTAAAGCAATTTTGATTTTATTTTTGAAAGCTAACTCCCAGACAAGCCCTGAGACCCACTGTGGCCCATGCACCACTAGTTTTCACTTCAGATTTGGTCCAGTCCACTCATTTTACACATAAGAGCAGGGCACCAAGAGGTCAGATTGCTTCTCTAAGGGCCCCAGCTCCCGGTAGCAGAGCTGTACCTAGGTCACCGGCACTCCCCTTCCCAGACCTGCGCCACCTCGCACGCCCAGCTGACGTCCATGCATCTCTGCTCCCCGGCAGCAGGCACGTGGGGGGCAGTCAGGTGCCATCTTGATACTGACTCAAAATCCTGCATTTGAGGAAAGGCCAGTAGTTCTTCTTCTACCTCCTTTCTCCCTGAACAGTTCAGTCCTAAGCCGCTGGATGGGTGAGGATTTCCCACACAGGGGCAGCTGGGCATGGGTGTGAGAGCCGAGCCCATATGGGTGAGGAAGACATCCATGCGGGGGACGAGACCAGCACCCTCAGAGGTGAGCTGGGTGTCCTTAGGAGGATGGGAGGTCGGTTACACCACCGAGAAGATGCATCAAGGGGGTGGAAGGCAGGTTTCTTACCATCAGAGACAGGAGTTGAAAATACTGAAAGGGAAAAAACAAAAATGACAAGCCTTGGTCGGGTAGCTCAGTTGGTTAGAGAGTCACACCGATAAGCCAAGGCTGTGTGTTCAATCCCCGGTCAGGGCACATACACAAAGCAACCAATGAATGCATAAATAAGTGCAACTACAAATCAATCTCTGTCTCTCTCCCTCTCTAAATAAAAAAAAATTTAAAAAAAGAAAACTAAAATGAACACTATGACACTGAACTAAAAGTGAACGTTGTGATGTGAACCCGTGGCTGTCAATATAAGCAGATGGTCTTACAAGTAAACATAGACGTAAGGGCCCGGGAGCAGTGACGTCCTTCTGTCCACAGCCATGTCTACACCAGACCTGAGCTTCTAAATATGAGTCCTGACTAAAAGGAACTGGGGCTCCTAGGAGAAATGGCAGATTCCAGGGCTGGGGCAGGGAAAGGACAAGAACCTAGGACATCTTGTTCCAGAAAGTAAGGAGGTGCTCAGAGAATGGCGACACATCGAAAGGACAGAGGCCAGCAGAAGGGAGTCCTGCCAGCCAAAGCAGGGACATCCAAACTTATTTTAAGCATCAAAATAAGTAATGTAACAAGTGAATTATACCATACAAAACAGGGAAATGTAAGAACATACAAATAGGTGAATAAATAGAAAGTCTGGTGGAGAACAGGACACGGAGGTGATTTCAAAGTACTGTACCTCCCCACAAAAGACATTAATTTACAAGGCGAGAAAGAAGTATTTGACAATGGAGAAGTCTGGCAGACACCACCCTAATCAAGGTCAATGCTAATATCATCAGTAATGGGCAAATCACAATCACAGGCCACCTGATAGGATGCAACGAGGGGACCACAGCACCGCTTCTGTGACTGTGCTGCCCAAGATGCACAGCCTGAATCTAATCACGAGGAAGCACCAAGTTGAACGACATTCTGTGAAGTAGTGACCTGTAATTTCAAAAGTGTCAAGGTCATAAAAGTCAAGATGACTAAAGGAGACTAAGGAGATATGAAAACTCAGCTCCTTTTGCTATAAAGGACATTACTGGGAAAAGTGGCAAAAGTTGAATAGGGTCTGAGAAGTATCTGTTAGTAACATCAATAATTTCCTGATTTCGATGGCTGTGTTGTAGTTCTGTAGGCAAATGTCCTTGTTTATGGGAAACACACACTCAAGTATTTGGGGTGATGGGGCACCAGGTGAACAACAGATTCTCATATAATTAAAGGGAAACAGTCTTTGTACTGTACTTGCAGTTTTTCTTTAAGGCTGGGATTATGCTAAAATGGAAAACAAAGGACATTACAAAAGAAAAACAAAGGGTCAGCAATGAAGAGAGAGGGGCACAGAAGAGAGCATTATATGAATCCCGAATCCTGTAATTTCAGGAGATTCTTATCACCAGAGCACTAACTCTGGAGCCAGATTGCTTGGGTTCCAATTTCAGCCCCATTGCTTATCAGCTGTGTGACTTTGGGAGAGTTACTTAACTTCTGTGTACCTCGGTTTCCTCAAAAAAGGGGATCATAATATTTCTTACCTTGGAAAGTTGTTATAAGTATTAAATGGGTTTATATTTGTTAAGTGCTTTGAAAAATGCCTGGGACATAGTATCATATGAGTGTAAGTAAAACAAGTAATATGTCCCCTGGGGGAGTAGGTGGAAAATAAAATTATGTTTCTTAATTTAAAAGACACTAATCTGCACTTACAGCCAAACATTGTTTTTTCTCTTTAACATTTTGGGGCTTATGTTTTAACCAAGAATAGTAATCAACTGAAGCTCAGGTGATCTGTGTAGTTTTCACAGAGAGAGAGGGGGGAGGGAGGGGGAGAGGTTGGTTGAGGGAGAGGGAGGGAAGGAGGGTTACCAACAGTGCTGGAATGTAAAACAGCTCATAAAAGTGCAGAGTTCAGCACATCTGTGAATAGAAAACTTTTTCCACGGTGACCTCCAGTACACCGGTCAACACAAGGCCCTTGCGGGCCAAGGGGAGTCGTTTGCTCTGACCAACACTGCCACCTACAGGTCAACACTGTAAAGACAACTGGGGAAATCCAATTCCTGGCCAGAATTCCAAAAAAAACGAAATTACCAGGCTGAAAAGACCTACAAATGGCTCAGTAGTTGTAGGATCTGTGTTTCTATTTTCAAACCTAATATACCTTGGGAAAGTAAATGGCCTCTTCAATAACTTACACATAAGGAGGGAAATCCCATTTAGTTACTAAAATGATAAAATATATAGAAATAAATTTATAAGTTAGGACACTGCAGGAAGTAAGCTACAGAATTTTGCAAGAAGTTATAAATATGTAAACAAATCATATAACTAGATAAAAATATCTAAGTACTATAAGTTTATTCTTTCGAATTTATTTATAAATTTAAGGCGATTCCAATAAAAATCCCAAAGAACTTTCTTTTTCAAAAACCTGAAAAGCCCAGCCGGGCGTGGCTCAGTGGTTGAGCATCGACCTAGGATCCAGGAGATCGAGGTTTGATTCCAAGTCAGGGCACACGCCCGGGTTGCGGGCTCGATCCCCAGTCAGGGGCGTGCAGGAGGCAGCCGATCAATGACTCTATCATTGATGCTACTATCTCTCTCTCCCTCTCCCTTCCTCTCTCTGAAATCAATAAAGATATATATATATTTTAAAAACCTGAAAAATGCTTCTGAATTTTATTTAGAAAAATATGGAAAATACCCTAATAATAGTCAATACTGACTGAGCCCTTCCCATATGTTAATCACTACTACTTTTATAATTTTTCTCTATCATCTTTACAATTATGTGGGACAAATATTATTACCATCCCAGAGTGGCGATGCACAATGTTAGCTGACCAGCATCCATATTTCTTTCCTCTGATATCTCTTGGATTTCCCAATCAAGGGAATTCTCCTCCCTTGACTTCGGCATTAGGCCTATTAATCCAGCTGTCCTGCACTCCCCAAAGCAAGGGACAGGTAAATTACCTCACAAGTAAATGACCCATGCTATGCCAATTACCTGCTGTTGCAAAATTTTAATTTTGCATGAAGAAACAAAAACCCTAAAAATGGTTGAAGTTCACTCATTAGCAGTGGTGTCCTGACAAGACAGTTATTAGCTCCTATCTCGCTAGACTTCTGGAGGTAAGGAATCGAGGAGGGAAGGTGATGAACCCAGGAAGTACCAACAGAATGCCATCTTCACTTGCTGACAGGCAAAAGGGGACAGTGTTGGCAGAATCTGGTGTCACCATAGCAAAGGTCTGTGGTGGGAGGAAACGGAATAAAACCATTGACAATAACTACCGGGGGCTGGGAAAATGAATATCCTCACTTCTGTCTGCTCTGATTTTCTACGACTGGCCAATCAAAAGCCAGGACACGAAGAAAGCCCAGGTGAAGCAGTCCACAGAGCTCAGTCCCAAAGGACAGAGCAGGAGAGGGGATGCTGGAGAACAGATGTGGAGGAGCAAAATGAGTCCTGCACGCTTCCCAATTTTTGCTAAAGGTCAGATTGGTGTCTGCAGCTTACAACAACACAGTAATACTGATATGCCCCCATTTTACAGGCAGGAAAATGAAGTTCAAAGAGGTTAGGTTACTTTCTGAAGGTCGCACAGGTAATATATACAGTACTCTAAAACAGCTTAAATAAAGGAAATGTAAAAGGCCATAAGAATTAAATCAATCCAATAGATGTGTTTGCATGTATATATACACACACACAATACACAACCCCAAAACAGATCCTGGTATCCATAAGTATGTAGTGTATTATAAGAGGCATTGGTGGGGAAAGAAAAATTCACCTGTCAAATTTGGAGTGGGAGGGAATTATTAAATATTTGAAGAGAAAACTAATTTAGATCAAATCAGAACATATATCCAAATTCCAAATGGATGAAAGACCAAAATGTCCCCACCACAAATGTTTGTGAGAGCTCCCAATGCAAATGAAACAAAACACAGTATATTTTAAATCCAGATCCTATATCCAATCTTCCACTCGATGTGGGGCTAAAGTTCTTTCCTTTAGAAGTTTTCAAAAATTAGCTCCAGAACAACCACTCTCAGGAAGCTTCTGCAGGATATGCTCCAGCAAGAGTGTAAGCAATAAAGAGAAAAACAAAGGACCCAGGAAACACAAGACTCTAACATAGAAGAGCAGCAAAGAGAAGTCCATGACGATATTTGTGCAATAGCCCTAGTGAGCAGCCCGTCTAATTGAGGCAAATAGGACAAAGGGCACTTGATTCCAGGAAAAGTAAAATAAAAACCGAAACTTACATGAGTAGTTGGAAAATATTAATAGGCTTGTTACAGAGATAATTCAGGCATTTGAAAATAATTAGTAACAGAGATCCTACTTATATGAGATATCCAGAGTAGGTAAATCCACAGACACAGAAAGCAGACTAGTGGTTGCCAGGGACTTAGGGGTAAGGGAGAATGGAGAATGACTACTTAGTGGATATGGGTTTCCTTTTGGGGTGATAAAAATGTTCTAGAACTAGACAGTAGTAATGGTTGCAAAATTCATGAATGTACTAAATGCCACTAAACTTCACACTTTGAAATGATGAATCTTATGTTGTATTTTACTACAATGAAAAGATACAGAGCAAATTAAGCAACAAGGGCAATTATTAACTATGGGGAAAATAAAAGATTAGACAAGAAAGGCATGATTTTAGGGCATGGTTAGGCTTGGTTGTTTTTGCATATTCACAATAATTAAATGATGTCTATAGATTTAACCAAAAGCTGCAATATTAGCAGAGTAGAAGTAAGAGTTTATGTTTGGGAAAGTGGTAATAAGAACATCATTGCTCACTTACCACAAGCCAACAGACAATACCTACATTGACAAATTGAAATATAGCAGTAAAAGCTTATTATTTAGAAATATGGAGGTCGATAACAGCAGAAAGGTGAGGGTGATTCTCTCTCTGGTAAGTGGGGACTGTGGGAGAGACAGAGCAGGAGGGAGCAGGAGCTGCTGGTGTTTGTTATAATTATTCTAGCCCCATTTGAATTTTTAATTGCACACATACAAGTATTCTTTAAAAACACACTGAAACAAAAAAGTAAGCAGAGGGAAATATTTGTAACCTAACTTCTTAAATTGGAAAAACAATCAAGGATCAATAGATTTCATTATATGAAAAGTCTAAAAATTAGGTACATCAAAATGTATCAAGTTTCTGGGACTGAAAATAATGGCCTGTCACCTAATCTCTTCACACACCTTCTTAAAAACCTTCAAGACCAAGTTATGTGGAAGGAGTGCTAAGCATGGAGAGGGCAGAAATTGCAGAAACAGTAACCTGTGCAAATGTCTAGAGCAATCGGGCAGATAAAATAAATCAGGGAAACAGGATAAACAAGTGACCAAGTCAGATGTAAGACAATGGGGTGTTGGGGACCACAGGAAATGAAATTTATTTGTCTTTAGCTGGAAATACTGAAATAGAAAACATCTTAAAACACTCCAAACCAGCTTCCTCCTGGCAACCTTGTTTGAGTGAAGCCAACAGGAAAGAGGTTTGAAAGTGACTAGCTTAGAGCAGAGGAGCAAGGACACTGGCCCCTCTCGGTCCCTTCAGCATTCTCAGGGACAGAGAACACCCCCGAGAATGTTCTGTGAGGAGAGCAAGATGTAACAGCATCCTGATTTGCTTTGAGAAAACTGCCTCGTCTCCACTGTGTGACATCCCATAACAGAAGCCCAGATGGCCAAGTCTTCCACGCCCTTCCTATGGAGCCACTGTCAGGCCTCTAGGATCAGCCGACTGGATGCTCTCTCCAGGGACTGGAGACAGACAAGATCCTAAGAAACCTGGGGTTCAGCACAGTGGCAGACGTTGGCCTGCTGACCACAATTTCCTCGGGTCCACAGTGAGGGTGGGAACCGGCGGTAAGGCTACCACAGCAGACGCAGGCGGAGGGCAGGACAGTCGGCCAGGGCTCAGTGCAACTAGTAATCAGCAGTACAGGGCCCCTAGCACCTCAAAGCCCACGGGCCAGGAACGACACATGCAAATACGCGTTTTAACTTTTATGGCTGAAGATACTAATGAGCAGTTCTCACTTGTTAGGTCAAAGAACATAGAACACAGGGAACCAATGTAAAAGTAAAATTTTTTAATAAACATTATGGCAAAAATGTCCTTGTTGTTGATAGAAATATGTAAAAAAACTATAAATTAGTTTCAAAGAAAGCTTTCAGAATCAGTTTAACTTGACTTCTACTTCGGAGATCAGAGCTGCCCATCGCTCCCACTAGCCAGTGTACTGGAAATTAATTATTCTGAGTGGACACAATGCCGTGACTTTTGCAGAAACACGGGAGGATGGAAAGCCTCCTTAAATACCTAACTGCAGAGAAATTATACTGTAAACACTTATGAAAACAAACACTGATGCTGCTTTTAGTTGGGAATGCTTGTTTAAAAATAATATGCTGGGGGGAAAACAGAATATAAAAAATATTTTAATTAAAAATCTTCCACAATTTCACAAAACAAAAATTATCTATTATTATGTGGTTCCTAAAAATGTTTTAAGTAGTACTTTACTTTCTTCAGAAAGTATTGGAGGCAGTAAACCAGACAGGCCTAGAATACTTCACGCTGTGACACAAAAAGAGAAACCATGGCAAGATTTTTAAATGCCCACATTGCATAATTTTCTTAAGCAACCACTTATCTTAAACAGTATATGTGTATCAATACAGAATTATCTAGTCTATTTTAAACTCTAAAAAATGGAATAAAAGTAGGCTTTCAGTAGGAACATTTTATGACTTTTTTTAATATTCCCCTGAGGATATTTTTTCCATTGCTTTTCAGAGAGTGGAAGGGGAAGGGAGAGAAACACTGATGTGAGAGAGACACATCTATTGGTTGCCTCCCACACATGCACTGACTGGGGCCAGGGATTGAGCCTGCAACTGAGCTACATGCCCTTGGCTGGAATCGAACCCAGGACCCTTCAGTCCGTGGCCCAACACTCTAACTACTGAGCTAAACTGGATAGGGCTTATGAGACATTTTAAAAGAGCCCCCAGTTCAATAACGGGGAGCAACAAGTGTGCAGGTATGCGGGGAGTGGGGTGGAGGAAAGGGAGTCTGGAAATGCAGGAATCCACGGATCAGGAAATTCCTGATTCTCCAACAATTGTGGTTTTTTTTGTTGATTTTAATTTTTATTCAGTTATACATTGTCTTGATTTAAAAGAACAAAAGAGCTCTACAGGACTTGTTATAAAAAAGAACAATCTGTCCTGTCTCCAAGCTCCACCCCCCACCTGACCTCCCCCGAAGCAATGCCTCTTTCGGAATTTACCTCCCTATCTTTATAACCCTGTTACTATTTTTCTTTTGTAATTTTAGGTATTACTGATGTTCCACTATGGAGCATACAGAACTGCCCTCCTTTCTAACGGCCTCACCCCTAACTTCTCCCGCCCACACCTTCTCAGAAGGTGTACCATCAGCACTGGGCTCGATGAGTACTGAAGGCTGAGAGCAGCACACGGCGCACACGCGTCACACTGGGCCGTGGAGCACAGCACCTTTCCTTCCCAGATACATTTATAACTTAGTTTTTTCATTTGCTTGCTTCGCTGTCATAACAACCCCAAACTCCTTGCCAGCTGTGAAAATCTCTCCATACACCCTGATGCATCAGGTCATCTACAAACGTCATCTTCAAAGGCGCCTGCCCCGTCCAATCGGCAGCAGCCCCGGGGCGGGGTGGACTGCCGGGAAGAGGAGGACCGCCCGGGCCAGCTGGAGCTCCGCAGGGCCCCTGGGCAGCTTCTCCAGCAGAGGCGGAGGGCTCTCAGCGAAGAGCAAGCGCACTTTGCTCAGTTTGCCAACACGCGCTGCCACACACGTGGCGGTCCTTCTCCGAGAGCAAACCCAAGGGCAAGTGCAGAAGCCTAACAGCTCAAGAAGATGGCCTAAAGCCACAGAGGAAATCCAGACACGCTTTCTATAGAATCCTGCACAGGCCAAGTCCACGGGAGGTGCAGGCTCCAGGGCAGGAGTGACATCTACGTCCCCCACAAACTTCTCCTGTGGTGACACAAGCCACCGCGAGCAAGAGAAATCGTAGTGGTGATGAACACCTTAGTCGTTTTTCACAGAACAGGCCATTCCACAGGCACTGTGCTGTGGCCCCCAATACATGAGGATATACCCCTTTCTTCCAGTACAGGCTAGTGGAGGGCAGTGTGAACCAACACTCACCGGGGAATTCTTTTCTTGCTCAGATGTTCCTGCATCTACTGAGAAGACTTCTTTTTTCTTCTCTATTATTTTTGTTCTATTTTTCCAAATCCCTACAATGGCATGTACTATTTTTCCTAAATTATAACCATGAACTTTTTAAAAATTAGTGACTACTAGTAACATAAAAATCCATTTTTTTTATCTTTTTACTAAATACGGCTATGCCATGACCATTTTTATTTTTAAAAAATGAGTCTCTTGATTTAGTCAGGACCTAGGGAGCATAAAGGATTAGCCACTGTCATACTCAAAATGATGCATTTATTCAGGGCAAATCTTAATTTTCTTTGTCTTCTTCAGAAGAAAGAGCTGCAAGAATACCTGGAAGACTTGAAGTAAAGTCAATTTAAAGCACCTTTACTGAAACTTGATTCCTTGGGCCAGCGGAAGGTCCTTACTGTAGTTGATGGTACTAGGGAGGGGAAAAAAAATGAACAAAATTAAATGAAGGATAGTACATACATGATATAGAATATTTTTATGCTTTTAAAAATGTAGCAGATCTATATATATCAACAAGGTGAAATGTCCAAGTTACAAGTTGGTGAAGAAAAAAATCAAGATGTAAAACAATACTAATATGGATCTACTTTTATAAAAGAAAAAAAAGGAGAAACAGAAAAGTCTGGAAAGATATACAGTATGCATGTTATTCATAGTTTTCAGGGCATAAGAATATAGGGACTGTAACAATCTTCTTTATCTTTCTCAATAACTTGTATTGAACTAGCAGGAAAAACACAGATTCCCATTGTGAAAAAACTATAATATAGAAAATAAAAACTTTAGTCATTTAATCATCTCATTTTTCTCCTACGAGAAAATGTGTCCCATTAAATGGGTTCCCAAAAGGCCATAGCTAAGTGTCTTCCACTCTAGAACTCAAGTGCACAAGGAAGTAAAAGGAACATAAGTGACTTTGAAGAACAAGTCAGGCAAAAAGTGAGCATGTATTTGAGACAGCAAGCCACAGCCAAGACCACCTCAGAAATTCCTCACAGATATAAGGTGCTAAGGCTACAAAGGGTCAGGGCTGAGAAACCCACCGGAGGTTACAGAACTAGTGGGAAGCAGTAAATGGGACAAGGATGGGTGTCCTTCGTTCCTCACCACATGGGCCTGACCCCACATACTGTTGTATTGCACTTGGGTAAAGCTATTTCTACCCAAGGCGGAGGGAAAACAGAATACATTTAACAGAAAGGACTCCTAGTCAAAATCTCCCAGAAGCTGGGTCCCTCACCAGCTATCCATGTGCTGGGTGAATGAACTAATCCTACTTCCAAGGGTCATGCTCACTATTCTGAGAGCGGGGATCCCCCAGCTTGCTAGCCAGACCCCCAGGCCCCCTGCCCATCTCCTCTCCTCCTGCTTCTGCAGTCTGCAAGGGTGGTAACCGCGCCCAAGCAGAAAACTCAAAAGGACAGCTTCTTCCACTTTCTCCTGCGGGTTGACACCTTTCCCCAGTGTCCTGTTCCTATGCTGCCTCTAGAAACCACAGTTGGGTGCTAGCTGAAGCTGGACGGGAAGGGTAGAAAAATAACAGTACAAAATGGATGCTCTGGGAGGGGAGAGCTGGGAACATTAGAAAAATAAAATTAAGTAGAAATGCATAAAGCCAGAGCAGGAAGTAGAAGAGTGTAAAAGCACGTTGCAACAGCTTTAAGTCCAAACCCGTCTTCCCAAAGCCTTTTCTTACCAAGTAGATCTTCTCATGTACTGTTTCCAGGCGTCACTGCCAGACTCCCTGCCTCCGCCAGTGTGCTTTTCTCCCCCTAGAGAAACACAAAGGCAGCTCACATCTCATCTCCTGGGCTGTTTTGTTCTGTGTGGGTTCCTACTTTGTATCACTGAAGTGAAGATACCAAAAGGAGACCAGAGCTACCTGACCAGTTCCCGCACATTTAGCCCTTCACATTTATTCAACTCCTTTACATTTATTTGGTAAACAAATGCATAAAAGACAAAGACCAAAATAAACACAAAAAAGGAACTAAGAGGGAAAATAGAAGGAATTAAGAGGAAACAGAAATGTGTCAGGAAGAAAATCTTTAAAAAACAAACCTCCCATTAGACCAAGGTGTTAAGAATAGTGCCTCTGGGCAGTGAAAATATGTTATTTTCTCATTTATGCTGATCTATGTGTAATTTTCTATAATATACATGAACTGCTTTTATAATAAAATATTGTAAATGTTAAATTAATATCCTTAGGTTAAAAGAAGATAATGATTCCATAAAACAAGAAAATGATACTATCGAAAAATGTGCCATTGCCAGGCCGGGCGTGGCTCACCGGTTGAGCATGAACCTAGGATCCAGGAGATCATGGCTCCATTCCCAGTCAGGGCATGTGCCCCGGTTTCGGGCTCAACCCCCAGTAGGGGGCGTGTAGGAGGCAGCCGATCAATGACTCTCTCATCATTGATGTTTATCTCTCCCTCTCCCTTCCTCTCTCTGAAATCAATAAAGATATATGTTTTTTAAAAAAAGAAAAAGAAAAATGTGCCGTCAAAGCACAGGAATTAAGTCTTGGTGGTGTTTTTAATTATAGCAAAGGAGGAAACACTTAATAGGATTAGAAGAAACATTTGAGGTATTGGTGGTGTTTTTAATTATAGCAAAGGAGAAAATACTTAATAGGATTAGAAGAAAATTTTGAAGAGATCTTGCATACAAAAAACAAAAAAGATAAAGAGATGGAAAATAGGAGAAAAACACAACCAATTTTTCAAGAGATATTCAAATAATAGGAGTTCCAGAAATTAAAATAGAAAAAATTCAAAGGGCAAAAATTGTCAAAAAAACACTACCAAAGCAAAATTAGAACTGAAAACTATGAGTCTCTATATCCTAAGGTCAATCACTGGCCCACTGACTACCCAACAAATACTTTTACAAAGATCTCCAGTGAGGCATATTACTGTGAAATTTCAGAACATCAGACATGAATTGTAGAACTAATATTTTTTGAAACAGGAAGAAAAAAAAACTATCAGAAATCAAAGTGGATCGATTGGACTTTTCAACCACAATATTAGAAACCAGAAGACAAATGGGTAATAGCTTCAAAAGTCTGAGGAAAAATTATTACAAAACTGCAGCAAAAGCATAGCAGGTCTGCTTGCGATGCTGCTGGCACCTGGGACCTTGGCTGCTAAACAGTTCCCTGCACTGGTATAAAACATTCCCAAATGGTCGAGGTGTCTTACTGAGCCTAAACTGTTTCTGCACAAACAATGTGGTTTATGTTCAACACCTGCCTTCCTCTGAGGGTCTGGAATTTGGGGTACGTGCCAGGTGGAGGGTGCCTCCGAGACCAGCCCCCCCATAGAAGCCTTGGGTGCAGAGTCTCTCATGAGCTTTCCTGGCAGACTATGTATGTTGTCACAATCTGTGGCTGGAAGAATTAAGCACCTCTTTTGTGACTCCCCTGGAGAGGACTCTTAGAAGCTTGTATCTCGTTTCCTCTGGACCCCACCCCACACGATAATGTCACATCACTTACAGGGAAAGAGAGAGAGGACTTAAGAAGGTTAATCGAGCCCGGCCGGGCGTGGCTCAGTGGTTGGGCATCGACCTAGGATCCAGGAGATCGGGGTTCGACTCCGGGTCAGGGCACGTGCCTGGGTTGCGGGCTAGGCAGCCGATCAATGACTCATCATTGATGTTTCTATCTCTCTCTCTCCCCCTCCTTTCCTCTCTCTGAAATCAATAAAGATATGTTTAAAAAAAAAAGGTTAATCGAGCATAGCAGAGGGTCAATTCATAATGTCCAAATTTGTGAAAGAGTACAGTTAAAGCACACTATTAAGAAAAATTGAAGTAAATGCTAAGGTAAATTGACTTTTTTCTTTAAGTGTGAACCTCAAAGTGGCTGCCTCTGGGAAAGTAGGAGGAGGAGGAAGTGTGGGCAGAACTGCTTTTTCCATTAAAAGATTTTTTAAAAAAAATTTCAATTAACTGTGAGGGCTGAAATGAAGAAGAGTCCATTGGAGAGAGAAGGCATGGGCTGGACACAGGGATTAAAGGGTTCAGAAGGACAGACAGACGCATTCAGGCCACTGAACAGTAGAGGGCAGGGGTGACGGGCTGAACTGACAGCAGGAACCTTTTGTCAAAGTCTGCACACTGAGTAGTAATTATAGTCTTTTGCTTAAAATATATGAAAGAATGACCCCAATTATTTAAACTTTAACAGGTGTTCAATGAATGTTTGTTTTGCTTCTGTATATATTTAAAGGCAATCTGTTTTTACTGTACTTTGGATCATTTTTAATAAGTAGAACAGCAAGTGATTGTTTGGAAAAGGTTTTTTTAATTATTACTAAGTTAAGCACTAAGAAATCAAAGCATATATAGAGAAAATAGAGACAGATTAGGTGAAAAGAAACAACTTAGCATTTTCTCTAAGATTAAAGATAACATTTAACATTTACTATGCCCACTTTGCCAGTAAAAGCCAGAATTTTTTGTGTGAAGTTTTCTGGCTTTAAAGCAGGGGCTCTTCATCTTTCTTGGGTCTTGAATCCTCTCCCCAGAAAATAGATGCCACCACTTTAGGGGCGCACACATCTCAGGCTGAGGGCCCTGCCCCAGTGTGATACTAAATAACTAAACACAGCTGAGAATAAAATGCAGGACCTGGACAGTCAGTCACTCAGAAAATGGAGCATGAGCTTTCTCAAGCATGTCAGACCAGGTAAGACTATCATTTCAGTTTCTTGGTCAAACTTTTCTAAAAGCTACTACTGCGTTTCCTTTACTGCCTGCCTGTTATGATCTGAATTGTCTCCCCCTCCCGTCCCCCAACCCCATTACTATGTTGAAGCCCAAAAACTCTGAATGTAGCTGTATTTGGCAATAGGGTCCTTAAGTAGGTAATTAAGGTTAAATGAAGTCATAAAGTTAGGGCCCTAAGCCAATAGGACTGGTGTCCGTATAACAGGAAGAGACACCAGGGATGTGGGTTAGAAAAAAGGCCACGTGAGGACACAGGAGGAAAGTGGCTGCCTGCAAGCCAGGAAGAGAGGCCTCAGGAGAAAGCAACCCTGCCAACACCTTGATCTCAGACCTCCCGCCTCCAGAACAGTGAGAAAATTGACTTCTGTCGCGGAAGCCACCCGGTCTGTGGTATTTTGTTATGGCAGCCCTAGCAGACCAATACTCTGCCCAACATGGAAAGGAGAAACGATTCTCCACATACCAAAGGCACCTCCGATCTCAGCGCCGCTCGTCGGAATATTGACGTTTACGATGCCACAGTCTGATCCTTTCGGTCTGCGTGTAAAAAGGGAGGCATGGTGAGACCAATGTACAGGAAAGTAAAAAACAAAACAAAAATTAAAAATCCAAACAAAACCTCTAAGACTCTCAGTGCCAAAACATGGATTTTCAACTATGATGGTTTCATTTTCTATTTTTTTAAAGTCTGTCACCACACAGATCAGACTTACGCAGGTTTTTAAAATAAAGAGTGACTGGGGAGGGGGAAGGAACGGGGGGAATGGGTCATTGGGGAAAAAAAGGGACATCTGTAATACTTTAAACAAAAATAAAATAAATAAAATAAAATAAAATAAGTTTTACCCAAGCCAGCGGAAGATTCTGCCCAAATCCTTGGTAAAGACGCTACTTGAAAGTCCCTGTTTTACTTCATTATTCCACGCAAAGACTTCGTCTTCATTCTAAAAGGACAGATGTTAGAAGCTGATAGATGATACAGGGTTCAGGTCAAAGTTACTAATGTTAAACTCATTCCATGAGATGTGCCAGTATAATTTTAATGCAAAAAAGGAAACCACAGAGCCAACCTCCGACTAATTCTGTTTCTCTTGTACAGTGCCTTTGTGGGGGTTTTCTCCCCAACTGTAATTTAAGAAGCAAGTATCTTTCTTCCATTCTTCCAGTACTTCCTTCCATTCAAGCAATTATGTATAACAGCGAATGTTTACTGAGGCCTTATAACGTGCAGCACACTGACCCACGCACTTAGAATATATTTAGTTATTTAGACCTCAACCTGTGACACAGGTTTTCTATTTCCCCCAATTTACAGATTAGGCAAAGGAGGCCGAGAGAGGCTAATTTGCTCAAGGCCTCATAGTCGCACACACATTACAAAACATGAAATTATACTCTCTAGTCACCATATGTGGAACAATTTAAAGCAAGATTTTAAGCCCTGGCGGGGTAGCTCAGTTGGTGAGAGAGTCATCCCTATGCACCAAGGTGGTGGGTTCAATCCCCGGTCCGGGCACACATAAGAAACCACCAATGAATGCATAAATAAGTGGAACAGCAAATTGATGTTTCTCTCTCGCTCTAAAATCAACACATAAAATATAAGAAAAAATAAAGCAAGATTTTAAAAAATGCAATCATGTGTTTGCAATGAGGTGTGATTCACATTATTCTTCAACTGTTAATCATGGCACATTCAAACCCTGATTCAATCTCTAAACACGTTCCAGCCTGGCTAGGGCCTGTCTCATGCTGGGGAAGGGGACCCTCTAGTTTTCTTCATCTGTTAAAATCTCCAGACTGTCCTCTGATACAAACTGTAACTGTAGATCTTTAGGTTGCCCCATACCTTCCCATTTTGTCTGCAGATACTTAGCTCTCAGTCTATCAAACTACCTAGTCCCTCTGCGTAGAAGCCAAATTTTTGGCCCGCAAGGCTCAGAATCAGGTGATACAGGCGATGAGGGTCACATTCTCCATAAATTACAACACTGGTTCTCTGCTCGTCTTGGTTTCCCTGGCAGCTGGCTTGACATGTTCTATAGTTTAAAGTGTTCATCCCATCATATTTTATCCATAACCTTCAAATTTATACTAATCAGAATGACTTTCTGAAACCTCCCTAAAGGCCAATCGAGTGAAATTTTATACGCCTTCATTCTCTCCTAGTCTTCTCCAAATGTTTGCTTCAGCATTAGACTAGAGAAAAGAGAGACAGAACCCACTTTTACCTTGAATTTGAAGACATAAAGAATTGGAGCAAAAGTCTCTGTGTGTGCAATGGCTGCATTGTGGGCAAGGCCTGTCACAATGGTCGGTTCTACGTAATTTCCAGGGCGATCCATGGCCTTCAGTAGAGAAATGAAATAAAAACAATGAAAGCATTTTGTTTTCTAGTACTTGTGGTCCGGGGACAACATCTTTGCCTAAACTTATGAAGGAGAAAAAAAAAAACACACCCACGCCATTTTAGGTGAATTATTTCTGCAAGGTAACTTCCCATCATGAATGAAAATTTTGTCTGCCTCTTATTGGCTCTAACTTGGTCAAAGAAAAACAGGAAAAGAAGAGGAATCAAGGATAGAGAGCTGTGCCATGTGTCACAACCAAGTAGTGTTGAAAAAACAGTTGCAGATGATGATTTTAAAATTTATATAACTTTAAAATAGGTCATCTATACCCACTGTGTTATAGACTACATTGTGTCCCCGACCCCCAAATTCACATGTTGAAACCTTAACCCCCCAGAGTGACTGAATTTGGAGACAGGGCCTTTAAGAAGATAATTAAAGTTAAATGAGGTCACATGGGTGGGGACCCAATCCCATGGAACTGATGTTCTTATAAAAGGAAGAGACACCAAGACCTCTTCTCTTCATGCACGGTGGGAAGGTCGTGTGAGAACACTTCCTGCCAGGGATAGAGGCCCAGCAGCATTTAGACTTCTAGCCCCCAGAACTGTGAAAAAAATAAATTTGTTTTTCCAGCCACCCAGTGTGAGATACTTGGTTATGGCAACCATTGTACAAAAATCAAAAGCTCCAACAGGATATAGTGTAGACACTCCCAACCAACCTTCATGTAACCAAATTACTAGATTATGTGCAATTAATGAATTTTCACTTTTCCTTCCATGCCACACTGATGCCCACAGCAAGCTGCTCTGGCAGGTGCTCGGCTCTCCAGTGTGCTGTGTAATTCTGCTCTCAGCCTCTGAGCTTCTGTTTACCAAGAGTCCAGGGGATTTACTCCCAACCCTGGGCACAGCAGCTGTACTTGTTACTGCAATGCTATAGTACATTGCATAACTTAAATAAATATTACACAAAGGAAAAAGGAGCTATGTCTATAAAAGTGGAATATTTCAGGAAAAAACTCACCAAAAGTAACAAAAATATACATAATATTCATACGCATGCTGTCCAATGAGATGTGGGTATGTCGATGGTCAGATGACTAGGGAGGAGTCTCCTCTCGGAGAGCTTTGCAAGAGACTCAGTTCTCAGTGATTTTTAAATAAAGTGAAACTCAATTGTAGATAATTACTGGCATAGCTTATGCAAGGATGAAGACGAATTCCTCCCGCACAGGAAGGAAATGTTTTGAATACATCTAAAGACTCAAACAAGTGTAGTTATCTGTGTTACATTAAAATGTTTTCGGCGTGTATTTTTTTGATTACTGTCTTACTTGACCTTTTAAAATAACCATTAAATACAAATCCTAATTACTTTGAATACAGTCTTCTACCGTATCATGACAAAGTCTCCCTCCATATAAATTCCTAGACACTCAATTCAAAGGCAACCATGCCTCTGAGGTTCTTGTGCGTCCTTCCAGAAATTTCCATGCAGCCTATGTTGTCATTCTTTAAAATATGTTTCCCCCTTACAAAAGGGAAGAGAGAAGCAAGACAGCAGTGGGGACCCTTCTCTTCTCCACCAGTTTTCCCAGGGCCCTGCTTGTGCCCAAGGGAGAGGAGCGAAAATCTCACTTCTGAGCTCCGAGGGGTCCTTACCTTGCCGCCATAGACCACTGTGCCTCCTTCCTTTTTCGCTGCCTCCACTGCTCCAAGAAACATGCTCACTGCCTGTTTGGTGTGGAGTGGCCCATAGAGAACATTAGCTGGAGAGAAAAAGGAATGTTCTTCATTTTCCCCTAAATGGCACCATTTTATTATTATAACAGCTTTCCCAAGGAACAGACCAATCCCTTCCTAAAGCTTCTCAGTTGAGAGCAGGAGTCTGCAACCTTTTTCTGTAAAGGGCCAGACATTAAATATTTATATTAAAATATTTACATGACATATGTGGTCTCTGTCACAAAAACCTGGCCACTGAAAGCAGCCACAGAAGATACGTAAACCAGTGGGTGTGGCTGTGTCCTGACAGAAGTTTCTTCACAGAAACAAGTGGCAGCCAATCTGTGTGTCACCCCTGGTCTAGATCAATTAACCAGAGTGCACCTGTTCATTCACCGCAGTGTGATCACTCTCTAAGAACTTCGTAGGCTCAGCAGCTGGCGTGCAATTTACAGGGGAGAGATGGATGCCGCCCTATGACCAGCTGCCAGAAAGCAGAGCATTAAAGGTGAGCCCAGGAGAGAGGAAGAGAAAGACTTAGCTGGGCCTCAGGAGGAGGTGGCTTTGAGCGGAAGTAGATGTGGGATGGCTTAGACGAGAGTAACAGTAGTGAAGAGTGAAAAGCTCATCAAACTCATCCCAGCGGAACACCACCCCCCAGCTCACATTGACCGCTCAAGATCCTGACCTAGGAGCAGATGCATCACCCTAAATGCCCTATAACCTGCTTTCTATGCCCTCAGTCTCCTCAGGAAAGGTGGGGCAGGGGGCAGGGGGATGGTCAGAAACACTTGTAACACCAGCTATCAGAAAGGAACACCTCTGAAAGCAACTCACCGTCCCACGGGTTCCCGACCCGGATCTGTGCATAGGCCTTTTTAAGCCTATTGACAACTTCATCATGGACACTTTCATGCAAAAACTAAGTGAAAAAAAGAAATATGCAAGGGCATCGTCAAATAAATGTATAAATTTGTTAACAATTACAATTTTTCTTAATAGTGCTGATTTATAGTTCATAATAATTTTTGAAAAATTGTGATCTCCAAAAATATATGCAAATGAAGTATGTTTATTTTTGTAATTATAGAATTTCTAATTTTAATGTTAACTACATGAAGATAATAATTTCCTGTAGGTGGCTGTTAGAATAAAATCATAAGACAAGTCTTTATCAAGTCTCTAAGGATCTGTTAGACTAAGCTTTACAAATCAATTATGCCTGTTTCTGTTCTAGAGCATGTGACGCCTTAAGAAACAGAAAACCTAAGCATATGTATTCCACAGCATGCCTGTGTGAGTCACGGTGAGCACACAGCACAACGGCCTGGTCAGCCTACCTCTGCTGCTGTGTAACTACGTGCTCCCAACCTCAGGCCGAGATCTCCAAAGTGAGGCCTTACTCAGGTGACGACAGCCTTGGACTCGCTCTGGGTAGGACGTGAGCTCCACGCTATGTTCCCAGTGGTGGAGGTGAACTTGTCAAGCAAGCCACACATTCTCTGAGTTGGTCTCCATGTGGCAAATGCACTGACATTACAAGTAGTACATTAGCCTGTAGTGCTACAAGGGATTTTTCTACATCATCACTTAACTGTTCCTATGGAAATCAATTTGGGCAATGAGCAATAATATCCTCTAATTTTTAACACTAAATATAAAGCATGCCTATGTATATTTGCTATAAGACACAAAGGAAAATGAAAATTTGGCTGAATAAGGAAATACTTCTTTTATGTCATTTCATATTTTGCCATGTAATTAAGATTATAATCTTTTTTAAAGAACCCATTTTCTTCCCAGCATTAATGGAATAAATGTTTAAGGTGAATAAATTTAATAAACTGTATATACTTTATGAATATTGCATCATAGATTTTTTTGAGAACTTCAACTGAGTAATGTCAAAATAAAGGAAATAAATTTTTTGTTGCAAAATACAGGAAAAAAATGAATAAAAAATGTTATGGGAAAAGTAAAGACTTAATTTTCATATATATGTTATCTTACTTTTATTAATTTAGATTTTGTCAACCTCATGAACAATTTGATCATACTCACTGTGGGTGAGAGTTAAAAACCGAAAGCCAATTCCTCGGTAATTTTACCATAAACTCTTTTTTAATTACAGGAGGTAAACACTAATAATTTAAAAATGACAAATGAAGCCAAATTTTGTACCTAATCAAACCTGTCAGGTGGTAGTACAGTTTTGTGTCAGGTTGTATCTGACACAAAACTGAAACCCAGCCCAAATCTAAATGTGAAGATTAACATCCCAACCCCTATTCATGCTGAAGCTAAACAACATCTCATATGCACTTAATATTCATGTCTTATTTATATATTTATTTATATAGAGAGAAAGCACATACACGGAGTCATTTGCTTTTCAATAAACCATGTCACATCAAGTCGAATCTGAGACTTGATTTATAGGCCAGAAATTAAAATCTTTAACATGTTTTTATAAATAAAAGCCAACAGCTTTATCTTTTAGCTCACAGTTTTAGAATTCTTCATATATTGAGCTTGTTTTAGTCTCTAAGTGACACTGGACTTTGTCCATATTGTTCTGGGTGGGACTGAAAATCGTCTCATCTCCCAGTCCAAGGTTAACCAGTTAGAGTGAGGCCACTTTCAGCCTGGGGGGGAGGGTTAGACAGAGCCCTGGCTGATTGGCAACATCTGCCATGGGCAGAGAAGAGAATAGGGCCATGAATTTGCCAACCATGTCTAGGAAGTACATGTTTCTAACAGTACTACCACACCTCCGTAACACTACAATTTGTTAAAAAGTGGTGTTTGAAGAGCAGGACAGCCTCATGTGCCTACACAGACACACTCACCAGGCGCCTTGCAGTGGTGCACCTCTGGCCGGCTGTCCCCACGGCGGCAAAGAGAGCTGATGGAACGACTAAGCTGAGGTCCGCATCCTCAAAAGCTTAGAGAAGCACAAACACACACCCATCAGTGTCATGAAGCAGGCAGACAAGGTACTTGCTAACTGGTATGAAATGATGCCTTTAGCCCGGCCGGGCGTGGCTCAGCAGTTGGGCATCAACCTAGGATCCAGGAGATTGCGGTTCGATTCCCGGTCAGGGCACATGCCAGGGTTGCGGGCTTGAACCCCAGTCGGGGGTGTGCAGGAGGCAGCTGATCAGTGACTCTCTCATCATTGATGTTTCTCTCTCTCCCTCTCCCTTCCTGGCTCTCTGAAATCAATAAAGATATATGAAAAAAAAAAAAAAGAAGATGCCTCTATTACTTGCAATAAATCATATCAGAATGAGCCCTGTAAAACAAGCATGTTCACATTGCAGAGGCCACTTTTCTTACAGAGATTCTATTAGAATAGAGTGATGAACCCTATGGTCTTTATCCAAGTACATGTATACGGAGTCTCTCACTCGTCTGAGCTCCTCATCTTTCATTTCTCCAAGTTTCTGATACTGAGACCACTACCCTTTTTGTCAGCTTTACTTGCCTCCTGCCTCAACCCCAAGGCCCACTCTGATGCCAGCTTCTCTGGGCCCATAGAGAGCAAAGGGAGCTCTGACCATCACCGCCTCCAGACTGGCTCTCTAACATCTATAGCCTCACGGGCACCAGGCCCTGCCCTGAAATGCCTCTTGCTGCTCCTCGACAGACGCATCTCCAAATCTCTGAAGCCCCTAGAGCTCTTTACTCCTTCCCCAGGTCACCTCACCCTGCTCAGGAAAAACTCTCAAAGTGACCCCACGCGCAGGGCCCTTTCCTGCTTCCTCTGAAGGGGTCAATGCGAGCTCATTCTGACTCCTAAGTCTGTGCCTTCGTTCCTCCTCCCCTTTGGCCCTCAGAAGAAAACACCAGCACAGTCTTCACAAAGTGAGCCTTCCATTCATATTATCTGTAATTCCTTCCTTCCTGTCCCTTAGAGAAACTTACGGACATGATTCCCTCTGACATCTTCAATGGTCCCGTTTCCAATTGAACAGCCTTCTCAGCCTGATGGTTAAGGTGGTTTGTGCAAACAAACGGACCAGGGTTCTTGTCCATTTCCACCACTTTTCAGTTGTGTTATTTTACCCTTGTAAGCCTCAATTTCCTCATCCATAAAATGGGATAATGATGTCTGGGGTATGATGGGTGATAGTAAGGAGTTAAGGAAAGAGCCGAGCTCTGGGGCCTGACTGCCAGGCTATCACTTGCTAGACCATCACTTCAGCATATAATCACTTTAAGCCTCAAAGTGTAACCTTCGAATGAGGCTGATAATGAGATTGGTAATTGATAATGGCCTCCTGGACTTACTGTGGGGGTTCAATGAAACAAAACATAGGAAACAGCTGAGCACCGTACCCAGTGAACACCCAGTGCTCACCGAGTGCTAACTGTATTTTTAAATGAACTCTCTTTAACTACATTAGAATTTCATCTCGAACAAACCCTTTGCCATGTACTTTTTAAACTTCTGGTGTGCACCACAAATGTATAGGCATTTAAACATGATGATGATGGCAATATACACAAATTAGCAAGTTTTTGCTTTTTATCACAAAATCCATGCTTTTATTGTCTCAGCCTACTGATGTTCATTATATTATCCAGTTACGCTGGTAGACTATTTCCTTTTGTGCCCAATAATTGAGAAACAGAATTAAGTAATGCCCAGGTCTATAGGTAAGTGATTAAAATGCCTTAATCACTCACCTGAGCATTCCATCTCAGTTATACAAGCACTAAATATCCCACTAAAAACAACTACTGCTTTTGAAATCTAATGTAATCAGCAAGTTACATAAGAGTTACTTATTCTAGAGATACACGTGGCCATTTTTCAGAAAACAGAAGGAAAAACAAACGCCTCATTAGGAAGTCTAGGTTACATTTTCCAAACATGAACCTTTCCTTCCTAGTCATCTCTGCCTTCAAACTATTGTGTCCTGTCTCATAATTAAATTCCTAAACATGTGAATTAGGACTTAGGCACGTACCAGCTAGCACAGGTGAGTTCCTAAGCAAGTTCTGTACATTTAGGAAAACTACTGAAAATATTCTGAACAGGAAACAAAACAAAAACAAAGGGCAGCCTTACCAATAATGGCGTTATTTCCTCCAAGTTCTAACAAGCTTCTCCCTTTAAAAACATATAAAGACAAATTAATGCCCGTTTTAGTATTTAATGCACACTGATAGACGGCCCCAAACCATAACCTATCCCACTTATGTTCTCATTTATTTTGATTGAAAACAATACATGAGCATTGAATCAATGTCAAATTTCCTGATTTTAATAACTGTACTGTGGCTATATGACAGAATGTGCTTGTTCTTAGGAAGTACACTGACATATTTAGTAGCAAAGGAACACAAGGTCTTCATCTTTCTGCAAATGGTTCAAAAATAACATGCAACCACAATATACGTGTGTGTGTGTATGTGTGTGTGTGTGTGTGTGTGTGTGTGTGTTACTGGAGAGAGAGAAAATGATAAAGCAAATGGGGCAAAATGTAAGCCATTGGTGAATCTGGGTAAGGGTATACAGAAATTACTTGTGTGTCTTATAACTTTTTCTTTAAGTTTGACATTATGTCCAAAAAAATCCCAGTTAGTATAAATGGTGCAGCCACTATGGAAAACTATATGGCAATTTCCCAAGAAACTGAACACAGAATTACCATATGATTGATCTAGCAATTCAACTTCTGGGTACATAGCCAAAAAAAGTAAAAATCAGATATTTGTACACCCATGTTCACAGCAGCATTACTCACAAAAGCTAAATGGTGGAGGCACAGATGGATGACTGGATAAAAAAAATATGGTGTGTGTGTATATGTGTGTGTGTGTGTGTATACACACACACATATAATGAAACATTATTTAACCTTAAAAAGAGTGGAAATTCTGACACATGCCTCAACATGGATGAACCTTGAAGATATTATGTTTAGTGACATAAACCAGTCACAAAACGATAAATATTGTGTGATTTTAGTTATATGAGCTTCCTAGAATAGTCAAACCCATAGAGACAGAAGGAAGAATAGTAGTTGCCAAGGGGCCGGGGAAAGGCAGAAATGGAGAATTAGTTTTAATAGGTACAGTTTCAGTTGGGAAGACAAAAAAAAAAGTTCTGGAGATGGATGTTGGTGATAGTTGCACAACAATGTCAATATACTTGATGCCAGAGAACTGCACAATTAAAAATGGTTAGAATGGTAAATTTTTATACATTTTCTCACAATAAACAAGTTTAAAAATTATGTGGTCATTGAAGAAAATTATTTTTTTAAAACAACAAAATGTATCAAGCAAGCAAAAAGCGATGGCCCATAGGTGACCATGATATCTGTCCTTATATTTTGGTATAGTGCCTTCCAATCTTTTTCCTGTGCATTTATATTTAGTTTAGATCACACAATCTAATTAACTTTACTTTCTGATTAATATATTTTATACCTTCTCCTAAGTTATTAGCAGCTGTTAAAAAACATATTGCTGCATTGTATCCATCATAGTGATGTACCAAATTTTATTTCGCTACTTCTCTAGTACTGAATATATGGACTGTTGAACGTCTACATCTTACCTACTTAGGTCAGGGCCAAAGGGCATGAATATTAGGGCATACATACACACACACACACACACACACACACACACACATATATATATATATACACACACATATATATATATTGCCAGCTTACATTCCAGGCAATTATACAGCAGGGTATGAATGCCATTCTGACCTTACACTCCCCAGCATAAAGATCTGAAATTTATTTGCCTCATTTTAGAGCTGTGTTTACCACATCTTTTGAACATACACTTATTTTTCCTTGAATGCATTCTAAAATCAGCTCCTGTGCAAATCACTTTTATTTATTTGTGGTGTCAGGAGTGTATGTGACAGGGAGAGCATGTTCTCACTTCCACGGCTCTGAAACAGCTACGCATCAAGTGAATGTTAATTGTAAGGGGAGGGCTGTTATTACCAAGCCACTGAGTGCTACGTCAGCTCCAGTCTCCGCTGCAGCAGCTGATGTGGTGACAGCTTGCTGGCTACAGCAGAGCACTACACTAGACGACAGGAAAAGGGGAGGGAACAGGAGATTCTACACCTCACACCAGCTCCTCCTGCCTGGCTAGAAGTGCTGTGCGGCAGAAGGGAAGGGACCTATACTCCCTGCACCCTTCCAATTCCCTGTCTGCTCCCAAACCACACTCCTGCAGACAACCCCCTCTAAGACAAGCACCTGTACCTTAAGACAGGTGGATACACTTTTTAAAATTACAAACCTATTAATAGTGCTACTTAAGAGAGAACAAACTACTGCTTTGAAGAAGAGGGGGATGGGAGGGGGACCAGAAGAGGAAATTTGCTAGTGGGGAGAGTGGAGTGAATGACCTTGAGCACCTCCGGGCATGCTTGTTGGCCAGTCCTATATCTTCTTTGAAGTAGTATCTATTCAAATCCTTTGCCCGTTTTTAATTGGGTTGTTTGTCTTTTATATTGTTGAATTGTTAAGAGTTCTTTATATAGTCTAGATATAAATCCCTTATCATAAGATTTGCAAATGTTTTCTCCTATTCTACAGGTTGTCCATTTTTTTAATGGTATCCTTTGAAGCACAAAACTTTTTCATTTGATGATATCTATCATTTCTTGTGTTGCTTGGGCTTTAGGTGCCATGGCTAAGAAACCATTGCCTAATCCAAGGTCACAAAAACTTATTTCTATGTTTTCTTCTAAGAGTTTTATTGTTCTAGTTCTAATATTTAAGTCTTTGATACAGGTGAGTTAATTTTTACATGCTGGGTAAAGCACATATCTAGTTGTCCTAGCACCATTTATTGAAAAGGCCATTCTTTTCTCATTGAAACATCCTGGCACCCTTGTCAGAATCAACTGGTCATAATGGTTTATTTCTGAACTCTCAATTCTACTCCACTGATCTTTATGTCTGTCCTTATGCCAGGACCACATAGTCTTGATTACTGTAGTTTTGTGGTAAGTTCTGAAATCAAGAAGTGTTAGTCCTTCGACTTTGTTTTTCTTTTCCAAGATTGTTTTGGCTACTTAGGGTTCTTCGTATTTCCATATAATTTTAGGATCAGCTCGTCAATTGCTACAAGAGGCAGCTGACACTCTGAAAAGTATTGCATTCAACATGTAGGTCACTTGGGCAGTACTGATATTGGGCAATAACATTATTAAGTCTCCCAAAAGATGAAAATGGGATAACTTTACTTTTATTTAGGTCTTTAATTTCTTTCAAAGATGCTTTATAGCACTCTGTGTGAAAAACTTATACATCTTTTGTTGAATTTACTCCTAAGTAATTTATTTTTTCTGATGCTATGTTATTAAATGAAATTATTTTGTAGATTTCATTTTCAGATTGTTCATTGTTAATGTATACAAATGTAATTGATTTTTGTTTATTAATCTCATATCCTTGCTGAACTTGTTTATTAGCTCTAATAGTTTTTTTGCAAACTTGCATTTTAAAAGCAATGCCAAGCTCTGGCTGGCATGGTTCAGTGGTTAGAATGTCAGCCCGCACACCAAAGGGTCTTGAGTCAGATTTCTGGTCAAGGGCACATACCTAGGTTGCCAGTTCAATCCCCCACCCCGGTCAGGGCACATGTGGGAGGCAACCAATCAAGGCAACCAACTGATGTGTCTCTCTCAAATCCATGTTTCTCTCTCTTTCTTTCTCTCTCTCTTCCTCCCTCCCCCATCCCCATTCCTTCCACTCTGTCTCAAAAAAAAGCAATGCTTAAAAAGCAACAGGGAGGCCTGGCAGATTTCCTAGTCAAGTCTCATCCTGTTAGAGTCTAAATTCACAATAGCCAAAAATGAAAGTCAATATTATCCTTAAAAAACCTCTTTAATCAGTCATAACGTACAGTGTACAAAACTATGTTTACGTAAATGAGGGAACAGATTTAAATCTCCTATTCCACATTCACTGTAGGTCCTGTACTCAATGATGCTGTTTAAATTGTGAGTTTTCTTTTTTTAATTTGCCAAATAGGTCTGATAGAATTTGATAAATATATTTGATATGATATTATTGTAGTCATTTGGAGAGAAATTGACATCCTTTTCCAAATTATGCTATTTAATTTGCGACTGCCCTAATATTAACCCACTAATAACTGTATTCTTTCATTTATTTGGACATTCAAATAAACATGGCTGGTATAACCCCGGAAAGGGTCAAAGAAAAAACACTGTTAGATTTCATATCCATAGCTCTGAGGGAATTAAAATCCTCATTAGAAAGCCGACACTTACCGAACCTCTCCTGCACCATAAGGGCCACCTGTTTCCCCACCTGAGTGCTCCCGGTGAAGGACAGCAGGCTCACTCGCTCATCTTTGGCCATTGCTGTGCTGCAGGGGAACAGACAAGGGCGCTCAAGCAGAGAAACCCAGCAACGGCGCCACCTGGTGGTACTGGCCAGAAAACCCTGGCCCGGGCTCTTGGAAAGGCAAAGTCAGGAGAGCCAGGGAAGGTCTCCGTGAAAATGAACTAGGTTTCCATAAGCAGAACCATATAACAGAATGGGCTAACCTCTTCCATGAGCTCTCTATAAACAGAAATCACCTTGAAGACATTATTAAGGAAGAAAGCCCTTGTACTGAGTGGGTAACTGGTATGTGAATTATAGGGTGGTTTTTAAAAACAATAAATTTAGATATAGAAGCTGTATTCCCAGGGCTCCCTTTTACAGTCAGCTGAAGAACCCAGACAGTAGGCTGTGTTCTCGGGGCAGGGGGTGAGACGCCAGACCACAATTCCACAGCTCTGCTTTGTAAGTAAGCACCTTTATAAACCCAGTGTCAGCAAGCCATGGACTGACACTGTTACAGCAGTTTGTTATTTCAGGATATAAGCACCTTACAATATCAGCTCTGGGCAATTCAAAGGACGATTTATTTATCCTCCAGCAGAGGCTATGCCTTCATAAAGGCAGAGCCCACTGGGGTCCATAATAATGACTCCAAAAAACCACTCTCACTCCAGCTGCACTGGGTCTGGTTATTTTAGGGCAGGTGGTTCTAGTTGCTCAACCTGGGGACCTTCAACAGAAAGATGTTCTCTGTCTATCCACCTACCCGATATCGGCTCCACCACAAGTCAAGGAACAAATCGCACCAGGCAGCTTGTTGTCCTCCAGGACCTTGGCTATTATCCTAGGAAGGAAAAGCAAGTACTGCTGAGGGAGCAATTTCATTTCTTAGGGTTTTTGAAAAACTAAGAATAAATTCCAACCACCTAACTTCCCTGTTTCAACTCTCTTCCTCCCCTCGAACATCCAAGCCTGCATTTCTCCTCACATAACAGAAATGAGGTTTCCAACCCGGCTGGTGTGGCTCAGTGGTTGAGTACCAACCCATGCACCAAGAGGTCACCAGTTTGATTCCCTGTCAAGGTACACGCTCAGATTTCAGGCCTGGTCCCCTGTAGGGGGTGTGCGGGAGGCAGCTGATACATGTTTCTCTTTCATTGATGTTTCTCCCCCTCTCCCTTCCTCTCTCTCTCAAATCAATAAAAACATACTTTTTAAAAATGTTTTTCTTAAAAAGAAATGAGGTTTTCAAAGAAAAGCAGAACTCTTTTTTTTCTCCCTAAGAGAATCTTAAAAAGAAATTTTTTTAAGAAAACATGCAAAAGAAATAAAAGACATAAAGCATTGGTCAGATAGTGTTTTTCTGCCAAACTATAAGGATAAATCTAATTCTAGACGGTTGACTGATCACAGGGCATTTTTTGTCTTCTGGTCTCTCACTACAGAACCACTAAAATGATGATAAAGAAATTTAAAAAAGAAATACTAAGAAATAAGCCCTAGAAAGATGACGAAATGAAAGGGCATCCCCATCAGCAAACGAGAGGTTTCAATATGTCTTGGCAAAGCAGAGGCAGCCAGAAAAGTGGCTCAGACGTATGATATGTGGCCCGTGTTCCTCTTATGAGTCTGAACTTACGAGTTTAGTTGAATTTAAGAACTCCTGTTGGACATGGCGGCACCCTTGCTTAAATACGGCAACATTTCAGCATCATTTTACTCATTGTCTTTCATTACAAAACAAGATATTCTCAATTACCTGAAATATCAGCCACGTTCCTATGTGAACATTCAAACCCTTCAACATATTTAAAGCAAATAATAAACAACTCAAAGCAACAATAACTTAGGACATTTGAAACTACTATCAAAACTGACAATATTTTAAACCAGTTGCTTAAATTGGCGAGTTCTACGTTTTTAATTTTTTAAAAATTGCCTGGGGACTCTCATCATTGTTGTATGTTTTGTGTATCAGAGTTCAGAGTTCTGTGTAATATTTCATTTAAACACCCCTGCCTTGAAGAATATATTTTCCTCAATATCACACATTCCTTTCGAGTACTGTAAATATTCTCTTTTTCAGCTCACTTTTCACTTCCTAAGCAGTGTTCCTAAATGACCTTCTAATATGACCCTCTTACATATGGACTCCACCACAAGCTCTCTACAACAGCTCAAATCAGAGAATGCAAACCATGAAAATGACACTGTTGTAATTGACCCAGTTATTAATAATAGGAAAGAAGCACAGGAAAGGCCAAATATTATGGGCCTGTCATTTGGGCAGCTCCACCAGGAGGCTAAAGCTTTACACAGACCAGGGAGCCACCAGTCTATTCAGTCTATTCCTGCAGATTTCTGGGGCAGGGACTGGACAGGGAGGAGATAGACACATGCCCAGTAAAGTGGGGGTGACACTGGGAGGGTACTTGCCTGTTAGTCACATCTGGGAATAGGTCATTGGCTAGAATGGGTGTGGCCACTGCAAGTGCTGGAAGATTCGAGATATTTAATCCCCTAAACAAAGGAGTTTGCCCTCTTGGTTGACTCCTAGCTTGCGGGAATCTCTCTTCCGCTTCCTGGCATTCTCCCGTGTGGCCCACGGTCGTGTGGCCCTCCACACACAATGCACTAATGGACTAATGGAACTAGCCAGATGCTGAACTAGACCGGGCTGCAACGTGGAACGGCAACTCTGGACACTGGCTTTCCTTCTAGCTCTACTGATACCCCGGTTACACTTCTTCTATAACTGGACTAAAGGAAATGCAACTTTGGAAACCCAGGGATGTAAGTCCACGCAAATAAAAACCACTCATTCTCCCACGTAAATCTCAGAAAATTCTTTTCCCCAATATCATAAGGACTCCACCCTCAGCACCCAGTGGGGAAAGGGATACCCCAATTTCCCCAATAACAAAATCAATCAACTATGAGGATGCATCATCACCCATCATGGGAAGGTGCTCTCTTCTATATGATCTCTAAATTCCAGAATGATAAATTAGTAACACTGATTTTATGACATAATCAGAGTTATCAAGTTTTCAAATATGAGTAAATAAAAAAATTTTTAATCAAAAGATAAAATACATTTTAGATAGTGTGAGAAGAACCCATGGAATAATGTAGTGAACATTTGTCTCTGCTTTGCTATAGTCTATTAAACAAAAATAATAAAAGAATTAGCTGGGTGGAAATTAAAACCATTAACATGTAGAATAGTTAAAAAATATAGCCCCTAAATCGCAAAAAAATTTCCTCTCTGCTAGATTTACTTTTATTTTGCAAGTGACAATAATGTTTATAAGAGTTCAGTTTCAACACTTAAATCAATACCTGGCCTGTTTCTAAAGAGTTAAATGATTTGGTCCTGAAAGAGCTCTATACACTGCAAAATGATACCAAATGTTATTACAACCAAATGAGAAAGAGGTTATCCAAATTCCATACTTAAATATGACACTTTCACATCCCATTAAAAATGCAGTGCCTGTCAATCACCCTTTTGAAATTACTCCATACCCAGGAAAAAGAAAGACACACATACTCACTTTGTGACGGCGACACTGATGAGGGAAGTGGTCGGAGCGCCTTTCCTTGAGAGGATTAAAGAAAAAAAGGCAACTTAACTTGGTGGAAATCAAAAATACCTTTTATTATCAAGCAGGAGCCAAAGTCTTTTTAGACAACTGAGCATAGTAACTGAAATAGTGGTGTCTCTGGGACCTAGCAGACTACAAAACTTCCATAAATATAAAATGGCAAAGAGCAATTTTAAGCCTGCTTGCTGCACTGACCATAGGAACTGCTACATTCATCTCCACCAGTTATGGGAACTGTGTGAAGCGGAAGTCAGCATGGTTTTTGTTGGGAGGGTCAGACAACTGCAGGAAGCATCGGTCCCTTTGGCAACACAGTGCCAAATCATCAATCCTCCCACTATGCATTGCTTCTGTAGACAGTCTTAGAGTACATTCGACTGACTACATTGAGATCCGCATATATAACTAATGGTAAGATGCAAACAGGGAAAGACAATTCTCCTGGTTTTCCTGACCTAAGTTCTTCCACAGAACGTGAAAGCTATAAATAGTGTTTTGTCATCTATAAGATAGACATTTTCCCACTTAACTTTTATTATCAAACAGTTTATAAAATGTAAATTTTTTTTTCTGATCCTCACCAGAGAATACTTTTTCCATTACTTTTCAGAGAGAGTGGAAGGGGGGATAGAGACAGAGAAACATGGATTTGAGAGAGACACATCGATTGGTTGCCACCCCAATGTGCCCCGACTGGGGCCGGGGATGGAGCCTACAACCGAGGTACGTGCCCTGGGCCAGAATGGAACCCAGGGCCCCTCGGACCAAGGGCTCATGTTCTAACCACTGAACCAAACCGGCTAGGGCTATAAAATGTAAAATTTAATGCATCAATGGCAACATTAGCCCAGTGCCTCAGAATCACTTGAGAATTCACTATTGAATTTTTATTGGGGGGGGAGGGGGAAAGGAGCCAAACTTTAAAAAGAAGGTTGTGACTTATCCCAAGTTCTTTTTCTCCCGCTTGTCTGCTTAGTTTTCTGTTGGGGAGTGCAATATAACAAAGATTATTTCTCTGGTCTTTGTTCCTAGCACGGAGTTTCAGAACACCTTGGCATTCTGAGGGATAGGAGTGTGTTTGTTATGCCAACAAGGTGACTTGTGGTGTCCACTAGATAGCTTCCAGATGCGGTTGGTCGCTGGTCACCAGAAAGACCACCAATGGAGAAGGGAGGAGGAATCTAGATTGAGTTCTATCACATGTCCAATGACATAATCAATAATGCCTAGGGAATAAAAGCCCAATAAAAAAAACTCTGGACTCAAGCTCAGTGGAATCTCCTGGTTGGGAGAGTGACCTACCCCAACTTCACTGGGTGAAGGAATGGGAGCTCTGCATCTGGGACCTTCCAGACCTTGCCCTATGTGTATCCTTTATAAAAAACTATAATCGCCCTGGCCTGTGTGGTTCAGTTGGGTGGGCATCCTCCTCTGCACCAAGAAGTCTCAAGTTCGATTCGCAGTCAGGGCACATGCCCAGGTTGCGGGCTTGATCCCAGTGGGGGGCATGGGGGCGTTAGCTGATCGATGTTTCTCTCTCTCCTTCTCCCTTCCTCTCTCTCTAAAATCAATAAAAATATATATATATATTTTTTAAAAACTATAATCATTGAGTATTGTGCTTTCTTGAGACCTGTGGGTCATCATTCTAATGAATTACTGAAGCCAAGGGTTCATGGGAACCTCCAAATTTGTAGCTGGCTGGTCCAAACTGCAGAGGTCCTGGGACCTGGGGGTACTTGCAGCTGGCATCTGAAGTAGAGCCAGTTTGTGGAGATCTGAGCCCTCTGAGGAGCCTGACACTAAATCCAGGAAGTCAGTGTCAGAATTTAATTCCACCTGCTTTGGATGGAAACAACCGCAAGGACAAGGCTGTGTCAAAAAAAAAAACTAAATCAAAAAAATTAATTTTACCAATGGTAAAATGCAAAGTAATTCAAAGTCGGTGTTTCACAACTAGCAGATATGGCTTAATATGTTAATAGAAAGAGTAGAGTAGTAGCACACATTTCAATACATCTAAAATACTTTTACTAGTACAATGGCCACTTTTATCACCTTACTACTGGATAAGAAAGTGAGCTGTTCTCACCAAAGGCAGACGTTGCCACAGATCATGGCGATGGCATTGTTCCAGCCGTACACCGCCACGGGGAAGTTGAAGGCAGTGATGATCCCAACCAGGCCGACAGGATTCCACTGCTCAATCAGCGCATGGCCGGGTCCTGAGGACGGGGGAGGTGAGGAACGTGCTTAAGCATGTTCATTCAATGCGTCTCAAGTTAACAAGCAAAGTCTGAAGTCCTCCATTTTCAGGACAAAGGTACACAGGACCAAGTAGGGATTCCAGATGCCTTGTAGTGGGTTAATTTACAGAGCCGAGGGATACTGGTACATTAATTAGCATACGACAAAAGCTGTTATGACTACACCACCTCATGAACTATAATGACAGACACTATGCCTCTGATCCTCATAGGAACTCTGATTGTTTTAGTCAAGGGCAACCAGAGCAGTGAAGAACCAAAGCAAGGAGTGATGGCTCACAAACCCTGGGGAAATCCAGAACAACTGGAAGGATGTTGCTCCCAGCCATGAATCTTTCTGGCCACACTCACACTGATAGGTAGGCACAGGAAAGCTGCCCACTGCTGTACCCATGCCACGCCCTCCTTTAGTCTAGGCACCCTGGACCCCATTGCCAGACCCTCCTTGAGTCTAGGCATCCTGGACCCCATTACCAGATCCTCCTTTAGTCTAGGCATCCTGGACCCCATTGCCAGACCCTCCTTTAGTCTAGGCATCCTGGACCCCATTGCCAGACCCTCCTTTAGTCTAGGCATCCTGGACCCCATTGCCAGACCCTCCTTTAGTCTAGGCATCATGGACCCCATTGCCAGACCCTCCTTTAGTCTAGGCATCTTATACCCCATTGCCAGACCCTCCTTTAGTCTAGGCATCCTGGACCCCACTGCCAGACCCTCCTTTAGTCTAGGCATCCTGGACCCCACTGCCAGACCCTCCTTTAGTCTAGGCATCCTGGACCCCACTGCCAGACTCTCCTTTAGTCTAGGCATCCTGGACCCCACTGCCAGACTCTCCTTTAGTCTAGGCATCTTATACCCCATTGCCAGACCCTCCTTTAGTCTAGGCATCCTGGACCCCACTGCCAGACTCTCCTTTAGTCTAGGCATCCTGGACCCCATTGCCAGACCCTCCTTTAGTCTAGGCATCTTATACCCCATTGCCAGACTCTCCTTTAGTCTAGGCATCCTGGACCCCATTGCCAGACCCTCCTTTAGTCTAGGCATCTTATACCCCATTGCCAGACCCTCCTTTAGTCTAGGCATCCTGGACCCCATTGCCAGGCCCTCCTTTAGTCTAGGCATCCTGGACCCCACTGCCAGACCCTCCTTTAGTCTAGGCATCCTGGACCCCACTGCCAGACTCTCCTTTAGTCTAGGCATCCTGGACCCCACTGCCAGACCCTCCTTTAGTCTAGGCATCCTGGACCCCACTGCCAGACTCTCCTTTAGTCTAGGCATCCTATACCCCATTGCCAGACCCTCCTTTAGTCTAGGCATCCTAAGCTCCCTTCAGTGATGTACTGTTTCCTCCTCTTTTGCCCTCCCCTCTTTACTCTCCTCCCCAGGGAGACCAGCGCAGCTCTGATAACATCACTCCCCTGCTTAAAATCCTTTGGTGTCTGGGTCACTACTGTAGCTGCCCTACCATACAGTCCAAACTCCCTATCAGGAAAAGTCTCTTCCCACTTCCTCTCCACCCTCTCTCTCCCCTCACACTGTGCCCTCCATCTCTGCTAAAATAACACAGTTCCCCAAATAAGCCACATCCTCCCATCCTAAACTATCACTTTTTTCCCTCCCTATTTAAAATAACGCCTGCCCAGCACTCCACCCCTCTCTTTCTTGAGGCCTAAACTTGGATTACGTTCTCCGGCTAGCTTAGCGGCTAACTATGCTGTCCTCCAACCCAGCAGAGTACCTACCATGTCCTATTATAATTTTCCATTTACTTATCTCCCACTTGCTTCTCACTCCTAAGTGTAAGGAATCTATAGGTTTATAAATTCCTTGAGGACAAGGACTGTGCCTTACTGGTCAAGTATCACCTATTATAAATCACCTGGCACCTGGGAGACACTCAATAAGAATTAATTGCAGCACCGAGGTCAAAGTTACCCCAAAGCCTCTGCATAGATGAACAGTCTACTCTTTTAAAAAAATCCATTTTTTCTTTCCTGATCATAACTGTAACCTAATTCCCATCATGGAAATTTTGAAAAATACCAAAAAATAGAAAGATGACAATAAAAACCATTAATAATTCGGCCACACTGGGATAACCAGTTCCCACTCTGGCAGATTTCCAGCCCTTATATCTTCGGTGCAGCCACATGGAGCCATCTGTTTGCTCTACAAAAACTGCAAACATTACAAATCACGTAAGCCCTTGCCCTCTTCACTGAAACCTCTCAGAGTACAAGGCTGGTCCTTGCAGCAAAAATCTGGAAATATCCATCATTTGGGAACTGGTGAAATAAATTATGTACAGTATTTTTACAGCAAATACACAGCCATAAACAAAGATGAAGGAAGCACCTTCATGGAAAAATATGAAACAATTTCCAAGACCCATTACATAGGAAAAAGTATAGAACAGAATGTATAGTTTGCTAATGCTTGTGTTTCCAAAGGACACACGTTTGCCTACAAGTGAACAGAAACTCTAAAAAGATATATAAGAAACCAGAATCACTGGCACTTCCATGGGGATATTATGGGGTGTCCAGGGGAAGTACTTTAAACCTTTTACTCTTCTATTCCCTTTTAATTTTGTGACATGAGATGATAATCTCTTAAAAAAATAACATTAAAATCACTTAAAAATAAATAAATACAACCCTCCCATAAAAGTGTGGGATTGGAGGAAGGCAATCTTCATAAACAGGATTTATATTACCCACTAACAGACTGCCAACATTAGCTCAACCTTTCCCTTGGACATTTAGGTCATTTTTAATGTTTCCTATTATACCACAGTGAACATCTTTGCACATAAACTTTTGTCACATTTCAGGTTATTTACTTAAATTATTGAAATTGGTATTAAATATCAGGCTCTTAAGATTATTTCCAAATTGTTTTCCAGATGGATGGGCAATTCACGTTACCAGAAGTCATCATAAAAGAGTGTCTGTCTCACCCACAGACTTGCCAACATTGAGTTTTATCTTTAAAACTAAAAAAAATTTTCAAGTGTCTTAATCTGATGTTTTCACCTGTTTCAATTTACATTTTTGAGTATGAAGATGTGGGGAAGGGCCTGGGCGGCATGGCTCAGTGGTTGAGCACCAACCTATGATCCAGGAGACTGTGGTTAGATTCCCGGTCAGGGCACATGCCAGGGTTGCGGGCTCCATCCCCAGTGAGGGGCGAGCAGGAGGCAGCCGATCAATGACTCTTTTATCACTGATGTTTCTCTCTCTCTCTCCCTCTTCCTTCCTCTCTCTGAAATCAATAAAGACATATTTTTTTAAAAAAATTTTTTTAAAGAAGTGGGGAAGGCTTGGGGAGGGGACAGGAGCAGGGTGGAGGGGACCAAAGGCAGCAGTGGGGGGAGGGACATCTGTAATACTTTCAACAATAAAGATTAAACCTATTAAATAAATTAATTAAATAAAGATATTTTCATTCACTTATATGCCACTTATAATTCCCCTTTTGCAAACTGATCACAGCCAGGGCATTTTTTGGAGCTCTTTGTATCAAAGCACAGAACTCTTAGCCTAAGTGACTTCATTGCTTACTCTCAGAAGGCAGGATGGGTCCTCCGATCATCCGTGATAGGCCAACAGCATAGTCACAAATATCCACGTATTCCTGAACTTCTCCCACACCTTCTACTAAGATTTTCCCCATCTCCAAAGACACCTAAAAATACAAAAAGCCAAGCTCCATTTTTCCAAGAAAATTCATGTTTTAAACATTAAAATGATAAGGGGGAAATGCATAACACATTTGTGTCTCTCTTGTGAAGGTAATAAACTTCAGAAATTCTGTTCCTATTTTTCTGAAGAATTTTAAAACCCAAGAATAGTCTTCATTTTCCTGTCCTTCTTGCTCATTTTTCCTCCAGAAAAAAGACTTTTGAAATATATAAATTGCTTTTCTTAAAAATCACAATCTTGCCCTGGCCAGTGTGGCTCAGTTGATTGGGCTTTGTCCCAGGCACTGAAAGGTTGATGGTTCAATTCCCAGTCAGGGCACATGCCCAGGTTGTGGGCTCGATCCCGTCAGGGGCGTGCAGGAGGCAGCCGATCAATGACTCTCTCTCATCATTGATGTTTCTATCTCTCTCTCCCTCTCCCTTCCTCTCTCTGAAATCAACAAAGACATATTTAAAAAATAAAATTAATTAATTAGTTAGTTAATTAAAATAACAAAAAACCTTTTAAAAAAATCACAATCTTATACACAGAAATGGGTGATGGCTTTATTCCCTTTTAAAGGATTATATTTTTACTACAGAAATACCTTACCAAGCTTCCTAGTACTTGAATCTTCTCCCGCAAGGCATCACCAATCTGTCTCACTATTTCTCCTCGCTTTGGAGCAGGAATCTAAGAAAAGAATGGAACTTTAGTGTCTGATTTAAAGTATAAACTCTAAGCCCTGGCCAGGTAACTCAGTTGGTTAGAGCATCATCCTGATATGCCAAGACTGTGAGCTCGATCCCTGGTCAGGGCACATACAAGAAGCAACCAATGAATGCATACATAAGTGAAACAACAAATCAGTCTCTCTTTCTGTTTCTCTCCCTCTCGCTCTAAAATAAATATATATTTTTAAAGGTGGTAAAATAAAGTATAAACCTCATGTCTTTAACACTATTAGATAAATGTGCTCTGAGAGAGCAAACAACAAGCAGATGGCTTTTTTGATCACAACAAGATGATAGGTTCATAGCGATCAAGTGACTGTGCCAAGAAGAGAGAGAAATTCAGAGGTTGAACACAATCTTTTAGGATGACTCCAGTAGGCTTCAAATACCTTAAATACCTATAAGGTTTTGTGATTCCCAGCAATGAGTTCCATGGGTCAAACTGGCTGCATGCCCAAACCCTCAATTTGGCTTCCTTATAAACTGGTATTCCATAATCCATTCAAATCATATCATTCACTCACCAAATATTTTCTAAACACTCTTGTGGCAAGGGTAATAATAAGCACTGGGACTACAATAAGAAGTGAGGCATTTATGGAGCTAATTAATAACTAGAGGGAGGCACAGAGATTTTTTTTAAAGGCGACAAATAATTACAAATTGCCAACAGGTCTATAAAGTCCAAGGAAGTAAACAGGGTGCTGAGGTGGAGAATACAGCAGATTTGGGTAATAAATGGATGTTATTTAATCTAAAAGGTTGTCAGGGAAAATCTCTAAGGAGATAAGATTTAAGCTGAAACCTAATGTATAGAAAAAGTGGACCATAGGAATATTCTTCCTGGAGTGGGGATGGGGGAGTGGAATGTAAGAGACAGCCACAGAAAATAAGAGCTTGTCATAGGCCTGGCCAGTGAGGCTCAGTTGGTTGGAGCATCGTCTCATACACCAAAAGGTAGTAGGTTCAGTTCCCAGTCAGGGCACTACCTAGGTTGCAGGTTCGATCCCCCGGTTAGGGCATGTGCAAGGGGCAAACAATCATTTTTCTCTCTCATCGCTCTCCCCCCCCATAAAATTCAATAAAAAAACCATGTCAGCCCAGCCGGGCATGGCTCAGCGGTTGAGCATCGACCTAGGATCCAGGAGATTGAGGTTCGATTCCTGGTCAGGGCACATGCCTGGGTTGGGGGCTCCATCCTCAGTAGGGGGCGTGCAGGAGGCAGCCGATTGATGATGTTTCTCATCACTGTTTCTATCTCTCTATCCCTTTCCCTTCCCTCTCTCTCTAAAATCAATAAAAACATATTTTTTAAAAAAGAAGAAAGTAGAATGCAAAGGCCAAAAGAGTTTTTTAAGGAGTTCAAAGAGGCAGGAGAGGACTGCAGAGGCCACACTGCAAAGGGCCATGTAAAGGATCCAAAAACAGTGAGGCAATTACCAAAGGGTTTTAAATGGGAGAGTGGTGGGCATGGATCACAGTTCGTTTTAAAATATCACCCTAGTTGTAGTATAAAAATGGATCGGAGGGAAACAAGAATCAGGCAGGAAGACCATTAGGCCAGACCAGAGATGGTGGCTGTCAGGACTACAAAAATGGCAATAGAGAGAAATGTAATTTAAGATGTTCAAGACTTGATAATTGAAAATTGGTAACTGATTGATTCTCAACCCTACTATGTATTAGAATCACCACCCATGTAACTTTGAACTAGATTCCAGTTTAGACCACTCAATCTGGCATCTTTTCTCCCCCCAGCTTCCCAGGTGGTTTACACGAACAGCAAGAGTTGAAAACACCAGGATCGGGTTTGGGGAAGTGAAATGAGGGGGGTGTAGGAAACAAGGGAGAAAGCCACAACTCCGTGTGAGCTTGATCGTCCTAACATAACAGGGCATCGATATCCTCAGACCCTCCTGAGATGGGCAACAGAGCCCTCATCCCTGTACACTTCACCCACGAAGTCACATTTAGAATTAGCATTCAAGACAGCCACATGGAGGGAACTGTGAGCATGGAGGGAAGCATTAACTGAGCCTTTGAGGAATTAATACAATGACACCCATGTTAAAGAGCTGCCAGGTATGTAGTATCCTTCATTCAGTTAAAGATGGCCCACTAACAGTTCCTGTCGTCAAGGGAGGGAAGAGGCTCTGGCTCTTCCTCGCCGGGGATGGAGAGGAAAGTGAGGATGCAGAGGGGATGCAGAGGGGCAGAAGCAGGTGGCCTTCTGAGCTGAAACTATCTCATGAAAGGAGCAGCACCCAGTATTCCCAGCTAGGTTCTCTGTGGTTAGTTCCAGTTGAGAGGAAGAAATCAGTTTTGATAAACTAGTCTTCTGTATTTTTATACTGTGCTCTTTTTCCCTTCAAGAAAAATGTTTCCTTAGAAAAATTCCTGGCTTAACTCAAATGAGCTAAATGAAACAGTGGTCTGTGCTCACGCAGGCAAGGTCAGCCAGCGGATCATGGCCAACTAGGGGCTCCACGTGAGTGAGGACCCAAGAGGGAAAGCGCATAGACCAGGAGGAGATCAAGCTCTGATCTGTATTTGTTTGAGGCCCCAGCAACCTCTAAGTCACTGCCCCCATTGGCAGGAGCCCCAGAGGCACCGTTCAGAAAGTCTCTCTTCCCTAAACTTTGAACTCAATTGCTTAACTCAAATTCTAACAAGTGGATCCCCAACTGACTCAATCATCACCCAGAAAAGCAACATGTTCCCACTTAGCAGCCCCACTCTACTGGGAGGTCTAAAAAGTACGAAAAGTGTGAGAAAGAATGTAAGGCACAGAGTCCAGCACTGTTGAGTAAGAGCAGGCGGCCAAGTGAGGTCCTAAATTCGAAAACCACCACCAAGCATAGCCCAATATTAAGGACAGGCGTCACAACATCAGCTGCCACCCCCTAGAGCAAAGACAGATTTAAGGGCCAGCTCAGAAGAAAAGACCCTGAATTCACACTAGCTCTTTTCTCAGACACGACTGTATTTACCCTGGGTAAATACACACACATAATAGATGTTTCTGATCGAATGTTTCCCTGGCATTCAAAACAGTGTATACAAAGAGTGAAATCCTAATATAAATGATGGACTTTATATATTTAATGATAATGTATCAATATTGGCTCCCAACTGTATGAAATGTATCACACATGCAACATGTCAATAAACTTGCTAAGAGTGATGGGGGAGAGGAGAGAAAACTCTCTGTACTTTCTGCTCATCTTTCTGTTGAAGGGGCACAGAACAAGTCACCCCAGCACGTGCCATGTTGACATGTGGATTACTCTGTGCTGAAGGCACTCAAGACCCAGAAGACCCAGGAAAAGCATTTTATCTCCCCCTTAACTTCCTAGAAGAATTCAGAAAGGGGCCTGTACCAGGAAGAGAGCTATTACCAGACACAACTCTTTATATCTGAGAGACTTATCTGCATAGCAGGATAAACATTTGTTTAAAGCCCCAGACCCTATTCCTCAGGATGCTAGATAACCATCAGTTACCTGGCTGTCTCTAGGTTTCATGTCTTCAAGAAGCCCTGTAGGTACGAAATTAAAATTTGCTTTTCTGTTAATCTGTTTTATGACAATTTAATTACTAGACCAACCACAGAACCTAGAATGGAAGAAGGGATATTTTTTCCTCCCCTATAAATGTGAAACTGCTCTAAAAAATAAGTCTATTAATTTTGTTTGTTTATTGATTTTAGAGAGAGAGAGGAAGGGAGAGAAACAGATTTGTTGTTCCACTTATTTATGCATTCATTGGTTGCTTCTTGTATGTGCCCTCACCAGAGATCAAGCCTGCAACCTTGGCATGTAGGGACAATGCTCTAAACAACTGAGCTACCAGCCAGGGCTAAGTCTATTAATTAAAAAACAACAACAAACAATATACATACAAGAAAACAACGATGTTTAAAAATTATGCAGTAATTTAGGCTGGTATACAATGTAATCACAGGTCACAAAATTTCACACACATCGTGTGTGTGTGTGTGTGTGTGTGTGTGTGTATATATATATATATATGCATGTATGTATAATAATCATCACAATTATGAAATAAACACATAAAAGACTGGAAGGAAACGCACCAAACATAACTCTTAATAACCATTCTATATTGAGAAGATAAGGGGATTAAATTCAATTATCTTGTTTACTGAATCATCCAATTTTTTTAAAGTAGGGAATATGTATTACTTTTATGAAAAGAAAAAAAAATAAGTTATTTTTAAATGTCACTGCTCTGGACACTATTCTCTGCCCAGGTAGGGTGAACTTTACTTAGCACACTGTTTACTTTTGGAAGTGGTATTTTCCTGCTCAAGCATATTTTTGATTGTGTATAATGGAACTCTCAGCCTAACTTATGGCCAGAATTAGCTAAAGTAGAGGAAAAATGTTCCTCGTGCTTTGCACAGAGGCAGTCTCTAAGCAAACAACAAAGCTACATCCAACCCAGGGCTCTCCTGGAGAGTCTGCCCCTCCCCAAGACCCCATAAAATTACTGATTCAGTGAAAACACTTGGCTTGGCAGTCCCAGACCCACAGCACATGTTTTATCACTGGCAGGTGCTGAGGTTTGCCCTGTGCCAGGCTCTCCTGAAGCATTTTACATGATTAACTCATTTTACCCTCCTGATAACACAGAAAGCAGGCACACAAAGTCTCCCCTTACTACATGACAAAGCACACTGAGGTGAAGTAATTCCCCAGGGGTAGAGCTGGGTTAACCCCAGGATATTCCTATAGCCTCAGATGAAAACGGGTATTCAGGGTGAGGTGAGGGAGGATTGGGAAACTCAGGCTAACCCGGTTCTTTACTCTCTCCTCCTCCAGAGCCTGGCCCTCATCTAGTGACCGCTAAGCTAAGTGGGGCAAACTCCAATCACAGTCCCTACACTTGCTCATATAACCCCTGGAGGAGACAGAGCTGGAGGCGGCAGAACCCATCTCAAAGCCTGATCAGACAGGTGAGGAACTCCAACCCCTGCCCTTTGAAAGAGCTGCCCTGTGAACCAGAAATGTGGACCTATTTCTGAGATACCCCCCACAAAGCTGGTGGGGCGGGAGAAGAAAATGGGTATTTTTAGTATAAATATTCCTTGTACTTCGATAGCATGAATTTATGTTACATCAGTAAGAGATTTTGTTTGTTTTTTTAATTGAGTTTTAGAGAGAGAGAAAGGGAGATGGAGAGAGACAAAAACATCGATATGAGAGCAAAACACTGATTGGCTGCCTCCTGCACACCCCCTATGGGGGAATCGCAACCTAGGCACGTGCTCTGACTGGAAATCAAACCGTCAACCTTTCAGTGCACAGGATAAGGCCCAACCAACTGAGCCACACCAGCCAGGGCCATCAATAAGAGTTTTAATCCATTTAAAACTGCCCATTGATGCACTGGCCTGTGTGGCTCACCAAAGAGTGTCGGGTTCAATTCCTGGTCAGGGCACATACCCAGGTTGTGGGCTCCATCCTCAGTCGGGGTACCCATATGCGGGAGGCAATCGATGGATGTTTCTCTTGCTCTCTTTCTCTCTCTCTCCCTTCCTCGCTCTAAAAATCAATAAAATTTTTAAAAATTACCCATTAATACTGAAGGTCAAATATGTAAAAGGCATTATTCTAAGACCAAAGCAGAGGAGATTATCACAGCCCCTAAAGAGCTCCTGTTTCAGCAAGGTGGCACTGACCTGTGCTCATCGGATGTTTCTTTTTCATTTTTTTATGTTTATTTTTTGGATGTTTCTTTATGTCACTGCAATTACAGTAAGTAATCACACCATGGCCTCCAAACTTACGTCCGCCCAGACTCTCCATGCTTCTCTTGCTTTCTTTACAGATTCTTCATAGTCAGCCACACTAGCCTAAATTAAGAATTAAGGGGAGGGGGTAGTAACAAAAAAAGAATTAGGGGGAGACAAAGGGGAAGTGATGATCTCCTAAGAACAGATTATTTTGGAAGAGAACTGGAAATCTCTCTGGGTGACCCTAAGATTTGTGGTTTGGAATGATTTTCCAAAAACTCTCTTGAACCCAGTAAGACACGGTAGAATCTAGCTGTGCTTTTTAAAACCTTGCTTCTCAAAGCAGGGTTCGTTAGTCTCATCTGGAAACAACACCTGAGGTGTATTAGAATATCAGAACCTGGGGCTCCAACCCGGGTGGAAGAGGTCAGAACCTTCATTCTGGAAGTGCCAGGTGATTCAGAAGCAAGCCCTTAAAGGGACCCCCTCTCTTTATGATTCACGTTTTCTAGGGCACACACACCTCCCCTCAAAGAGTGGACAGTCTCTCCCAAACACCCTTAAATGTCAATGAAAAGGAAACATTGTTCTTTGACTTTCTAATTGTGTATTGCCCTTGATCATTCCCACTAATTCTATGGGAGCTATTTGCAGGAAAAATAAAAGTACTTACCTGTCGGACTCTTGCTATTGGCTCATTGTTAGCAGGACAATAGGTCGTGATAACCTGAAAACAAAAAGATGACCACCATATGTAGAAAATGTAATGCAGTCCAAATTGGGGGAACAGGCCAAATGAGGGAAGAAAAGCGGAAGAAAGAACGTTAAGATACAACATCCAAACTCGGAACCTTAACTTCTGTTACAAATAAGGCACTCTACAGAGCTTTTCATTTTGACCTAAACATTCAGAACCACCTTTCTGCAAAAGTCTAAATGCAACCCGCTATTTAGTCTCTTTTTCCATTAACACACCAGACTCCAGTTTTACTTACTTCCTCCCTTACCCTGCCCATCCTCTGGTAATAAGATAAAATAGCCAAGGCCAAACAATTATGGGAAAGGCCTGTGTTCACACAAACTGAAAAGATCAACTAGAAAGAAAAAACATCAAGGTGCGGCTATTTTTAAAAAGGCCTTGGGGGGGGGGAATCTTTTCTCCAAGAACCTAATGATTAGAGGCCATAGGGGAAAACAAACAAACAGCCGGGAAACTAGCAATTGAGGAGCAGAAGGAGGAGGGGCTTGGGGTATTAAAACCACGTTCATCCTACAGTCACCTAAAGGAAGGTGTTTCCTCTCACACAGAAGGTTACATAACACGCACAAACTTTGTTGCATGTTATATAACATTTTCTTCCAAAAGCTTTCCTCTGTGTGCGACTCTCAAAAACATCTGGGTGATAATAACTTTATCTTTCCATCTGATTCTACAAAACGTTTTATTGAGCACGAGCTGGCGCCAGGCATGGTGTTAGGCTCTGCAAACAGAAATGCGGAACAGCCGGTCCTGGGGGAAGCCAGAGCCCCATGGAAACGGGCCAGGGTTTCAGGAAGTCCGCGCTTGCAGGCTGCACGGGATTTCAGAAAAAGGATTTCAGCGGCGCACGTTACATCAAGCACGAAACCAAGACAATTTCCACCGTTAAGCGGGTGACATGTCCCACTGCAGATCGCAGAACTCTGCCCTAAGGTTTTCAGGATGCGCGAAAAGTTTAACCCCAGCCGGCTCCAAAAGGGCACCGAATCGACTCTTCCACAGCACCCAAGGACCTAAAGCCCACGGGTCTTTTTAAAGGCACCCTACATGAGGAAACTTCTACTGCGGAGCTTCGAAACTTCCCACCCGGTACAGCCGCCCACGGCAGCAGCGGGGCGTGGGGCCGAGCAGAGCCCGCCCGGCCTCCCCGAGCGCGCCGACGCCGCAGAGATTTCCCGGGGCGCCCGCATACCTCTCCCCGGCCTCCCCAGCTTCCATTATACACGCCCTCGTTTTCCTCGCGGAGCCCCAGCTCCTTGAGCCAAGCGTACTGGGGCTGATTGATGAGCAGGGTGGACATGAAGGCGGCGGGCCTGTTCCTCGGTCCTAAGAGCTTGCTCCGCCTCGCAACGTGCCCACAGAGGTGGCCGGGTACGCGCCACATACTGAGCCCCGCACCCGCCGCGCGCCTGCGGCCTCGGGGGCGCCTGAAATAGAGCCCCGCCCCCCGCCGGGGGGAGCCCATTGGGCAGCCCCGTCCCCGCCCGGGACACGCCCCCCACGCCCCAAGGCCAGCCCCAGTCTTCGCCCTGCCGTTTAACTTAGGGCTGGGACCGAAGGGGCCGCCACGGGGAGAAGCGAGAGGGGTACTGCCACCTAGTGAAGACGCCCGGAACCGCGACGCCAGCTACAGATTCTTTCCAGCAAAATACTGGCTCTGAAGCCCAGCGGGTTAGAGCAGGGCCGCTTGGACCCCAACGTGCCTGGGCTCACCGGCACCTTCCGAATCCGCGGTTCTGGGCCCGGGCCTGAGAACCAGCATTTCCAAACAGCTCCCAGGTGATGGTGACGCTGCTGCTCCGTGGAATAGCCCGGGGAGGAGGAGGGGTGGTTGCTTTTTTGGTGGAGGTTATTTGTTTTCACTGCTTTATTATGTTACAAATTAGAGCTTTCTAATGAATGGAAGATGTTACATTATGGTACTTCCTTCTAAAGATCCCGCCTGAGTATATATTCTTGCTTTTGAAGAATAAAGACAGTTTTGATCAATTTCCTTCATTCTCAGCTGCTTCTCCTTTCCACCCCTCCCCTCTTACCATCTCATTTCCCATCTAATTTCACAATAACTGGGTCTATACAAGGGAAATAGTAACATCTCCATCACCATGATTTGAACATGAGTTAATACACACACTCTCAAATTAGTCCAATGAGTAGGTGTTTCAGTGAGTCCCAACCTATTTTTCAAAATATTACTTCTCACTACATGCCTGTGGCCTTTCGCATTGCAGCCAGACAGAATCAGTCCCTTTATGTTTCTGTGTAAAGCCTGTGTAGTCCTCCCACAGTATCTTTGCCCTTGCTGCTCTCTCCACCTGTCAAACCCTTCTTCCATCTATGCACTCAAGCTTGAGCTTTATCTGTTCCACCCTTACGGCACAAATAAGTTCAGCAAATACTTGGCATATATCAAGCACTTACCAAGAAACTGTAGTAAGTGCTGGATGATGCTTCCATTTGTAAATGTTATATCTTTCCATGTTAAAACAAGTACCATCTCTGACTGATCCTTGCATGGCTCCACAATTCCCATCATTGTATCAGGGTCAGATCCACCTATATGAATGAATGAATGAACAAATGAACCTTTGAAAACTCCTCAGGAGAAATAAGCATAGATACCCTGTCTCGCATTGGTAATCTCTATCAACAACCCAGCTACTGTCTTCCATCTAGTGTAGGATTGAGGCACTAACTTCCTTCATTTTATTTCTCAGGCATTTTAACAGAATTTAATTCTCACTTTCTGGCTGCCAGCAAGGTTCTTTGTACATGTATCCCAACACCACACCCTTCCTTCTCTTCTCATTTGATTCAAAAATGAAAAGACATTTAAAGATACACTAAATTTTAGTGCAACACATAATGCCCTTAGGAAATGTTAGCTTCCTTCTCTTCACTAAATCAAGGTGGGTGGCTGTCAACCGGATCTGGGAAGATACGCGTCAGCAAATGTCATCATTGAAAACTAGGATTCCATCTCTCTTCCACCTTCTTTTTTCAAAACTCACTTAGTTCTGCCCAACAGGAGGTCAGGAAAAAACGAATTTTGATAGGGCAGAGCAGGAAAAGATAAAACTAAATGAATCATATAAAAGCACATTTCATATATGAAAGAGAGTTAAATGAATCATATATGAAAGCACATATAAAAACTGCAAAAGCACTGGAGAAATTTAGATGTACTGACTGACCTCAGGACACCTTGAACCAATTCCGTATTAAAAGTGGCAGAGTTAGCAAATGGCTGATTCTGCTTTTCAAATGACTTATCAAAGGCATCACAGGGTGGTGATTAAAGCAAGGACTCTGGAATTACAGCATACGTACAAATGACCTGTGCTTAGGATACCCTCAGTGAATGCTAGCCATCTCCATTCTTCAAAGGTAGCTGGCCAACAGGCAGAGGGATGTGACCTGAACATGCATGCTTGCCCTAAAGCAGCAGCAAATTGGAGAAATCATCACAACTTGGGATGTAATTTCATTATTGCAAACTGGGAGCCTGATTTGTCAGAGCATGGGGGAATGACACTATTGTTCTGGGCAGACTGATATTAATCCAGTTCACAAAAAAATGATGCTACAACTAGAATGATGGATTTTATAGAAAAAAATTATCTTCAGAAAAACAACCATTCACATCCTCTGATCACTGCATTCTCTTCCAGGATACAATCTACCTATCTGGTTGTTCAATGAGCTCTGAATCAGAAGAATTATTAACAATAAATGATTCCAGCGTGAGTAATGGGTCAGGCTAAGAGAGTCTCACTAATATGTGAATTAAGTTATAGATTCAAAGCAATCCCAATCAAAATACCAGAACTGGTAAGCAGATTCTAAAGTTTAAATAGAAATGCAAAGAATCTAGAACAGCCAAAACAATTTTGGGGGAAAACTGGAAAAAAAAATTCACCTAATTTTACAATTATTATATAGCTACAGTAACCAAGAAAGCTTCACATTGGTGTAAAGATAGACACAAAGATCAATGGAACAGAAGAGAGAACTCAGATATAGACCTTTGTGTATATATATAGTCAATTTTCAGTGGCAGTATTAAGGAAATTCAATGAGGGAAAGGATAGTCTTTTCAACAAATCATACTATAGTAATTGAATATTCACATGCAACAAACAAAAATAAACCAAAAAACCTTGATTTTACTTCACACTATATAATTAACTCAAAATGAACCATAGATCTAAAGGTAAGAACTAAAATCTAAAACTTCTAGAGGAAAACATTGGATAAAATATTTTGTGGAGGGGGCAGGGCTTCTATGCATTATATATTTAGTTGTATCCCATACCATATAGAAAAATGATAATTATAGCATGAAATTCCACTCCTACCTTACACCACACACAAATCAATTCCAGAGGGATTGCCATTCTATGTAAGAAAGGTAAAACAATAAAGTTGTCTAAGAATTAGGAGACCTGGAGTCAAGACTCAGCTCATCAATAGCTTAGCTATGTAATCTCTCTTCATGCCTCAAAATAAGGAATAGGATCAAGTGATTTCTAAAATTCCTTTATATGTCTTAAATTCACATTTCAAAAATTTATATTCATCTTTCCCATAAAGTGTAGGAATGTATCCTAAGGAAATAATAAAACAAGTTTGCAAAAACACATGTTAATTGCAAAATTGGCTACAGCCTAAATATACTATCAGAGACTAAATAAATAATGGTACCTCCATGCAATGGAATACTAGGGAGTCATTAAAAAGGAGCTAGATCTTTGTATTTTGGTATAGAAAGGTGTCTAGGATAAGTTGCTATTTGTTTATTTCTTTAAAGCAGATTACACAATAGTAAAAGATACAAATAATAAGATTCTCTTTATGTAGCCCTGGAGGGGTGACTCAGTCCGCTGGGCGTGGTCCAGTGCACCAGGAGGTTGGGCTGATTCCTTGTAGGGAGCCTGCAGGAGGCAGCTCACTTGGCACTCTCACATGATGTTTCTCTCTCCCTCTCCCTTCTACTCTCTCTAAAAATCAAAAAACTATTCTTTTTTTCAAAGAGATCCTCTTTATGTGAAAAATATTCAATAACTATTTCTTGATCGCCTATTAGATACAAGAAGTCACTGGGCGGTATACTAGGGTAAACAACACTGAATGAAACAGACATGTTAGTGGCGAGCTCAGGCCAAAAAAATAAAACAAATATGACTATTGATGCCACGAAGAAAAACAGAGGGTTGAAGAGTGACATTAGACGTTCCTGTCTTGGGGTGGCCCAAGAAGCCTCTCTGAGAATACGGCATTAAGTCAGAAACTGAATCGTGTGAGAGAACCACCTGTACAAAGAATTGGGTGTTGGCGCGTTGGAAGCGGTCTGTCTGGCAGCAGGAACCGCGACGGCAAAGGCCTTGAGCTTGGAAAGAACAAAGGGCGCCTGGGGAACAACGCGAGCAGCGCCGCGGCGGCTGAAGCGCTGGGGAGGGGCCCCGGCGCGGGCCAGCCGCCCCGTCGGCCGCGCTGAGGACGCGGGCCTCACAGTGCGGAGCGGAGCCCCGGAGGGGTCTGAGCAGGGCGGCGACTTCAGGCGACGGCTTCCCAGGAAGCTGCATGTGCATCGCGCAGGAGCAAGAATGGAAGCCAGATGTCCAGCCTGGGCATCAGGGCGAGGGGGTGAGGCCAAGGAGGAACCCCCAATGGCCGCTGTCCGCGCACAAACTTAGGTCTGCACGAAAACCAAGCCTGGGAGAGACGCGCCGAGGCGGCGGGGAAGCAGGGCACGCATCTTCCCAGGGTAGTGCGAGGGAGCAGTTGGCGGCGACCACGCTTCTCCGTCCGTCTCAGGCATGCGCCGCAGCGAGCCCCGCCCACCCCTCTGCCCCCACGCCCCGCCCCCAGGGCGGAAGCAGCCCCTCGCGGGGGCGCCGGAGACGCGGCCGCCCGCCGGACCCGCCCCCGCCGCGCCGGAAGTGCTCTCTTGACTCGCCGCGCTGTGCCGCGGAAACATGGCGCTGGAGGCAGGCGACATGGAAGATGGGCAGCTTTCCGACTCCGATTCCGACATGACGGTCGCGCCCAGCGACAGGCCGCTGCAGGTGCCGGTGAGCGCGAAGGGCGGGCGGCTGGTTCTGGCCTGGCGCGCGGAGCCCCGGCCGCGGGCCCTGCACTCCCTGCCCAGCATCTCGCTGCCGAGGAGGAACCGCGGGGCTGGCGGCCTCCGGGAGGCCGTTTTTTCTCCACCGCTTTTCCTTTTCTAAACTTACCGACCTCCCCACTTCCACGCCGCTAGGATGCCCCGGAGGGGACGCCGGCCCGCAAGAGCCGATGGAGCCCATTTTTGCCCTGAGCAGAGAGGGAGACTGGGGGTTAGGAATGAAGTCCTCGCCTGCTCAGGAGCCTGGTTGGTCTTCCATGTTCCCATCGGACCTAGCTTTGTCACGCGGTCATGTGGCACTGTTTTTGTGTTCGTGCCCCAGCTTCTAAACGGCGTTTGCCTTGACCCCGCACTGAGCACGCTCTCGGAGGCCTTGGGGCCGGGTTGCCCGCTTCGAATCTTGGCGCCGCCGCCGTGTGACCTGGGCGGGGTATTTAGCCTAATGCGCCCGTCTGTGGACCAAGAATGATAGCGCTCCGCCACTGATGGCGCGGTTGTAAGGGTTCAGTGGAGCATACTGCTTCAGAAATGTTAGCTGCCGTTATTATTTGAGCCCCGGCACGTGTGGCTCAGTTGGTTGGGTTGCGGACTCGATCCCGGTGGGGGTGGGGAGCGCCTGCCCGAGGCAGCCGGTGGTTGTACCGCTGTCACGTGGATGCCCCTCTCCCCTCCTTCTAAAACGCCTTAAAATCTATCATCTGTCTATCATCTATCTATCTATCTATCTATCTATCTATCTATCTATCTATCTATCTATCTATCTATCTATCTATCATCTATCCATCTATCTACCATTTATCTATCTATCTATCATCAAGACTACCTAATGGACTTAAGTCACCCCACTCCCATTTCTAGCTCAACAGATAACTTTAGTGTTTAGTACAAAACAAGGATGATTCTTTTGCATATAAATGACACCAAGGTATTTTGTTTTCAATCTCTTTCAGGTTGTTTTACATAGATTGACCCATGACTTGGTAAACTTATTATCAGTGGCTCTACCAGTAGTAAGTCAGGGAATCCTACCCATAGTTTACTATCTAATCTAAAAGGAATCTAGTCACAAAACCGGGAAAAGGAAGTTGATGTGTTTAAATCGATCAAAGGCATTTTTGGAAAGAAAGGAAACAAGTTCTGTTTTAAGGCCTAGTAAGTGTGTATGTCATTTTCAAACATTCTGACAATAACTGAAAAGATTGAAAATCTTCTAAAGGTGAGAATGAAAGGCTTTGGTAATTTTTTAGAAAGAGGCCTTAGAACTAAATTCTGCATTAGCTCTAGAAATAAGCATTTGTGCCTTTAAAATTGGAAGTTCCATGTGGACCTTTAGAAAAGTAGGGACTGAATTGGTACAGAGATAATTGTTGAAGATCAGTTCTGCTTCAAAATGGTCCAGCTGAATCCCTAAGTAATTTTTTTTAAATAGCACATTGTGGGTGGAGTTGATGTGTTTTGTGGAACTGACTGATTTCCTTTCTCTGGCAGAAAGCACTAGGTGGGGACAGTGCGGTGAGGCCCTTCCAGAGCACTGCAGCAGCCTGTGCACCGGTATCACATTATCGGACTGTTAAAGGTGTGGACTCAAGTGAAGAGAGTTTTTCTGATTCAGATGATGATAGCTCTCTCTGGAAACGCAAGCGACAGAAATGCTTCAACCTCCCTCCCAAACCAGAGCCTTTTCAGTTTGGCCAGAGCAGCCAGAAGCCGCCATTTGCTGGAGGGAAGAAGGTTAACAATATCTGGGGTGCTGTGCTGCAGGAGCAGAATCAAGATGCGGTGGCCACTGAACTTGGTATCTTGGAAATGGAAGGCACTATTGACAAAAGCAGACAGTCCGAGACCTACAATTATTTGCTTGCTAAGAAACTTAAGAGGGAGTCTCAAGAACAGACAACAGAATTAGACAAAGAGCTAGATGAATATATGCGTGATGTCAAGAAAACAGGCTCAAAGGAAGAGGAAAATGGGCAAGGTCATCTTAAAAGGAAACGACCTGTCAAAGACAGACTAGGGGACAGACTAGAAATGAACTATAAAGGCCGGTATGAGATCACAGAGGATGATTCTCAGGAGAAAGTGGCTGATGAAATTACTTTCAGGTGAGCATTTAAACTTTTCCTTGCAAATGAGCACCTGACCAACTATCTTCCATTTAAAGGAAATAAAATAGATTCCAAATGCATTAATGATAATAGTACTTTTTAAGATTTTTTAAATTTAAGGAACAAACTCTGGTCTTATTTGGTTGTATGGATATATTTGGATTTTATTTTGGACAGGCTGATAGAATAATTCTGCAAACTTTTATGAACTTATAAGCAGTTCTTTCCGTTTAGTGCTATAGAGCTCTTTATATAAAAACATACCTTTTAAAATTGTGTGGGTTTTTTTTCCCCAAGCATTCATGACTTTTTTGTTACTTAATTGAAGCATATTGTACATTTGATGAAATTTACCCATTTTCAAGTGTTGATATTTTTTAAAATGTATCAGTTGAACAACTCTCACCATAAACCACTTTTAAAGCATTTCCATCACCCCAATAAGATCCCTCATATCAATATGCCCGTTTAAAGGTAACCCCTGTTCCCGTCTCCAGATAACTGCTAATCTTTCTGTAGTTACAAATTTGCATTTTCTGGATTTTTCATATTAATAGAATTACACAATGAGTGGTTTATTATACGCACACATATATGCATATCTATATTGAATGGCTATTCCACCTTTTGGCTACGCTGGAAAATGTTAAGACTTAACAGCCAGATCTTTGGACATGTATTTTCACTTTTCTTGGGTAAATACCTCAGAGTAGAATTGCTTGATGTAAATTAACATTTCATGTATTTTTAGTTCAAATTTTGTTTAACTTTTCATTAGCTCTAAATCACTAATGAACAGTGTCACAGATTTGAAAACAAATATTGTTCAATAGTAAAATAACTGGTAGGAAAACAAGTGCTTACTCTCCAGGCAAGCCTGTCAACACTAGTGCTGGATTTTTAAACTACTGAGGAAGCTTGGAAAAGTGTCAGGAAAAGTGTCCAGGAAAAGACCTGGAACTAAACTGTGGTCCCTTTGTTCCTAGTCTAGTGCTCTTTGCACTGCCTCCTATTGAGAATAAATAAGGGGAGCCAGGTATAGTTAGGGAACTGTTAAGACTCCTGCAGCATTAATCCTCCTTCACTCTGTGGAGTGTGGGCTGACATTACAAGTGTTGCTTAGGCTCCTGATGTTTTTATTTCTGGGTGGTAAAGTGAAAGTCATAGTACCTACTTCCTAAGGTTGTTGAGAGAATTAACTGAGATAATGCATGTAAAGTTCTTAGGATTGTGCTTATCCTATAATAAGCCTCAGCAAATATTAGCTATATCCTTTTGTTCTGAAGTGGGGAGCCTGTCAGGGAAAATTCCTATCCATTTTAAAGCTCCCAGATATCTCTGAAGTTAGGAGAGCTGATTTTCAGGCTTAATAATTGAAAGCTAGTGTATGTAATTTGTTTTGACAGGAGTGGACTGGTTTTATCTTTTGTGTTTAGGCTTGCATTCTCCTTGGTATATATGCACATTTACTTTGAAATCCTCCGTAATCCAATAAAACAGAGTGAAGAGGCCAGTCATGAGACTTGAGATGCAACCTTGAGGTGCCTACTCCTTGGGTGACCCAAGATAGGAATGTCTCCATGTCACTGATTTCAAGGTTAAATACAGAAGATTTTGAAAAGCAAATGCTATTAGAATAGGATTTAATTCTAGTTGAGGACTAAATTGGAGACTAAGGTAGATTTCAACTTTATACAAGAAATGAAGAGGTTAATATTTCTTTATTTGTCCTTTATCAGGTTGCAGGAACCAAAGAAAGATCTGATAGCCCGGGTAGTGAGTATAATTGGGAACAAAAAGGCCATTGAACTTCTGATGGAAACTGCTGAAGTTGAACAAAATGGTGGCCTTTTTATAATGGTAAGTCTAAGAGCTTCATTGTTTCTGTTTTGAATTGTGCTTCATATAATTTTTTTACAAAACAAGCTTGTCTCTGATTATTGGGTCATAAATTTGCTATAAATTATTGGTTTGAGATTTTAAAAAACTTTATTAACAATGAAAACTGAACTAAAAATTATTGTCAGTTTTGATACTTAGAAAAAACATATGTAATTTGTAGCCTTTTAGTGTGCAGACACTAACCCGGAAGCTCAGATTTTAAAAATATGGGTTTTGGAGTTAGGGGGTCCTTGTTTTGAGTTCTGGGTCTGCAACTTATTAGGTGTGAGGTTTGACTAAATTATTTTACATCTGGGAGCCTCAGTCCCCTCACCTGTAAGAGGACGATTAATCCTGTGTTGTGGGGATTAGATCACAATGCCCAAGTACTTAGTTAGCAACAGTGAGCAGAAGGGTTACTCTTGGTATAATTCATGCATTCTTGAAAATTGGTTCTTGGGGACAAAAGGAAAAAAACCCTTGTTTTGTAAAAAGCACAATAAATATATAGTATATCTGTGAGTATTAAATTTCATGGGTGTTGGGGGTGAATAGGAAAAAGAATGTCTAAAGGCTTCTGCTGTGTGGGAAAAAATTATGAGGAAAAAGGTTTCATAATGGTAGGAAGAGCACTCCTGTGGCTGGGGCCAGATCCCAGGCAGTGGCAGTTTATCCCATAGAATGATTTTGTAGATTTCACTTAATTCAGCTTTCACCTCCAGGTGAGGGTGAAGTTTAAATGGCTTCCTCCTTATTTGCTCCTTGGAAATCGGAATGATGACATCACAAGGGAGTAAATCAGTGAATGTGTGCTGTGGAAACCAATTAGAATTGATAGCACCAGCTGAGGAAACAGCCTGTGGACATAGATTACCAAAGTCAAAACTGAAACAAATTGTAGTAGTCATGAGTGTACTGGCCCCATTTGTGTCATTGTTGAAATACTTTGATTTTCATTTAGTTGAGCACAAATTTATAGGTTCATCAATGTTTTAATTCTATAGTAATATAATAAAACTTCATATTCCAGTTGAGCTAATGCAAATCTGTTGGGAAGATGGAAGTCCAAATTCATGCTCTTTTGATGCACTTTCCTTTTATCACTACGTGCCCAGCACTGTGTTAACATAGGAAGCTTATGTTGTAGTGGGGGTGGGAGGGAGACAACCTATAAAGAATAGAGCATCTTCAAGTATATTAGAAAGTGGTAAGTGCTATGGGAAAAGAAATAGATCAAATGTAGGTAGAGAGAGGAGAGGAGGGCATTTCAGTTAAACTGGAGTGGCCAGGGTAGACTTTATTGTCGCCTTAGGCACATCTCAGTTTAAAAGATACTTTGGCCAGCGTGGCTCAGCGATTGAGCATCGACCTAGGACCTAGGAGATTGCCCTTCGATTCCCAGTCAGGGCACATGCCGGCGTTGCGGGCTCAATCCCCAGTATGGGGCTTGCAGGAGGCAGCCCATCAATGACTCTCATCATTAATGTTTCTATTTCTCTCTCCGCCTCTCCCTTCCCTTCTCTGAAATCAATAAAGATATATATTTTTTAAATAATAAATATATATATATTTTTAAAAAGATACTTTGGCCATTTCTGGGAAGAGTCTATACAGTATGTTTTTCCTGTTTCTTTTGTAGAATGGTAGTCGAAGAAGAACACCAGGTGGAGTTTTCCTGAATCTCCTGAAAAACACTCCTAGTATCAGTGAGGAACAAATTAAGGTAAAAATGATAATGTTCTTGACTTTTAAGATCCATAGTAATTTGACTTCCACTCAGGCTCTAGCTTCATTTTCTACTAATCTTTATCGCCTGCTCTGCTTTAAATTGGACGATTTTGTCATAGTCTCATTTCAAGAGAAACTTGTGCCTTTTGTAAAGCTCTACCTCTTTTTCTTCCCTTTCAGAGCCAAGACCAAGATTTCTTTTATGGCAACTTTTCCTGATTTCTTAGCACGTAATTATTTTCTACCCTCCTACAACTTTTATTATTAAAAAATTTTAAACATGCAGAATAAATGAAAGAATGGAATGAGTACCCATGTGTCCTCCACTTAGATTCAGGGGTTGCTGATAGTTTAACATTATTACTTTACAATTTATTTTTGTACTGTTTGGAAGTAAGTAACATCATGACCCTCATCCCTAATTATTTCAACAGACTTCTCTCAGTAATAAGGACAATATTCTACATAGCCATACTTACGAGAAATAAAACAATTTCATAGTTTTGTCCAATTTCTAGACTTCAATATCCTGAATTGTCCCAAGAATCTTATTTTCAACCCTTTTCTCCCCAAAACATGATTCTGTCCAGATTTTCACATTCCATTTGTTATATCTCTTTTGATCTTTTTAGTCCCACATTTTCCTCCATGATTTAGACCTTTGAAGAGTCTTCAAGAGTGTACTACATTCTTGTGATTGTCTTTTCATGGGTTTGTTTTGTTCATCCTTCTATCTCCAATATTTCTTATAAACTAGAAGCTAGGCACTTCAGTATTCTTAATCATTTTTGTGTTAATAGAATGTCTCATATGGGAATTCTACAACGTGGGTGTTTCATAGCTCAAAATTTGATATCTTTCAATTTGTTAATTAAGGAACATGATTTTTTTCAGCAGGTATAATCAAGAGTTAACTTCTTACATTGGAAAAATGTGTGCACAGGGACCATAGCTGCTATATTTGAGAAGGGTTGTATTCTCATTATTATAGTGGGTGATAAAAGTAATAAGAATATGTTGTAGCCATAATAATTATAATGCTAATGATGACATAAGTAAGAGCCATTTTTCTTGAACTGATGTGAGCATATTTTGCATCTGTTCCATGTTGGGGGTTTTTTCCTTAGGTTTTCTGGCTGTTCACTTCCCGGTCACATTTCAAAGCTCTGTTATTGAAATTGCTACAGGGAATGTTACTGTTGTTGCAGATTTGAAATCTCTAGTTAGTAACTGCTTTTTTTTCCTTATAGGAACAATTATTTTTATAACATAAATCTGTAACAATATAAATTTCCTTAGGAACACAACTATTGAGAGGTAGAACAGTTGTACCTTAATGTTTTCCTACCTCCCTCACAGGTATAATCCCTGACAGTGTGTACTTAGAAGGAACATTCTTGAGTTTTCATTAGATAGCAAAATGTCAGTCTTTTCAGAGAAATAGCATGATATGATGAGTAGAATTCTCTAAGATTCAAAATGTGGGTTTTAATCTTAAATTTGCCATTTAGCAGTTACATGACCAGGAGCAGGTCACTTACTCTCCCTTAGCCTCCATTTTCTCATCTGTAAAGTGGGGACTTTAATAGGTGCTCTGCCTAATTGAAAGACCTTAAGGGGGATTAAATAAAAGATCTAGAAAAGCTTTCTGTAAGTAACTAAACCTTGGGCAAAGAATTTCCAGAAGCAAGAGAAAAGAAAATAGCACTTATTCACCCTTAGCCTGGATTAGACCAAATATTTATATGGCTTAGTCTTTACCACAGGCTGTCAAAGTGGGTGTTACCCTGTTATGCAAATGAGTAACAAAAATGATGTGCCTGGGATCACACAGACACTGGCTTCAAACCTATGTTGTTTTCACTAACATGTCTTTGAAGTTCAGTTCTTCCGACTTGTACAGAAGGGGATTTTAATGTTAGGTTTTTATGTTAAACTGTCAGAAACACTGCATTAAAATAACAAACAATAGAAATATTTAGAATATCTAGTAATAGGGGAATGTTGACTTATAGGGACATTCTTAAAAGGACTATGCTATAACCTCTTGTGAAGCAATTTTAAGAAAATGAAAAAATGCAATAATACTGAATTTTTTTTAAGAGGCAAAATACAAATTTATAAAGAAAAAAAGGCATGGGACAATAGTTTGGTATATAAAACATCAAAATGTTACAGTGATTTGATCTTTTGTGAGGGATTATAAATGTTTTGGCTTTTAAGATTTCCTCTGCTTTTCCAAATTTTGTGTATGTGCATGGATTGAGTACCTTTGTTATTAGAGGAAAAAACCTGAAGGCAAATAGAATTTTATTGCAGGTAATTTCATATGCCATCCAGATAATGATGATGTTATAATTATTCTTTTCATCACTATATTGCTAACAGTCACAGTCTGCAAAACTTGGAAGCCAGAACTAAACTGAGTGGGCTTTCCTTTTTTGCATTTGATTTTGTTTTGTATGTGGCCTTGTACTTTAATTTTTGTTTTAAAAAATACAAAGTCAGCCCTGGCCAGTGTAACTCAGTTGATTGGGCATTGTCCGTGCACCGAAAGGTTGTTGGTTCTATTCCTGATCGGGGCACATGCCTCAGTTGCAGGCTCGATTCCCAGTTGGAGGCGTGCAGGAGACAGCCAATTGATGTTTCTCACTCACATTGACGTTACTCCCCCTTTCTTCCTCTCCCTTCCTCTCTCAAGTCAATTTTTTCAAAAAATCAGTAAACTATTCTTTAAAAAAGAAAATAGTCACAAAGTCAGATAGATGCTGCTAAACATTCTACAATACACACAGGAGACTGCCACAACAAAGAATTATCCAGCTCAAAATTTCAGTAGTGCCATAGTTGAGAAACCCTATACTAAAAGGATCTCATATTTTCATGCTCTAAAGTCCTTTTTCTGGCATCCTGTGCTATTTTTATGCCTGTGATAAAAGTTTTTGACAAAGATTTACATTGTTACATGTGAATTACAGTAATTTTATTTATTTTAATCCTCATCCAGGGTATGCTCATTGATTTTTAGAGAGAGGGGAAGGGAGAGAGAGAAAAACATCAGTGTGAGAGAGAATATCAATTGGTTGCTTTCTGTAAATACCCTGACCAGGGATCGAACCTGCAACCTTTCGGTATATGGGACGACACTCCAACCAACTCAGCCTCACCAGCCAGGGCTACAGTAATGTTTTTTAAGCGATGGAGTTCTTGCATTATGTAAGTTACATTATCATACTTGGTCACACAGTTCAGGGATGGCTCAGTTTCTTAGCACATTGTTACTGATGATATTTCAAAGTAAATCTTTATTCCAAAGACTTCTGTTTTATTGTGATGAATTATATTTCTATTTTTGTTTTTTAAGATTTATTTTAGAGAGGAAGGGAGAGAGGCATGGGGAAACATTGATGTGAGAGAGAAACATCAATCTGCTGCCTCTACACAAGCCCTACTGGGGGCGGGGTCAAGCCTGCGACCCGGGCCTGTGTTCTGACCAGGAATCAGACCCAGTGACCTTTTGGTTCATGGGATGATGCTCAGCAAACTGACCCACTCCAGCTGGGTAGTATTTCATTTAAATTCTAAACGACATGGTTTTTCTACTGTATCTTTCCATTTAGAAACCTTTAATTTTAGAGATATGTGTTATGGTATAATATGCATGGGCCCTGGACCTAACACTGTGTTGAAGCATAGCTTCATCTTTTTCTTGCAGTGGAGACTTATTTAATGTCTTGGACTCTGTGTCTAATTATGAGTCTAATAATAATGGCTTGTTTTTTTGTGAAAAATAAAGATAATGTAAAGGGTCTGCCGTTTTTTAAAAAAATTTTTGAATGTTTTTATTGGTTTCAGGGAGAGGGAGGGAGAGAGAGAGAGGTAAGAAACATCAGTGATGAGAGAGTCATTGATCAGCTGCCTCCTACATGGCCCTACTGGGGATCGAGGCCAAAACCTGGGCAGGTACTCTGACCAATACTCAAACCAAGACCTCCTTCCTGGTTCATGGGGTGGATGCTCAACCACTGAACCACACTGGCCGGACAAGGGTCTGCCTTTCAACAAATGGTAGTTCTTATTTACTAAAGTTGTTCCTTTATTGTAGGCCATTTTCTACGTTGAAAATCAAAAGGAATATGAAAACAAAAAAGCCGCTAGGAAGAGGAGAACACAACTGTTGGGGAAAAAGATGAAACAAGCTATTAAGAGTCTGAATTTTCAAGAAGATGATGATACATCACGAGAAACTTTTGCAAGTGACACAAATGAAGCCCTAGCCTCTCTTGATGAATCACAGGAGGGACATGGAGAAACTAAGTTGGATGTAGAGGAAGACATTGAGGTTGACCATTCTCACGATTTGGACATTTTTTAGTACATGTTGAGGAATAATCCCTCCTACAGTGGTAATAAACCATTTCTACTGAATTGCTTTGTTTTACTTTGCACTGATAAACATGAAAATCTGGAGAGAAAGACCTGTTTTCTTGTTTTAAATAAAATTGAATATATGGGGAGATGAATGCAATTGATGAAAACATTTAGAATTTTCTCATGTCTGACAAAATACTCAAAAAGTATATAGCAGAGGATTTAATTTCTCGATCTGTTGCATGCGCTAATTATAACTAGATAATAATCAGTTTTGTCCAGGTCATTATAATATGCCATTCAAAAGTTTTTTTTTTCCTATTTATCTTTGCAGAGAATTATGACTGGTTTCAAAACATTCCATTAGAAGATCCTAGTAAGACACATAAATTGTTAAACTATTTATTACAAATGCATCCAAATTTAGTTTGTCTGTGTCCTAAGAACTCTTAGGCTATTTTAAGGTTAGCGATTACAATTCAAATAGGTTTATACTGATGGTTCTTCTCACTTATTTGTCCAGAAGTAAGTAAACAGCAGAAGCTTTTCAAAGATGTATTGATTCGTAACCTTAATATTGTTTTGTTTGTCTTTTTTTTTAACTTATTAACTTGGTTGTACACTAAATACTGAATGTGATCCATACCCGTGTTATTACTTACCATGGACATTTAAACTTTTTTCAATGTTAGCCTGCTTAAGACTGTTTTACCTTATATTAAGGAAGTATTTAAAATGTCATGTCTGGCCCTGGCTGGTGTGGCTTGTGGTTAGAGCGTTGGCCTGTGCACCAAAGGGTCGAGGGTTTGATTCCTGGTCAAGGACATGTATCTGAGCTGCAGGTTCGACCCCCGCCCCCACGTGCGGAAACCAACCAACCAATTGATGTGTCTCTCACATTGATGTTTTTCTGTCTTCCCCTTCCTCCCTTCCACTCTAAAAATCAATGGAAAAAATATCATACCTGCATGGATTTTCAGATTACTCATTTTGATTGAAGGAGTAAACCTTCTGAAGGTGTAGGTTACTTAAGATGTTCCAAAAGTTGACTATAGTTAACAAAATAGATTAAGCAAAAGCGTGTAAGAAGTGATTACAAATATTCTTTGCAGGCAATATGCTTGAACTCAACGGGTCCTGAAATACATGGTCATTGGAGTTGGATTTAAGGATCTAAGTGGGAAAAGAGAAAAGTGGTTATTGGTTGCTTTTTATTCATAAAGAATGCAAAAATATTCCCATCCTGATAAAAGGCTTACATTTACAAAAAGATCCAGATGCAATTTTCAACTACTCTGAAACCAGCAGGTCACACCTGACTGTAATAGTTTTCTTAGCTGAAATTGTAGGTGTTTTTCTTGAGATTAACTTATGAGAAAAGATTATCTGATGCATTTTGCATTGAACTGCCCCTTTAGTGGTTTATTTTCTTTCTGCCCATCTGTCTACTAAAAAAATGTGAAATAAAAGAATGCAAAAATAAAATTAGTTTTGGCAGTCCTTAATGAGATTCAGGTGACTTTATTTTTTAATCTCAAATATTCTTTCATAAAATTATAACCAAGGAAAGAAAAATATTTTAAATCGGTAACTGGATACTGGCCCTGAGATTGTTTGAGAGATAATATTAAAGGTATAGTACATTAGGAAAGACAACATTCAGAAATCTAAATGCCACGTGTTCATGCAAAGCTGATTTTTCTAGTGGGAGTTATGGTTTTTGAAGGGCATTAATGCCTGAGAGGCTGCTTTATTAAATGGAGCCTTCCTCCCCCCCCCCCCTTCCTGATTCATTTTCTTCAATAGTTATTTCCTTAATATTTGGAAACCACACAGATTTCTGGCTTGTATTGCATCCTAACGTTATATATAGAAACCAACACAGCCTTTCTATGTATTCAGATCTAGGGATAGGTATCTAAACTTGCCAGATATGTATTCAGTTAACATTCAATGGACCAGTCAGTATATTTTGCAGTAACTCTTCTGCTCGGCCTAACATTTTTCCTACTAGCTGCCTAGTAGGATCGACAATAATAACCCTCCCCCTCTCTGTCCTTGTCATTGAGGTGCTCATCCTCACTTGTAACCTTTCTTTATTAAAATGAGTTTTTGTAATCTAAAATACTCTACAGTGTAACTTGAAGATTAGGGTTGGATTGGTTTGGGTTTAAGCAAATTTGATTTATACTCTTAAAGTACACTTCTGATTAATAGTTGATTTAACTATTAACGGGACACATCAACCACGTGCAATATATAAAGAGGAAAATCAACTAAAGACAGAATATTAATATGAAGTGATTGTGAATAACTAGTCCAATATACGTTCTACTATGTTTCTCAAATTTGTAGTATGTCTGCAAACATCCTCATTTTTTTAATTGTTCATGATAAGAATGATGTTTTACTCAAGAAGGGATATAAAAACCAGCCTCCCTGGCTGGGCTCCGGCACCCTACTTGGTCATTGGGGGGCAGGCGGCAAGGGGATGCTGAGTGGAAGGGCAGCTCCCACTAGTGCCACCGCCACCTTGGTTAGGGACCCACAAGGCCCTTGTGTCTTGCCCCCAGAACAGTGGGACTTGGCCCCTGAGGTGTCGGCCGTGTTCACCATGAGGGACCTTCCTGTTGCTAGACGGTCCATGACAGGGAAGCCGGTGGGATCTTCAAGCAGAGAGACTTCTATGCTTCCCGAAAACCCCACTTCTAAACCAACAGGGAATATCCTACCTGTGCCTTTCAGCCCTACGACTGAATCTCCCAACAACACCGTGAAACCATCTACACCTCCAGCTTCCTCAGTGGCAATCACCACCTTGAAACCCATAGCAACATCTAAAATGATGACACTAGTCACTCACAAATATGACTTCCACCACCTTAAAGTCTACACCCAAGATAAGTGTTTCACAAAACACATCCCAGATGTCAACACCCAGGAGGACCACAACCCACAATAGTTCGGTGACATCTGTTTCTTCATTAGTAACAATCACAGCACTATAAATTCTAAAGAAAGCAAAGGATCCAAATTTGATACTGGCAGCTTTGTCGGTGGTAATGCATTAACACTGGGAATTTTTCCATTCTTTACATTGAATGTGAAACGTATTATTCAAAAAGAGGCATTCGGTAGAGAACCACTAATGAACATGATTCCATCACTTAAGGACATCCAAGGACCAGTGGAAAGAAAGGTTGAGCCCTGGCCTGGTAGTTCAGTTAGTTGCAGCGTCGCATCCTGATGCGCCACGGTGGCAGATTTGGTCCCTGGTTCGGACATGTACAGAAATCAACGGATGAGTGAACAGCAAATTGATCTCTCTTTCTTTCTAAAGATAAGAGCCCTGGCCAGTGTTGCTTAGTGGTAGAGAATTGGCCTGCACACCAAAGGGGTGTGGGTTTGATTCTCTGTCAAGGGCACATACCTGGGTTGCAGGTTTGTTCCCAGGGGGCACAGGAGGCAACCAATCAATGTCTGTCTCTCTCTCTCCAAACCTCCCTCCTTCCCTCTGTCCCTTCCACTCTCTCTAAAAATCAATGGAAAAAATATCCTCAGGTGAGGATTAACAACCAAAAAGTAAAAAGATAGGAAGCATTGAGGCAACCCTATTAAAGGCAATATTCTCTTTTTGAATAGTGTAAACAGGCCATGCATACAATGTACAATATATTATATAAATATGTAAAGACTCCTCATGATTAGTAAAAGTAAAGAGTTTGGTTTGGGTTTGTTATTTTTTAAATATATCTTTTACTGATTTCAGAGAGAGAAGAGGGAGAGAGAGAGAGAAACATCAATGATGAGTCATTCATCAGCTGCCTCCTGCATGCCCCCCCCCCCCCCCAAAACCCGAGCATGTGCCCTGACCAGAAATCAAACTGTGATCTCCTGGATCCTAGGTTGCTGCTCAACAGCTGAGCCACTCCTGGCTGGCTGGTTGGGGTTTTTAAGGGACATTTGGAGCGCAATGGTTACATTCGCTTTTAGAAAATACATAGTAAGACAAGTCCTGTCCCATTTTCTTGTGGCATTGGTCACATAGGGCCAGTAAGTGGAAGACATCATCAGGGAAGGGCATGGTGCTATGTGGGCCTTCAAGTAAGGAGCTTGTCACAGCACTCAGAATGTTGATTGTGTTTATTCCTCACACAAAATACTTAGTGCCACTCAGAGATGGAGATGTCTTCATTACTAATGCCACACAGCAGAAATTTTTTGACTAAACCAGGTCTTAAGGGAAATTTTATATTAAGTGCCTCTTCCGAAAGCATCAATATTTTATGTTTTAAAGTTTAGTTTAAAAACAAAATGCACGCCCTCACCTCACCCCCCAAAAAATGAGATCAAATAAAGGCAGAAAGAATACGGGGGTAGCCCTGTTAGAGAACCACTGGACAGCCCGTATCTTTAATAATAATTTCTTTTAAGCTTTCGAATGTAGTTGATATAATTATCTTTTTCCACTGTAATTTCAGCAAATTGCATTGTTTAACAGGATAATGTTTTAAAGACATAGTTGGTATTAAATAAGGAGTTAGATTTTTTGCTACTGTGAGACTATCATCACCAATGGAAATTGCTTTATTTTATATTCAGCTATTAATTATATATTTAGTGAATATTTTAAGAGATATAGAGCTGCTTTCAATATCTAGAAATGTTTAATGTCTTGTAAACACACCTGACTCATAGGGTGATGAGTGCACAATGCAGTGTGCAGATGGTGTTTTACTGAGCTGTACATCTGAAACCTGTATGGTTTTGTGAACCAATGTCATCCCAATAAATTCAATTTAAAAAATGAGAACAAAATAAATTTAACAAAACAAAAGACAAGGTTCTGGAGACAGATGGTAGCGATCGTTGCAGAACAATGTGAATGTACTTAATGCCCCAGAACTGTACAACTAAAAATGGTTAAAATAGCAAATTTTATGTTATGTATATTTTAATACAATAAAAAGTTTGCAAGTGAAGACTAGGAAAAAACTCCACACTTAACTTATAAAAAAGCCCCTTACATAATTTCTAAAACAACACTTAGAACTCTATATAGTCAGAACTATAGACTAATGGTCTGTTTATCAAGCCCAGGATTGGGGCGCTCCCCTCGAGCTGCTAAACCTACAGGATGCAGTGCTGCATTTTCCTGCACTGTAGATTCCACTCAATGATTTGGGGAAACAGCATTTTTATACTAGAACACGAATGTATTTTGGTATACATTCTTATGAAGTTTTAAAATGGGAATTTTTAAGACAAGGAACTTCCTGCCTCCTTATTCGAGCATTCTTCAGCCCACTCCCCTTCCTCCCTTGCTGAAGACACGGCAGTTTCATACCTACTGTGTTATTAGAGAGAAAAAGCACAGTTGTAGGGATGCTGGGACACCAATATTAGCTAACATTTTGGAGTGTTTTCAGGTGTTTTTTTGTTTTTTTTAACCCTGAGCTGATTTTTTTAATTGTTTTTTTAGAGAGAGTGGAAGGGAGGGGGAGTGACAGAAAGAAACGTCGATGTGAGAGACACACGTCAGTTGGTTGCCTCCTGCATGTGCACTGACCAGCCGGGGATCCAGCCTGCTCTTAACAACGCTCAAACAGGCAACCCTTCAGTCCGATGGCCCATGCTCTAAGTCTAACTACTGAGCCAAACCAGGTAGGGCTAGTGTTTTCAGTTTTTCAGTTTATATTCTAGCACTCAAAACTCAGGGTCAAGCTTTGACAAAAGTAGTATTTAATCAGGCTATATACTAAAATAGCGTTTATCTTAGATTAGTCAAAGTAAATCACACTGATTTCTAATAGTCTAAAAATGAGCTAACGTACTAATGAGCATGCACCTGCATTTTATAGGAATTAAATTAAATGTAATTGTGATCAGCTTTTGGTTCACAAGAATATCATCTATCAAGAATTTTTATATCAAAAGATCACTTCTACTCACTGTGCATCATGGCCAATCGCTGTGATGAATATGGATGATAAATGATCCAAAATATGGACAGAACAGGATGTATGTGACACACTGTGTGGAGGAAATATAATATAAACACATGTGTTTACATTAGTTTGAAAAAAGATGTGGGCAGGGCAGCCGGTGTGGCTCAGTGGTTGAGCATCAACCCATAATCAGGTTTGATCCCCAGTCAGGGCACATGCCTGGGCTCCGGACTCCATCCCCATTAGGGGGCGTGCAGGAGGCAGCCGATCAATGACTCTTTCATCATTGATGTTTCTCTCTCCCTCTCTCCCTTCCTCTCTCTGAAATCAATAAAAACATTAAATATGTATATATGTGTATATATATATATTTATATGGGCAGATATGTAAGTTATATGTTACTATCTTAGCCCTAACTGGTCTTTCAACGACTGCTTTCATATCTCTGCAAAATATACTTAGAATACATTTTATAGTAATAGGGGCCTTCTACATTTAAGTTGTTTTGTCCCCTGCATTCTTGATATTTCAGTACTTCAAATCAGCCAGAACTTTGTAAACAGGACTGAAATTTTCTTGAGTGCTTGTTTCTTTAGCACTTTGAAGATAAATAACCATTACATTTTTAAGTAGTAAATGTCATTATATGCCTTTAAAGTGTCCTGTGCTTTGGGTTTGAAATAATTTAGTTGTCTTTTCTCTATGTGTAAGTTGTATAATTTGTTACTTTGCAGCTTTATTGACTGTACTTCAACACAATCAGACAGTTGGGGTTATGCACAAAAATTGAGGGAAACAGTGATTCAAACCAGTATTTTGCTTTGGAGCTCATTTCCTAAGCATAAACTTATCTTCCTAATTATGTTTACTTAAGCAAATGTTCGATTTTGCTTGCGTTCCTTGAGAATGTATTTACTTGGAGATAAAAGCAATCCAGATGAACATCTAAATATTGCGCAGCCCTCCCGGCATGGGGCAGTCGATTGGGGCACCATCCTGTGCACCAAAGGGTCACAGGCTCGATTCCAGGGAGGAGCGGGTATGGAGGGCAACTGATTGATGTTTCTCTCTTTCTATGCTTCTCCCTTCCTCTATCTCTAAAATCAATTTTCAAAAGCCTATCCTCAGGTGAGGATTAAACGTTAGGCGGAATCCAATAACCGATTTTAAAATTCCCTTGGGTAATCCACAGAAAGGGTAACTGAAATATATATAAACGAGAGTCGCAGTGCATTACAGTGATCATTTTGTGTTTTTCAGGAAAAAAGTGGAAAGTAAATTCCTCTTTTTTTCCTTTTTATTGCAATGGCCAGTTTTTGCCATTTCGTTGTTACTGAGATCTATTTTTAGAATAAAATTTTGTTCACCAAGGAAAAAAAAAGAAGGGGTAAAAAAACAAAACAAAACACCCCTGGAAATAGCTTCCAGATCTGCACTTCTAATCAACTGCTGATGGGTTGCTATGAAGTTGGCAGAACATTGTTACATCGGAGGCGGCAATGGCATCATAATTAGACTCATGGGTTTGTCAGGCCCTAGGTGAGAATTCCCGTCACCACCAGCAGTGATGGCTTCAGGAAAGGACACTTGTCCTACCTTACCTAAGCTGGCCAACAACTGTTCTGATGAGCATTCATATAAGCCTGCTAATAAGTGAGTACTTCAGGGTTTGGGCGTTTGGTTATTTTTGTTTGTTTGTTTGTTTGTTTTTTCCATCTGTGAACTACACAGATGAGGCCTATACTTTGTGCTTCCCCCTGGCATCTATGTAGAAAGCTTTATGTTCCAGAGAGAAGCAGTGTGTGCGCAGGGAAGGAAAGTCTGACCTGAGTGTAGAGCATGTACTAAATTCAGAAGCTAAATCAGTTACTGTTTTTTGGGACCGGCCAGAGATTCCTTTAGGCAGTGGGTAGGCCTGAGGCAAATCACGGTACTCTGTCTTCTCCCTGAAAATCAGGTTAAAATGGACGTGGTGAGCACATTCTGAAGGATGGCAGGCAGTTGGAAGTACAGAGACACAGCCCTGACTCTTGAACTTGGTGATACGTAGGGATTTAATGGGTTCGTTATATATCAGGTGGGCCTCAAACAATGGCACAGCTCTCTGTCCTGCAGCTGCCAAGGTCCGAACATCATGGACAGGGCACAGCTTCCTCCATTCCCTGGAGTAATGCTAAAATGATTATATTTAACTCACACGATATCTTTTTTCCTTGCCTTCCCAACCTTCAGGTGTAGTGAGGTTCATTTGCCACGGTTTTCATTAAAACAAGGGATGATCCCAAGACGATATGTTATGCCTTGGAAGGAAAGCATGACATTCAGGAATATAAATCTGAAGGTATTTCCTACAAATATTCATAATAAAAAATATATGCTAGTTAATATAATGAATAGACATAATAATTATATAAAGCCATTTTAAAATTAATTTTGCATTTTTTCCAGCTCTATTGAAAACTAATGGGAAGATATAGTTGTATATATTTAAAGTGTACACCCAGTCGGGAGTGGCTCAGCGGTTGAGCATCGACCTAGGATCCAGGGGATCAGGGTTCGATTCCCGGTCAGGGCACGTGCCCAGGTTGCAGGCTCGATCAATGACTCTCTCATCATTGATGTTTCTATCTCTCTCTCCCTCTCCTTTCCTCTCTTTGAGATCAATAAAGGTATATTTAAAAAATAAAATAAAGTGCACAATGTGGGGATTTGATACACATTGTGGAATGATTACCAAGATCATGTAATTAACACCCATCACCACACAGAGCTAACTCTTGTTTTCATTTGGTGAGAATGCGAAAGATCTACTTTTAGCAGCTTTCAAGTACACAATGCTGTGTTACTAATTGTAGTCACCACGCTGAACATTAGATCCTCAGAACTTACTCTTCTTATAACTGAAAGTTTGTACCCTTTGGCCTATATCTCCTCATTTCTAAGCTCCTCCCAGGTCCTGGCAAATACCATTCATTCTATTCTCAGACAAAAATACTTGATGCACTTACACATAAACTTGCAAGCAAAAGTTAAATATCAGTATCTAGGTAAATAACCCAATTGAAATCCTAAAAGTAGATACACCGAGATATTTCAGAACTCTTTGTCTACCCTTTTCTCCACACAGTGTCACTTGCAGTTGTTAAGAAGCTATCAGAAGTAGGGCCCATTAAAGCTTCAGCACAGAGCATGTATTTTTAAAGTTGTACTGCATATTTAGGTTGAGAGCTATGGGAACAGTTTGGCTAGATTTACAGATAAGACTTGTTGCCCATTCCATTCTCCTATTCAGTCAGTAGTTTCACAACATTTTCCAAATTCAGATGGACCATTCACTTGTGAAAAGGTAAGTTGTTTCTTTAAAGGAGAATAGAATATATTATAATAATCAGACTACAAGAGGAGATTCCAAGTCAGGATTCCTGGAAAAAGTATATCACTAATTTGCAAATTTCTAATAGATAAATAATTAATGTTGATTAAGAATATACTTTGCCCAGAGATGACATTACAAAATACATATATATATATATATATATATATATATATATATATATGTGACCATTACATGATATAAAAAATATCCTAAAAATATGGCTCAATTATTTTCTTATAAAATGCACACATACAATGTAACAAATAAAGCTACCATTTGCCTTGAGATGATTGTTTTATATGTATTTTATGTGATATTTTAATAACAAAGATAAAACTAAGGAAATCAAGACTCAAATAACAGACATCAAAGTTATGTGGTTATTAAGACTTTCTACAACTCAGCAGGCGTGGCTCAGTGGTTGCATGTCGACCTATGAACCAGGAGATCACAGTTCAATTCTGGTCAGGGCACATGCCCAAGTTGCAGGCTCCATCCCCAGTAGCGGGTATGCTCGAGGCAGTCAATCAATGACTCTCTCATCATTGATGTTTCTCTCTCTCTCCCTCTCCTTTCCTCTCTCTGAAATCAATAAAGATATATTTTTTAAAAAAACTGTTTTGAACGCATCAAAACATTTCTTATTCTTGAACTTACTCTTCATAATTTGGCATAATTTTTTATAACTATTTCACTTTTACAACTTAGTTGACAATGTTTCTAACAATTTTTTAAATGTAATTAGTGACTGGTGTACAGAACATTCGACCTTACAGAATAAAAGTTAAAATTAAATGAGAGCCCAGCCAGTGTGGCTCAGCGGTTGAGCATCGGCCTATGATCCAGGAGATCGTGGTTCGATTCCCAGTCAGGGCACATGCCTGGGTTGCGGGCTCAATCCCCAGTAGGGGGCGTGCAGGAGGCAGTTAATCAATGACTCTCTCTCATCGTTGATGTTTCTGTCTCTCTCTCCCTTTCCCTTCCTCCCTCTGAAATCAGACATGTTAAAAAAAAATTTAAATGAGAATTAAATGAAGTGACTCTACACTGAGCAAGTGCTAGCTGTGCTTTCCTTCCTTCTGTTTACTTTCACCCTTTTTTTCCTGTGGGAGATGACATAAGTACTTAACAATATAAAAACACAGCATAGCAGAGATGGGGCTGCATCCCAAGACCAGGCCAAAATGCTATTCATCAGTATTGAAGAATCAGAAATAGCCCTGGCTGGTGTGGCTCAGTTGGCTGGACATTGTCTGGTGCACCGAAAGGTTGGGGGCTCAATGTTGCTCTTTCATCGATGTTTCTCTCTCTCCCTCTCCCTTTCTCTCTAAAAAAATCAATAAAAAATCTTAAAAAAAAAAGAATCAGAAATATGTACTTAGGACAATAACCTCAAGTAGCTGTTATTTTTCCAGCTTCAGTGACTGTAGAAGCAACATGCTTTATATCTATTTATAATACACTTAGTAGTTGGCAAAAGTTTTCCCCCTCATATGTAATATTTTATTGAAAACTCAAAGAATCCTTTAATAGTTTCTATTTTATTTGAGAAAAAGGAGTCTCACAGGGTAAGTGACTGGCACACGGTCACATAAGGGGTGAAGTTGAAGTTCAACAAGCTGACTCCAGGTTTCTGTATTTTATAGTCCGCAGTGTACTCTGCTTTCCTGGTGGTTGGAAGACACGGGCCAGAGAGCACTGCCTTTGGAAAAGGGATGTTGCCCTGTCCACTAGACCTTCCTTCTCGGCAGGGAGAGTTGGGCAACTTCCATCTTAATCCAATAAAGTCCCGTTCGGGGTCATGTACAGCAGGTTTTTCCCCTCTTAGCATGCAGAAATGTGCGGGATCCACGCTGGGCCTCTAGAAGACTCTCTGTTTCTGGAACACAGTGAAAGGCTTTGCCATGGGGAAGATCGGAAAGCTGTCTTGAAGAAAGGCCCTCCAGAGATAAAAATTGCAGATATGCCTCTGCATTCACCTCTCTCCAGATACCAAAGCACAGTGATTTCCCACGGCTTCAGGAGGCGGCTGGTTTGATGAAAGAAGAATAAAGCGATGAAGTGTTTCACCCTCTCTCTCTCTCATAAATGTTTAAGTGTGTCATACATTTACATGTCACCTATAGGTTCGGTTTAAAGGCCATAAGTCAGCTGCATAGTTTATGCATTATAAAAGCTTCAGAATGGAAATAGGCTCCGAACATGTGAGATGAAGTAGGGGAGCAGGAAAAACTGTCTCATTGAAATTCATTCCATACCAAATAGCTAAGAAATGAGACAGACCAGTAAGCCAGGACAAGTGGAACAGGGAACCAGGCAGATAGCTGAACAAACTTGCTGAGCAATTTACAGCCAGATACAGAAGGTCACCTCCCTAGAGATAACATCTAGGCCATAGCTGTATTTCAGCTCCAGGCCCAGAAAAGCAGCAAAACCAGGTGGGTGACCCCAGGACCAGCTGCAATGACCGATGACCCACGGCCTGGCACTGACCCTAAAGCAGCGCACCTGGAAAACTGATGAATATTCTGCTGGAACCCTCCCCTGAAACCCCCCCTAAGATTCCTGCCAGAAGAAGGAGATAAAAGCCTCAAGACAAAGGACTCACTGTGAAGCAAACCCGCACCATCGTCCTGCCCTTGCCCCACAGGCACTCATCTCCTAAACTCCAAGGGTCCCCAGGAGACTTGCAACCAGGGGGAGGGAGGGGCAGTGGCGGCTCGTCCCGGGCTAACCCCCTGAACCTGTCTCCAAGGCCCCCTTTTCCTGACTTCCCAGTGAGCCAGAGCAGCCCCGCCTAGGCTCCCCTGTTGCTGCTTTTACCCTAAGTCCGTCCTTATTTTACTGTCCCCGGCTTTAATACATGCCCCTTTATAGTCACCTGGACTTGTCACACAAAGACAAGAACCCCCACACTACTGGCTGGCCGTAGGCAGACCTGGTAACGGAGCAGACTGATCCGATCCTACTGTCCAGCTTCGCCACACTCCTCTACCTTTCTCTCCTCCTCACCCCACCTTTATTATTCATCCCCTCCAATACTCAATGCCAAGTGGGCCAGACTGAAACAGAGCTGCAGGATGTGGAATTATTTTAGCTACTTTTTGACAACCCCAAAATGCTGTTTTTTGCCCCACCCCACCAACAACCCCCACCCACCAAGGCTATGGACACTGGTAACTAGTCAACATGGTAATTAGAAGCGTCTGATAGACAACTCTATGATACATCACACAATTTTAGTAGAGATGTGCTTTCTGTATTGGTTCAGTGTGCCCAGGTATCAATTTCCTATAGCAAACTGATTCACATAATTTAACAACACAAAAATGACCACGTGCAACACAGTGTAGCACTGTGGAAGACTGTATAGTGGTTTCTCAAACAATAAACATAAGGTAAACATTACCTTATGACCCAGCAATTCCTCTTCTAGGTATATGCCCAAAAGAATTAAAAGGAAAAAAAAAAATGCCCTAGCTGGTTTGGCTCAGTGGTTAGAGCGTCAGCCCTCGGACTGAAGGGCCCTGGGCTCGATTCCAGCCAAGGGCATGTACCTCAGTTGCAGGATCGATCCCCAGCCCTGCTCAGGGCACATGTGGGAGGCAACCAATCGATGTGTCTCTCTCACATCGATGTTTCTTTCTCTCTCTCTCTCCCTCCTACTCTCTCTGGAAAAGCGATGGAAAAATGGAAAAAAAATCCTTGCGTAAGGATAAAAACACACACCAAAAACCAGATATGTACACCAATGTTCACATCAGCATATTCACAAATAGCCAAAAGGTGGAAACTACTCAAATGTCCACCCACTGATGAATAAAAAAACAATGCAGTATAGGCGTGCGATGGAACAGTCGACACAAAATGTGGAGAAGTTCTGATACATGTTACAACACGGAGGAACCTGGAAGACATTAAGCTGAGGGAGTGAGCCAGACACAAAAGGGCAAATATCATGACTCTGCTTACGTGAGATACCTGGTGTCGTCAGATTCCTAGGAGAGTGTAGGCTAGTAGTCACCAAGGGCTGTGGGGGGAGGAAACGGGTAGTTATGGTCTCATGGGTACAGAGTTACAGTCTGACATGTTCCAGAGATAGATGGCTGGACAAACAGGGTGAAAATGGTAAATTTTATGTCATGCATATTTTACCACAATTAAAAAACAAACAAACACCCTAGTGGGTCTAAGCTATGCTTCACCCAGTCAAGTGTTCATAGCTGAACACAGCACTGAAGAAACTATTATAAAAAAAGATATGGACACCCATCTAACATCAATGTAAAGCTCAGTAAATAAAGGGTAAACAAAGTAAAAACTATATACACAGAATGTTAAAAATGATTAAAGAAGACTAGGAAACAAGTAAACTTTACTCAACACCTCATTAAGTGGACAGCCCTATTTGGAGAACTGCAAAATGGGGCAGAAGGCAAGAAGCTTTCATAGGATAAAAGATACGAAACAAGAAAGTCCTGAGCCCAGAGTTGGCTTGCATTTGAGGATTAACTGGACATTCTGCATTTCTGATCAAGGGAAGCATTTACAGGAACATGGAAGTTATCTAAGTTCTGATTTGCTGATGGGGCACCCGGGCAGGAGTGTCTCTATCTTGGGCCTAGAAGTTTATTTCAACATTAGTGTTTTATTAGTGAAGGACAGTGGCATACTGCTTTCCAAGTGACACCCCCACCCGAGAAGCTGGTCACTGACAGTAGCCTCCAGTTTGCTCAGCTTGTCTCTCCCAGCTTGGAGCCACCACCTCAAGATCTGGGGCAAGGGTGATGGAGGCCCCAGTATTCTCGGGGGCTCTGGGCCCAAGGCAGAGCTTTCATCCCGCAAGTCGGGGCTGACCAGAAGGGGGAGCCCTCACCTCTTGGCCACACTTGCTTGGAAGTTAGCCTCAGAAACAGGTAGCTGGGGTCAGGATGAGAACCACTGACATCCCGTCCCTCCTGGGCAGAGAGCCCTCCAGTTGGAAGCTGTGGGGAGAGGAGCCCTGTGTTGGCCGCATCAGCCTGGAGTAGGGGTTTCCATTGTGAGCTGGAAGGACCTTTAATAAATTTTTTCAAATAAATATTTCTCCATTTGCTGTGTGCACCTCTGACCATTTCCGGAGGCTTGATATGGTTGTCCCTTTATAGTTATTGAGACAGGCCACTAAGCCAGGACAGGAGAAACAAGGAAACTGAGACAGATGGTTCAACAGCGGTTTGCAGCCACCTAATGAAGCCTGTCTTCCCTAAACCAGGGGCACTTCAGAGTAAATGGTTTGCGCCAGGCCGGCCGTGGCTCAGCGGTTGAGCATCAACCTAGGATCCAGGAGATCGGGGTTCCATTCCTGGTCAGGGAACATGCCCGGGTTGCGGGTTCGATCAATGACTCTCTCATTGATGTTTCTATCTCTCTCCCTCTCCTTTCCCCTCTCTGAAATCAATAAAGAGACATAAAAAAAAAAAAAAAAAATTAAAAAAAAAAAAAAGAGTAAATGGTTTGCGCTTCTCCTCCCTGACCAGAGGGCAAATAGCTTAAACCACCCAACTCCGAGACAGGCAGCAGAAATACAATTAGTGCCATTTGCCAACCACACCTAAGGACAGATGAAGTTAAGAGAAGAAACCTCATTTTGGTAAATCAGCGTAAAGCTGATGAATATCCTATGGATCCTCTCCTAAGACCTCCCCTAAACACTCAGCCTTTAAAACCCCTCAAACCGAAGGTCCCAGTGCCTGCTCTCCTTTTCAGGAGCATGCTCGTGCCTCCCCCACCCTCTCCTCCCTTCTTCCCACAGGAATGGTCTCCTAAACTCTAAGGCACCCATGAGGCTTGCAACCAGGGAGCAAAGGGCAGCAGCAGTTTGTCCCCAAGGCCCCCTTTTCTCTGACTTAGTGAGCCAAAGCAGCCCAGCCTAGGCTCGTTTCCCCAGTCCTTTCTTGTTTCACTGTCCCCAGCTTTAACAAATGTACTCTAAAATTCACCTAGACTCTTGTGAAACTTTTCCTGTACGAGGCAACCGGTTCAGGGCCAGGTCCCCTTTCCCGTAACATTATCAGTCATTTTTCAGGGAAGCGAGTCTGCAGACAGCTCCTCACATTGTCATGCTGGAAGTGAAACTCTAGCTTTATGCTTTTAAAAATAGTTTTAAGGAATCCAGTGGTCCTTTAGATCCAAGTTCTCTAGAAAACATAAAGTCCAGTCAGGAGATTTAGAAATACTAGGCTAGCCCGGCCAGCGTGGCTCAGTGGTTGAGCATCAATCTATGAACCTAGAGGTTATGGTTCATTTCCCAGTCAGGGCACATGCCTGGGTTAGGGTTCTGGCTCAACCCCCAGTAAGGGGCGTGCAGGAGACACCCAATCCATGACTCTCGTTGATGTTTCTATCTCTCCATCTCCCTTCCTCTTTCTGTAATCAATAAAAACATATTTTTTTAAAAAAGAAAATGGTAAGTGGGTTACATGAAATCCATTGGTGATAGATTAGGGAAGCCTCTGAGATTAGATAAAAAAATGATACATCTTTACAGAGATGGGTGCAGGATACTTAAGTCAGCAATTAATTCAATAACAAGAACAAGGAGAGGATTTGCCATCGTTACCTAGGTGCACTGGTTGTGCCCTGAAGGGTCCAGGGGGGAAAAAAACAAAAAGGGAAGTTACCCTGACATTCCAAAGATATGTGATCATAGATGCAAAAGGACAACAGACAGGCTCAATTAAGGTGAAAGTGGACCTTTGTCAGGGAAGATTCTAGCGTAGGACATGACTACCCACCATAAAATGCTTTTAGTTAGAAAGTTTTAATTTCAGATCATCCTTTGTGGTTATTTTCCATCTCTGAGTTTGCAAGGCAGCCATGCAGGCCTCCCCTGAGCTTGTCAGGTTAGCATGTGTGTGGCCCCTTTTTGTCCACACCCCACTGCTCCTCAAGAGTGACCATGGACAGGACTCTTCCTGTTAAGTATTTCTCCTCCACTATTTTCTCTTCCATTGAAAACAAAGGCATATTTTACTGGTCCTGGGATAATTTTCAGCAAGGTCTTCAAGTTATAATTTAAGATACTTCTTTGCGTTTATACCAATTAATTAGAATTTAAAATCCAAGGTGCCACTCGAAGCCCAGCTTCACAGATAGGAGGGACAGGAATGTGGCAGGACGTCATAAAGAGCTAAGTTCTCTGTGGAAGGCGCCTTAAACTCCAGAAGCTCATCTGAGTAGGGTCTTTATGCATCTCCAGGAATAAACTGAAGAGTTGAACTGAACAATGTTTTCCTCATGAAAACACCCGAATATATTGTTCGAATCCAGTTGTGTTAACTGTGGAAGAAAAGGGACCATATGCTAAAACTGACAAGCTAAGGGAAGGCCTGCATGAGGGCCTCGCAAGCTCAGAGATCTAAAGTAACCACAAGGATGGTCTAAAATTAAAACTTTTAAATATATACACATATATATATATATATATATATATATATATATATATATCTTTATTGATTTCAGAGAGAGGAAGGGAGATGGAGAGAGATAGAAACATCAATGATGAGAGAGTCATTGACCAGCTGCCTACTGCAGGACCACAACTGGGGATCGAGCCCACAAGCCGGCCATGTGCCCTGGCTCAGAATCGAACAGAGATCTGCTGGGTCATAGGTCGATGCTCAACCACTGAGCCGCGCCCGGCAGGGCAAAATTAAAACTTTTTTAGCTAAAAAAAGTAGTCTACTCTAAGTAGTCACATCCTAAGGCAACATTTTTCCCTAACAAAGGTTAATTTTCACCTTAACTGAGCCTGTTGATTGTCTCTTGGCATCTATTGGAATGTCAAAGTAATTTTCCTTTTTCCAGACCCCTCCAAGCACAGACACCACTCTGTGGAGACCACAAATCCCCTCATTGTTATTGAGTTAATTGTTGACTGTTAACTATCCTGCACCCACCTAAAAGAAGTGTGTGTCTATCATTTTACTTTTTATCCAATCCCAGAGGTTTCCCCACTTTGCTTTCTCCCACCTCCCTAATCTATCACCAGTGAATTTCATGTAATCCACTTACGTCTGATTGTAATGTATAAAACACTTGATTGTAATGTATAAAACAAAGTGCGAAACTGCCATTCTCTGGAGCATTAGCTCAATCCTTTGAGGTTTTGGCTTCCCGGAAGTTGTCGACAGTTTGGCTCAAATAAACTCACAAAAATTCTTCACAAGTTTGAATGATAACTCATTCACCCTTTTGTGAGGTCTGACTCAGTGACAGTCTTATCACCCCCTCACAGCAATTATCTGCCTGTCTGTTAGGGGCAGAACTATTAATCATGCTCTGTTAACCTTGGTTTTTCTGTTCTGATTAGAGAAAGCGCCTTCTAAGCTGGCTGAGAGTTGTTCCGGGACATTCAGGACTCAATCCATTCTCCTTAACCACCTATCATCATGGAAAGATTAACAGCCTTACTGTCGGAACAAAGGAGTCCGGGAGGCATCCCACCCTTTTGCAGCCCCTAGCCCGAATTTCCTGCAACCTGTAACCATTATCCCCGTTCTGAATCCTTTTGCCCACTTCCTCCTGTCATCTTTGTCCCTCTACCCAGTGTAAGCAGCTGGCTCATGCGGGGGGTGGGGTGGAGGGGTGGGGGTGTGTGGGGGGGAGAGCAGACTTCATGTGGATGACCCTCCTGCTCTCCCATACTGCTGGCATTATTGAAATAAACGCTCATATATGAGTCAACCCTGTCTCTGCTTAATTGGCTGAAGTAGTGACAGACAGCCCAGACCCACTGCGTCTGGTTTCACTTCTACTTAGTTTTCCCTAAGTTTCTGTGACACCCAACTTACTTTCAAGTAAGTAATCCTCTTTCAGATAGCTCCTCGCCTAGTTTCAGACTCCTAAATGTAAACTCTTTTTGGTCTCTTCCTTTCAAAGCCCACCTCCTCCATTCACCATAGATTGAATTTCCTCACAAGAGAGGAGAATATTGTGCTGCATTTTAAACCAGGTGGACCACTCCCAGTGACTGTGAAACCTCTGAGATTTCCAAGGTCAAAAATGTCAATGCATATATTTTTTATAGATGGAGATTGTTGGTGATCATATTTGACCATTGTTAATTAGCTTCCTGGCAGGCTGAGGGGCCAGTGAGAGCGGGCGTGTGGGTGAACCCCCACAGGGAAGTCTGGCAAAGAAGGTGAGCCACGGCTGGAATGCAGCCAGCACCCCCTCACCATGCTGGGTGCATCTCGGCACATTAACCGGGGCCCTGGCCATGTGGGGACCAGGATAAGGTATTAGTTGAAATTTCTCTGGTTTGTAAATGATTTACCCTTAGAAGTCTGCTATTAGAAAACAGAGCTTTTTTTTTTCTTTTAAAATGAAAAGGTCAGAAATATTCAGTTTTATGGGTGAAAAAGAATGTATATGACCAGAAAACAATGCTAAGAAGCCAGTGCATCAGAATGCATACAATTTTATTTCTGGATGGTGGAGTTATGAATGATTTCTATTTACATCCTTGTACCTTTATAAATTGTCTACGTTTTATTATTAGAAAAGAAGGAACACATTTGCTCTTATACACGCTGCTCCTGTGTGGGATGCACGCTTCTCTGCTCTGCTTGTCAGAGCTCCAGAGTCAATGCACAGCCAACCCTTCAGTGAGACTGAGTTCATATTCCAGTTTCTCCTTCACCAGTTCACTCCATCCTAGCTCTCCCAAGTTGGTCCTCTGCCTAACGCTTCTGCTTCTTGACCAGAAGAGGTCTCTGTTGTATTGCTCAAGGGGGAAAAAAAAAAGTATCTATATATATATATTTGTAAAATGTTTTCTTTGTCTGCTCTTTTTTTTAAATAAGGGGAAACTTTGTCCTAGCCAATTTTGCTTCATGGTTAGAGTTTTGGCCCATGGACTGAAGGGTCCCAGGTTCAATTCTGGCCAAGGGCAGCTACATCAGTTGTGGGCCCCATTCCCCTGCCCTGGTCAGGGCGCTTGCCAGAGGCAACCAATCTATGTGTCTCTCTCACATCGATGTTTCTTTCTCCCTCCCTCTCTCTCTGAAAAGCAATGGAAAAAAATATCCTCTGGTGAGGCTAAATAAAAGGGGGGGGGGGGGCGCGACACTTTGTCTTTATCTGTTAAAGACATTGTGATATTACAGAGGTTAAAGGTAAACATTCTTCAATGCCTCTGTAACTAGCAAATTTTCAAATGGAGTATTTTATTAACAAAGGGGAGCTTAAACCCTTTGGACTTAACACTCATTAGTACCTAGCTCTTCACTGAGCCACAGAGGAATTTTAACTGATATGTAAAAAATTGAAAGTGAAAAAGAGAAAATAAAGGGGAACACAGTTGGGACAAATTAAATCGCATCAATGAAGTGCTTCAGGGAGCATGGACTTGGCACTTAGGCTGACCTCCAGGTTCAATAACTCACTAGGAGTGAGGCAATTTTTTACAGTTGTGAGTATGCAAAACACAGGGTTTATTCTTATATTATTAATTATTGTATTATTTTCCATAGGAACAACTGTAAACCTCCTTTTGCTCCACCCTATAGCCATATTCATAGCTATGATTTATTACAACAAAATGGTACAGGGCTGAATCAGTAAAGGGAACAGGCACATGGGTGAGTCCAGGGGACAGCTGGCACAAGTCTCCAAGAGTCCTCTCTCCGTGGAGTCACACAGGACATGCTTGACTCACCCAGCAATGAGTTGTGACCACTCTGTTCTTTCTTTGATCGGGATAGTAAACTTGTTCATCCTTGGGTCTTTCTGGGCAGTTAGGAGAATTCTTTGCGAGTACAGCAAGGCCCACTGCCACCCTGGTATTGGAAGGCAATGATCGTAGTTGCATTACAGTGTTCTCAAGCAATCACGTGTGCACGTAATCTTACCTGATTACTAGGTAACAAGGCCCTGACTGATGCTACCTTTCAGAAGAGAGAGAAGCTTGAGAGAGTCAAAGGAGTCAGGCGAATTCCAGGGGGAGCCGGATGATGTTAGGATGTGAGCAGATAAGAACCGGAGAGGAAAGCACCAAGAGAGGCAATGAGGGAGGAAAAAGCCTCTGTGTTTACAGGATGGTGTGACTATCCTGAGCAGAACAGTTTTCTGTTGGGAAATAAAAGAAGATAATCTTAAGAAAAGGGATCTAGTGTTTTTTTTTTTTTAATTTTTAAAATGTTTTTATTGATTTTAGAGAGGAGGGGAGAGAGAGAAAGAGAGACAATTGGTTGCCTCCCAAATGCACCCTGACCAGGGATGTAACCCAAAACCTGTATGTGCCCTGACCTGGAATCTAACGGGCAACCATGTGGTACACGCGATTACACCCACCCAGCTGAGCCACACCGGCCAGGGCACGGGATCCAGTTTATAAGGAACTTTAAATCTCAAAACTAGTGATCGAAATAGATTATTACTCTGGAGAGTTATGTTAATGATCAGAACAGTGTTTGAGAAAAATTGATCTGGCAAGAGTTCAAAGGATGGATTCAAGATTAAGAGATAGGCACACTAATTTAGAATTAAATCCTGGTGAGAAGACCCCATTAGGATCAACGCTGTGTGAGTGGGGAGTAGGGGGCTCCCTCACGACAGTTTACATTGGTGTGAACCAGGTACACAAGACAGGGCTGAGCACACGGAGATGGAAACGAGCTCAGTTACACCTGGTAGTTACTTTTACAAATGAGGTCAGTAAGGCACTGCTGGAGAAGGTGCTTTTAAGCTCCAAGAAAAGTTACATAACACTTTCTACTAGAAAGGTGATAATACAAAGGGAGAGAAAAAAATCAATGTGTGGTGTAGGAAGTTGAAAGAGGCTACAGCGCTGCCTGTGTGTGTGTGTGTGTGTGACGAAGTATTTTAAGAAAGCCATTTAGTGTAACTAATCAGTTTTCTCTTTCAACAAGCTTCCTTAAATATGGCCTAATTAGGAAGGAACGGGTAAGGCACCCAGTGTCAAGCTTGGGCCTGCTTTGCTACCTTATAAAAATTCATGAAAGCGGAATACCTCAGATCTGTTATTTTCAAATCTAAGATCGGAAGCTTTCGGAATGGGCTACGGGCTGACGCGTGGGTGCGTATTAATGAACACAGGAAGAGCATTTCTAATCATGTCACCAACTCGAATTTCCTCGCTGCAAATCAAATGAACACGATAGCTCTCATTTCCCCAGTTATCAAAAAGAAGCAATCCCCAGAGAGAGGTATTTATTTATTTAGAAAACAAGTATCTTGATCAGCTCTGGGATGAAAAGAGCCTGGAGGAAGTGATAGTCCGAGTAGAAGCTGGCCGTGGCCTGGGCCGTGCCGCGTGGCCGGCACATTCCACTCCCTCTGGCCTTCCTCTGGCCTTCGAGCATGCCAAGCCGTGCCCATCTCGGAACTACGGGGAATGCTCTTCCCACCTTCACCCGGCTGCCTCCCTCTGTGGGCTCTGTGGGAAGTAACCTCGCAGGGGGGGCTGATCATAACTTCCTAACGGGCAGGTCGTGGCAGCGGTCACGCGCCAGGCCTGGAACTTCTTCAGTAAAAGGCTTATCTTTGCCTTAAGGGAGCCCTGTCCATTGTTTCTGAGCATCTAGGTTAATACACCTTTGAAATGCCCCCTTGTAGACCCCTCCTTCCAATACCATCCTCAAGGGAGCACCTGTCATCCGGTCCCCTCGCAACCACCCTCGAGTTTAACCGTCCCGTAATCCAACCCCAGAACTGCTTTCTCACACCTCCATGCAGTCTTATGTGCCCTCCTTAAGCTCAAATGCATAAGAGAGGCTGCGAACTGTTCTTCTCAAAAGCATTTATCGCAGTCTGTTGCGATCTTACTTTCAGGTGTATCTTCTCTTTGGCTCAAATAAATTCTATAAAAATTCTCTGCCCACCTGGATGTTTTTACGTCGACACTCTCATTATTCGTTTTTGAAAAATCGACTTTCATCTTACGGAGGCATACCACCCCTCACGGGCCGGGTGTTCACCCCTGGATGGGCGTTGGCTGCCGGGGCTCAGGCCTTTGCTCTTACGGATGACTGACCGGAGCCTACTCACCCGGCAGTGGTCTTGGGGAAATGGCTGAAGTCCTGTCCTCCGCCCAGGGGAGGGCGGTGGGCAAAGACTAAGTGATGAGACATATGGTGGCCTCTTTGTCTCTGGGTGGGACAGCTTCTGTGGTGCAATTCACGATTCGGGGCTTCCCATGGGTTACAGCTGAGACTAGACTTCTCCTGATGTCCTATCTTTGCCAAACTTCATCCCCACTGTCTCCTACTTTTTTCACTCCCTAATAGGTTTCTCCTTAAGACCACTTAAGCAGGACTTCCCACCTCGGCCTCTGCTCATAGGGAACATAAGTGGTCCTAGAAGCCGACTAGACCTAGATTTTGGCATTGGGTAACTCACCCACTAGATGGCAGTGAGAACACTGTCATTGGTGGTGGATAAAAGAGCTTTAGTTCTTAACGTGCTGTAGTGGTGCAGTTGCTAAGATTTCCACCTGTAGTGAAAACATAGGTAGAGGAGTCTGCATTAACTTGTTCAGTGGCTCTGATCATTAACATGAATAGGAAAACAGTACATAGGACCGCTGGGGTCATATGACCCAAAACGTTCTAGGATACTAGATGTATCTGGTAAAGAGGCTGTGTGAATCAAATCACTATGTTGTATGCCTGAAACTAGTATAATATTATATGTCAACTATAATTTAATTAAAAAGAGCTTTACATTCCAGAATGCAAATTAAAATAAAAGGATGCTGTGTAAAATACTTGGTCAGACTCCTAGTTTATTGGGCAAGGGAGTGGCACCTGCATTAAAGTACTATATACACCATTCAAAAATAGCTTCTGGTACACTATTGTGACCTGGAAGAGATGATCTGATTGTGAGACATCAAGCGATTATAAAACCCAACATACAGAGCTGCCCACCATGAGCGGGGTTTGGTCAGACCTACCAAGCCATATGGCTGGGTACACCAGCAGCATTCCATCGTGAGATGGAAACATGTGGTACATCCGAAACTGGGTCCACAGGCCCCGGAAACATAAGCAAGCTGTAGAAAAAGAGTGGTTCAGGATGACATATCCCTCACTCCTCTTCCATAAACACTTCTCCTTCAGCTCATATCTACAGCTTCTTGACGTTTCCCTAGGACCAACTGACAGAGGTGGCTTGCTAAAATAGGCTGAAAACAGGCTGCAGCCCAGTTGGGCTGAAAGATGGTGGCGGAAGCAAGTTCTCCGTGTGGGTAGAGCTTCAGACAGTACTCCTGGTTATCTACTTGGTGTGGGGAGGAAATGGTCCCTGAAAAAGGTTAGACATGAGTTTATGGGCAGTCAGTGCCTGGACGGAGCAAGACTGCAAAGTCCTGAAAAAGTAGGCCTGGAGAAGAGGCATGTGAGTAGTGGGTCAGTCGGAGTGGGCAAGAAGCACCGGCTAATGCCCACCAGAGAACATCTACCGCAGGCGAGGCACTAACCACCCACGGGACAGGAAGAGTCACCAGCAGGTGCGAGCGAGCTTCCCCCCTCAGCCGCACCAGCCTCCACACGATGGGCTTGTGAGCAGGGAGCCCTGGTGGCGTGGGCCCCCTCTCCTCAGCGCTGACCTCGTTATCGCTGCTGCTGCGCACCCAGCCACCAGACACAGGAGCAATGCTCAGAAAACCAGCCAGCTTCTTGGCGGCAGAAAGGCTATATCAGACCCCCGCTCATGCTGAAAAGAGCGACAATTCACCTGGGCAGGATGTATTGATCATAACCGCAGGACCGCCTGCAGCAGGCAGGGCTGTAGTTTGTCCCAGTCGCCCTCCTCTCTATAGAGCCCAGAAGCTGCACCGGCTGGAATCCCGGAGGACCTGCGACCAGGTGGAGCGACAGGAACATGAGAAACACCCGGCGTGGTGGCACACGGGGTGGGCTCTGGCAGATGCGGTCGGTGTCCTCCTAAATCCCCGTTACAGGCTGGTGTGCCAGCGTTGGCTGCTGCCGGCTCACGCCTTTGCTCTTCCTGAGGCCCGCATTTGGCTAAGGGAGGCTGGAGCACGTCCCACTCCGGGGATAGCCTGGGGCCAGTGAATGAGTGATGCAGGGGTACAGGCCCAGCGCCTGGCTTCGGGGAGGATTCACTCCTCCTTCCACAGTGCACAGAGGCAGCTGTCCAGCCACAACTGCATTTCCCAGCCCCTCTTGCAACTGGACGGGACCGAGTGGGCTGGCAAGACCAAGGTTAAGAAGCCTTCCTCGGGTAACACTTTGTAAAGTGTATGATTGCCTAAACACTAATACAAAATAACATTGAATGTAAACTGTAATTGAAAAATAGAATTTTAATTTAGAAAAGAAGAAGCCTTTTCTGCTTGTTCTTTCTGCACCTTCCTCCTGCGTGTAGAGGACGTGGAGATCCTAGGAGGGCGAGGCCACCAGCTAAATGGAGCCTGGGTTCCTGAGTCACCCTCTGGACGGCTGGCACCATCAGGGCCACTTGTATTGTTAAACGAGTGAGAAACAGACTTTGATTGTGTTAGTCACTAAAGTTTGGGGGTTGTTTTGTGCCAGCAGTTGGCATTACTCTAATACACTCTACCTGTGAACTCTAATGGGATTCCTGACGTACCAGGAAATTGAACTGAATGCTTTGGAAGGTTCTTTCTGATACAAATTCTCAGGTATATTTCTTCTGAAAAATGCTTGAATTGGTTTTATTTTTGTTTAAAATATTACAGATGTCCCTTTTTCTCCCAAATGACTCATTCTGCTCCATTCCACCTCCCTCCCCAGGCCCTCACCACTCCATTGTCCGTGTCCTTGGGTTGGGCATATATGCATATACATTCTTTGGTTAATCTCTCCCCCTCCACCCACCTGCCCTCCTCCAAAACTCTTCTTTTTTAAAAAAAGTATATCTTTATTGATTTCAGAGAAAGGGAGAGAGAGATAGAAACATCAATGATGAGACAGTCATCACTGATCCCCTGCCTCCTGCATGCCCCTGACTGGGGATCGAGCCCGAAACCCAGGCATGTGCCCTGACCGGGAATCAAACCTCAATTTCCTGGATCCTAGGTCGATGCTCAATCGCTGAGCCAGGCCCAGCCTTGAATTGTTAATGAGTTATTATACAAAAGGTTATTTTGTTAGGTAGTACCACTTAATTATGCCATAGTAAGCATGTAGAGTTCAAAACCATTGGATCCGGAGAACTGGATTCTAGCTCTGGCTCCTCTACTGCCTGCGATAGAGTCTGGTAAAATATAACTTTACCTCTCTTAGCCTCAGTTTCACCAACTGTAAAATGCAAATAAAGGCAATGCGAGAGACGACAATATGACCTCTAAGGACCTTTCTAGCTCTTGTAGTTAGTGATTCTCTGTGTTGTATTAAAATCAAATCTCTTACAGCAACAGCTCTTTCTAGGCTGGAAGGAGTGGGAACACAGAACTTCAGTGCATTAAATATCGCACTAAACTTAACCTATAATAAACCCTTTAATCACAGAGTATCTTTTATTACTGGGCTTCAAAATTTGGAGATGAGTCAAAGACACTAGGTTCTTTGCTTTTGGCTCTAAATATAGTCAAGTTGTGTCAAACAGCTCAAACATCCCATTCATTTAAGGCAGTAATTGGTGATGATTTGTTTCAGAGGAGTGGGAAATGGGGCCAAGTGAGTCCACTGGGAGATGGCTGCTTGGCAATGCCAAGAAGCACTCCAGGGCGCCTGGCCATGACCAGGTCAGTCAGTTCTCAGCCAGGCTGAGGATCAATCCAACTTTCAGCTTTAGGCCGACTGAAGTTTTGTTTTCTTTAAAAACAGAGGCCTGGCTATGTTCCAATAAAACATTATTTATTGGTTTCAGATTTCATTTTTTAAATTTTACAAACCTAAATAAAGTCATTTAAAAGGCACAAACTGATTAAAAAAAAAAAAAAAGAAAGAAAGAAAAATTGCCACAAGCTACTACAGATAAATCTATTTCTCTGGTAAATATAAAGTCTCCTGACATTCTGTGTCTCTGAATCACATAGATTTTACTTCCCTCTTTTTTTGTTCTGGCAGGGCACTTAACGAATCTCTTGACGTCTGTGTAAGAAACCCAGGCCATGCATAGATAAGGAAAGTATTGCAACATATCTGGGGCTTTCTCTGACCTTTTCCTGGGCTGCCTTTGTCTTACCCGTTGAAGAACGTGCGCATTTTCATTGGGCTGAGGTTTCCGCAGGTGAAGAGCAGGACTCAGAGGCTGGAGGAGCTGCGGGATTCCGCTTAGGCGGTTGGGCGGTGCCTTCCTGACCAGCCACGCAAATTTCAGTCAAATTCCGTAGGTCAGTGATGACATCCTGTAAAGCACAGCAAAGGGCGGTGGCCGCAGATGACCCCTGCAGCCTCTTTAGGAGCATTTGGCTCGGTTCAGCTCCCATGAACAAGACACCCTGGCCTTGGCCTGTTTATCCCTTGTGCTCCTATTACTGGCATATATAATATTTATTTATATATTTATTAAAATATAGCTGGCATAACTATATTATAATTGCCGAGGATCTATGGGCTAATCTCAAGTCTCCTTACATGCAAAGACACAAACCACTGGAAGACATGTTGCAGGATACGTCGTCTAGGACATGCTTTAAGGATCACCTGGAGTTAAAATCTCAACACCGCCTGCCCCGCCCCCCTTGCCTTCTATAGGCAATCATTTGCCAATTTACGTGTATTCACTGTACACAGGGGTTCTCGTGCCATCCCTTCCTAAGGCCACTGTCACTTCCTTCAGGCCCTCTGACCGTGCAGCCTCAGGCGCTAAAGCACCTGTCCAGCCTCAGTGCCTCTTGGCCATGCTAGTAGGCTACGCATTTAAAACTCCTTTCCCGTCGTATTAATTTCTGCTCAGTTCTTCCCAGAGGTCTCCGATTGCATCTACAATGAAGTGTAACCTAACTCTGGCATCTCTGAAAACTAAGCTCAAATCCACATTTTCCAGCCTTAATTTCCTAGCACCCATTTCACACATCCAACTCTGATGTAACTACCTGGAAACGCTTCAGCTTTCCTACATACGTGCCTTTTTCCATACTATGCCTGAGTCTCTTCTGAAACTTTTTGCATAGGAATAGGGTCTGGTTTTGTTTTATTTCACAATCTCCACTGCTCCAAGAGCAAAACCATTCACATAGCTAGTTTTCAGTACACTTTTGTGGAACTGAATTAGAAAATAAAGTCCCTCAAGGTCCATTCTATCATAGTCATGTGACAGGCACTGTTCTAGGGTTCAGGATACAGAAGTGAACATACCAAGAGGAAGAAGTCCCTGCCCTCGTGGAGCATAAATGGTTCCCACTGAGAAAGTCACATTTGAGCAAAATCCTGAAAGGAGTGAGGAAATGAACATGTGGCTACTGAGGGGAAAGGGTCTACAGACTGCCTCTAAAAAATTATTCTGACTGAATTAGAAAAGGTTTTCAAGCCCTGGCCTGGTGGCTCAGTTGATTGGAACTTTGTCCTGTCCCGTGCACCAAAAGGTTACAGGTTTGATCCCCGGTCGGGCTGCTTATGGGAGGCAACCGATCGATGGTTCTCTCTCTCTCCCTCTCCCCCCCCCCGCCTCCCTCTAAACATATCCTCCCATGAGGATTATAAGAGGTTTTTAAGCAGAGATAAAGTGCTTTCATGACACAAAATCTTTTGAGAGAAAAGGAAATTAGCTTTAAACTTAACTGGTAAAATTTTGCTTCTAGACTCCATTATGACTTTTATTACCAAATATTTTATTTGCCAAACATCTAAAACTTTAATTTTCCCAGGTAATGTTTGTGGGCGTTTTCTCCAAGTATCTTGTTACGTACGGAGTGGCATTTATTTCCATTCAGAGAGACATATGTAAACCACAAGCTTTGATTCACATTCTGCTAGTAATTATATACATTATACTTTTTAAAATAACTTTTTATTTCTGATTGTAAAAGTAAAACATAGGCCTGGCTGGTGTGGTTCAGCGGTTGAGCATCAACCCATGAACTAAGGGGGCGTGCCGGAGGCAGCCGATCAATGGCTCTCTCTCATCACTGACGTTTCCATCTCTTTCTCCCTCTTCCTTCCTCTCTGAAATCAATAAAAACATATATTTTTTTAAAAAGTAAAACATACATATTGAAAAAGCTTTAGAAAAACACACAGAAAAATATAAAGAACAAAATAAAGATTATATATAATCCCAGCTTCCAGAGACAACCACTTTCATTGTCGTGACCTCTCCCGCCAGGTTTTATTTTACATATTACAGAGCACAAATACATGTCTTAAATCAGATGCATTAGACCATTAAAATGTGACCCTTTTGTTGCAATGTTTGGAGAAACTGAAGCATGCCCGGGTTGTGGGCTCTATCCCCAGTGCGGGGCGTGCAGGAGGCAGCCGATCAATGACTCTCTCTCATCATTGATGTTTCCATCTGTCTCCCTTCCTCTCTCTGAAATAAATATATAGTAAAAAAAAGAGAGAACATCTTGTGAATCTAAGAATTTACTATCAGAATATTCTTTTTCATAATTTACTAAGGTTTCTGAAGAGTGAATCTATTGACGCTACTAATCCATCTAGATTTTAATCTCTAGGTCAAATTCATCGTCATGGACAAATAAGCCAGAGGTTACCAACTTGTTGGCAATGCTGGAGCTTTGCAAATTCTGGGGCCTGATACACACATCACATAATTTTACACAGATGCTGTGGTAGAAGTGCCTGGTGATACCCTTCTTGTAGGGCTCGCTGTTCAGCTGGCCACATCAGTTACTGCTTTCATATGTTTCTCTGAAGTGCCCCTCCAGTTATTCTCTGACAGGTGGTCCCCTAAGTTACCTCATTCAGGACAGGGTAACTAAGCATGAAAATTATAACAGGAAACATGACCCTGTCTTCCCTAGGACATGCTACAAAATCCTGTAGACGGGGTGGATAGAAACAAAGTGTCCTCAGGTACACCGCTGAGAAAGAGAATGCAAGAGGCCCACACTGGAGTGAAAGCGGTTACAAAGAACAGAGGCTGCTGTTCCTGCGTTTCCAGTTAGAAAGGGAAGAACTTTCAGAGCTCTCTGGCTACTCAGCTATTTTAGCTTTTTAGTGGTAAATCCCAAGTGACTATCATGTCAGATTTCTCTGGGGCCTGATCTTTCTGCATGAAACGTTTGCATGACAAGACGGTCGTAAAGCATTTACTGCTTAGTATGCTGAATGCCCGGTTTTAATTCAGACATTTGGAAGTTGCGTTAAATCTTAAAGATGTAAAATTGAGTCTAATCTAGTTGATCTATACAGTGATGGTCAACAGGGATACAGCCCCGTTCGAAAGTGTGTTCTGGAAATTTGTGGGGATCTTTTTATCCCTCCCAATGATTGGAGGATTCGACTCTAGCGTTTACTAAGCGGGGACCAGGAATGCTGCGTCTGCAGAAATGTCTCACACGACAAAGAATTGTCCTTGGTTTGCACAACTTTCCAGTGTTCCAGTGTAAATCAGTGGTAATTTGGTAGATTTTAATTATGAAAGCCTTGTTGTTATTGTTTTTATAAGAAGTTACACACACACACACACAAACCCTGTAATTTAGGAGAAGGTGGTATGGAGAATAGGAAACACAAATGGGTTACAGACACAGTCTTTGAATAATTTATTAACTCTGAGCTTTCTTGCTATGCCAGGTATGATTATAGTTCTAAAAAAAATATCGGTAATAAGTAAACTGAAAAGGGAGCTATTAGTACTGGTGGAAGAATTTCCCTTTTTAAAAAACACTGTATTTTGTTATCACTGATGACACATGGTAGAGATCTCGTTATGTCACTTGTAGTAGTGCTGAAACTGCATAATAGCATGAAGAAGTGTTTTGCAAACCTGTAGTTTTGTAGATCTGACAGTCCTGGTGGGATACAGGAACACTATTCGCTCGGCCATTTGTGGGAATATCTTACCTACTCATTTTCTCTGCTAAGACAGGATGTCATCCTGGCACATTACCCTTACTTCATTTAAATTTCCTTCTCTCGTCAGCTTCAAATATGAACCACATTTGTTCTCTTGCTATTTCATTTTTGTTTTTCTTATATGGAATATCTTCTGACCCTCTTACTTTTCTTAAATCCAATCCTATCGATTATAAATAGTTGCAAGGATCTGGCTACTTCGTATCTATTTGTGTTTCACTACTACTCAAAGTGTGGTCCAAGGGCCTGTGGCATCGGCTTCACCGGGGAGCTTGTAGGAACCGCAGAATCTCAGCCCCCTCCAGAACTACGGCATGTTTCACAAGCTCCCCAGGCCCTTCACATGCACAGCTGCGGTTTGAGAAGCACTGTGATAATGTCGCCATGCCCTATGGCTCACACACTGAAATACTGAAAAATTACATAATATTTTATTATAAACTGTGTTATGGGCTGAACTATGTCCCCTGAAAATTCATATATTGAAGCCCTGATCCCCACTACCTCCTAATGTGACTGTATTTGGAGACAGGGCCTCTACAGAGACAATTAAGTTAGAACGAGGCACTTAAAGTGAGACTTAATTCGATCCAACTGGGGTCAAAACAGCATGGTACTGGCATAAAAACAGAAACATCAATCAATGGAACAGAACGGAGAGCCCTGAAATAAACTCACGTGTATGTGGTCAATTAATTTATGACAGAGGAGCCGAGAATATAGAATGGGGAAAGGAGAGTCTCTTCAGTAAATGGTGCTGGGGAAACCGGACAGGCAGGTGCAAAAGAATGAAAGTGGACCCTTATCTTACGCTATTCACAAAAATCAATTCAAAGTGCATTCAAGGCTTGAAAGTAAGACCTGAAACCATAAATCTCCTAGAAGAAAACATGGGGGCAGTCCTTGACATTGGTCCTTATTGCTCTCTTTCCTTCTACTAGTTTAGAAAGTATAGCTGCACCTTATTTTTCTCACTGGCAATGCCTAAAATTTAAATATTCAGATTATTTGACAAAGTCAAAAATTAACGATTTTGCTCTCCTTCTGAACAATTTGAGAACTTCAGTGTAATTTAACTCTGAGTGCACTACTCTCACCTTTACATGCTATGGCTGCCTAGTATTTTAGTACATCCTTCTTGATCCACGAGGTAGAAGGGCCTCTATGTTGTGATAATGTTAATAAGTCTAGTCTTATTGTATTGTGATTAAAGAACACGGCCTATATTATTTCTACTGTTTCAAATCTGTCCGTGTTTCTTTTTTTCTTTCCTTTTTTTTATGTGTGGACCAACATGTGGTCAATTTTCAATGGGTACTTGAAGGTACACTGTTTATTTTCAGGAGACACAATGTGCTATGTTTCATTGAATCTAAGGTATAATTTTTTTCTTTTACATTTTAAACTCCCTGATTGAGATTCAGCTTTCCATTTTGGCATCTTTTAATTATTTTTGGCCCGATGCCAATCATAATGCAGCTGTTATTGCTGGGACATGCACAAGCTTGGTCACAGCTCTCTGTATCATTGACACTTCAGCTCAGTTCTGTTTACACTGCTGGCTCTATACATGTTGGGTTTCATTTCCATGTTGAATTTGGTTGAAGAATTATAGTGTGTTTTGGCATTGACTGAAAGTTATTGGGTACACAGAAAGGCTTGGAAACAAAGCAGAAAGGTATAAATTTGATATTAGGAAAGCAAATATTATTGGTGGAAGGATTACTATAATTCCACATTTTCTTTCAAAAAATAACCAAAGATTTTACAGAACCTTAAAACAATAGAGGACAATGACTGTGAGTAGATGAATCTCTGTGACATGTTTTTTTCCTGAGATAAATGCAAGAGGATACATATTGTTCACCAAACAAAGCAACAAAATTTAGGAGAAATTAATAAATCCCTCAAAATAGATGAAATAAATTTCATAATAAGCAGAGGAGAGTGAGATTTCTTCATGCATTTTTCAGAGCTACAATTAAGGCATTGTCATAGTTTAATGGATAGCATTTATTTTGTTAAGTGTTTTACAATTGATGGCATCTTATTATACACAATGAAATGCAACACAGTGACCAGCTCTACCTTATTATGCTATCTATGTGCTTATATCCTCACATCTTTTTTTTAAAGTTTTTATTGATTTTAGAGATAACAAGGAAGAGGGAGGGAGAGAGAGAGATAGAAACATCAATGATGAGAGTCACTGATCATCTGCCTCCTGTATGCCCCCTACTGGGGATCAAGCCCGCAACCCGGGCATGTGTCCTGACCGGGTATCGAACCGAGATCTCCTGGATCCTAGGTCGATGCTCAACCACTGAGCCACGCCCGGCTGGGAAAAAAATTTTTTTTAGAGAGAGAAAGAAACATCGATGTGAGAAAGAAACATGATCAGCTAAGATACATGGATTGGCTGCCCCTCACTGTGTGCCCCAGAGTGCCCTCTCCCCTACTGGGGATTGAACCCACAACCTAGGTTTGGGAATTAAACCCGCAGCCCTTTGGTGCGTGGGACGATGCTCCAGCCAACAGAGCCACCTGGCCAGGACGGCCTAGTTTACTTTTTGCCCATCCTTTTATTCCAACCTTTGTGAATTTGCTCTAGGCATGTTTCTTCAACATACTCTAAAGTTTGTGTTTTTGCTTGTGATCTAATTTGAAAGTCTGTTTATTTCTAAAAGGTAAGTAAGCACATTTTCATTTTTTGATGAGATAGATATATTTGATATTTTTTCTATCATTTTCTTTTATATTTTCCTGTTTTAAAAATTTTTTCATTTTTTATTATTATTTTTTTCTAAATATATCTTTATTGATTTCAGAGAGAGGAAAGGAGAGGGAGAGAGAGAGATAGAAACATCAATGATGAGAGAGTCATTGATCAAGCCCACAACCCGGGCATGTGCCCTGACCGGGAATCAAACCCCGATCTCCTGGATCCTAGGTCGATGCTCAACCGCTGAGCCACGCCCAGCAGGGCTTAAAATTTTTTTTAATTCTTTCATTATATAACTCTTCTTTGCTTTTTTTGATAATTTTTATATTTGAAGAAGTTTGTGTTTTTTGTGACCTTTGCCATTGAAAATGGTTACGTTAGGAAATACATGTTTTTGCAAATCATGTATCTGATAAAGGAATTGTATCCAGAATATATAAAAGACTTACAATCCAATAATAAAAAGAGACAAAAAAAAATCAATTTTAAAATGGACAAAGGATTTAAATAGACATTTCCTCAAAGAAGACACATGAATGGCTAATAAACTCCTGAAAATATGCTCAACATTATTAGTTTTAGGCAAATGCAAATCAAACCCACAGGAGATGCTAGTTTATATTTCCTATGTTATGGCCTGAATGTTTACATTCTCCTCAAATTCTTATGTTGAAGCCCCAACCCCCTATGTGACTGTCTTTAGAGACTGAGCCTTTGTGGAAGTAACTGAGGTTAAAGGCGGCCATAAGGGCAGGGCCCTAATTCGATAGGATTAGTATTTAAAGAAGAGGAAGAGAGACCAGAGTTCTCTGTCTTCACACACACAGAGGTCATGCGAGGGCAGTGAGATGGTGCCCACCTACAAACCAGGAATAGGGTCTCCCCAGGAACCACGCTGGCTGACACCTTGAGCTTTGACTTCCAGCCTCCCCAACGATGAGAAATCTCTCTGTTACTGAAGCCATTCAGCCTATGGTACTTTGTTATGGCAACCCAAGCTATACGCCCTTGAATAGCTATAAAAAAATGACACATTATAAAAGGTGTTATTGGAGACGTGAAAAATTACAACCCTCATCTATTGCTGGCGGGCCTGCCCCATGATGCAAACTATTTAGAAAGCGGTTTGTCAGTTCCTTCCTATGAGACCCAGTAATTCCACTCCTAGGTATCTACTCAGAAGAAAGTGCAAAGCATATGTACACACGAAACTTGTACAGGAATGTTCACAGCAGCATTATGCGTGATAGCCAAAGAGTGGAAATAACCCGCATGTCCATCAGCTGCTGAATGGATGAACAAATGTGGTATATCCACACAATAAAATATAATTCGTCAATGAAAAGGAGTGATGTTCTGGTACTGCTACAACACGGAGGAACCTTGAAAGCATTATTCTAAATATATAAGCCTGACGCAGAAGGACAAATAGCGTATGATTCCACTTAGGAGAGACACCTAGAGTAGTCCAATTCATAGAGAGAAAGCAGAATCGTGGTTATCAGTGGAAGACGGTGAGAATGACGGCTACAGTCTTCTTTTTTGGGTGGCCTGTATGGGGAGCATAGTCTTTTTGGAATAACGAAAGTGTTCCAGAATTACTTTGTGGTGATGATGGCACAGCTCTGTGGAACCACTGAATTGTATACTTTGAGTAGGTGATCTTTATGGTATGTGAATTATATCTCAATTGTTAAAACACAAATTGTATCTCAATTGTTAAAAATTGTTAAAAAACAAAAAATGTTTTTTTCTAATGAAAAAACATGATTTAAAGTTTCATACATTTCAAACATGAAAAAACATATACAAATAATAAATACAAATAATATATAAAACTGAAGGGGCTACAATAATGTCAGATATAATAGACTATAAAGGAAAAAGCATTATTAGAGCTAAAAAGAATCACTATGTATTAATAAAAGGCTCATTTCAGGTACAAGATACACAAATTTTAAACTTTTATTAACATTGCATCAAATATATAAAGCAAAATTTTTTAGCACTATGAGGGGAGAAAGGATCATCCACTGTCCAAGAAGAATTAATATATCTCCCTCAGAAAATGCTCCTTCAAGCAGAAAAAGCAGCAGGGGTATAAAAGATTTCAACCACACAATAAGTTCAATCAAGTGGGCATATAATGAGACACATTCTTCTCAAGCGCATATGGAACATTTTTAGGATTTGTATATGAGCTAGGTGGCAAAACACAACATAAAACTCTCAAAAAAAGGACACAACCTCTGTCTGTAATACATATGTTATACCTTGATATTTTAAAAAACTAATAAATTTCTAAATTAAAAAATTCCAAAGATGATTATTTGAAAAGAGCAAAAATTTGACCACCCTCTGCTAGACAGATAAAACAAAAAAAATAAATAAGACACAAATAAAGAATATTATGAATGAAAACAGACGAATCAGTATAGATGGAGAGATCAATAAAAAGGAAAAATGTCATCCTAATAAATTTGAATACTTTCACAAAATATACAAATTTACATAAAATATGACAATAAAACAAAGTAAGACAAAGTAAAAAAATCCAGTTTTATAATTTAAATAAATTGAGTCGATAGTTTAAAATCTTAGCCTTCAAAAAAACTAATCAACTTGCTCCAAATGATTTTACAAGCAAGTTTTATCAAATATTCAGGTACCAGGTAATTTGCAATATTTTTTCCATTGATTTTTAGGGAGAGTGGAAGGGAGGGAGGGTGGGAGGGAGGGAGGGAGGGGGGAGAGAGAGAGAGAGAGAGAGAGAGAGAGAGAGAGAGAGAGAGAGAGAGAGAGAGAAACATTGATGTGAGAGAGACACATCAATTGGTTGCCTCCCACATGTGCCCTGACCAGGCTGGGGATTGAACCTGCAACCCAGGTAGGTGCCCTAGTCTGGGAATTGAACTCAAGACCCTGCAGTGCACAGGCTTATGCTCTGACCACTGAGCGACACCAGCCAGGGCAAGGTAATTTCAGTCTTATCACAGAACATAGAAAAAGGATAAACCCTTCCCAAATCATGTTCATAAGCCAGTATAACCTTGATACTAAAAGGCAGTGTCAGAATAAGAGAATATAGTTTACCTCATTCATTAACATAAGGTAATAAAAATCCCCAGAAAACTATTTACAAATTAAATTCAGCACTATACATATAACAAAGATAATATCTCATAATCAATTTGAGTTTACTCCAGAAATGCAAGGCTGAGCCAGCCAACATGAGACAATGTATTGGATTACTTCACCATATTGAAACATTTCAATATATGCGGAAAATTTTTTCCAGATGCAATTCCAGATGAAAGATAAAACAATAAAGCTCTTGGAGAAAGACATGGGAGAATATCCTCTTGATCTTGGAAGAAGGAAAGATTTATTAAATGGGTCATAAAATTCTCTAACCATAAGGTAAAAAATTATAAAATGGACTATATCAATATTTAAAACTTCTATTCATCAAAAGATACCATTAAAAGATGATGAAAGCAATTTACAGAGTAAGAGAAGATAGCCATTATACATCCATCTGGTAAAGAACTTGTACCTAGCACATGCTCCCCCTCCCAGGAGCAGCCCGCGGCTTTCCGTTCGCCTCTCCTTCCCCTGAGCATGCAACTCCTGAACTCTGAGACCCCATGGGACTTGCAACCAGGGCAGCAATGGGCAGCGGCCTGAACCTGTCTCCAAGGCCCTCTTTCCTCTGACTTTCCTAGGTTCTTTCCTGTTGCTTCTTCTATCCTAATCCCTTGTTTCACTGGTCCCAGTTTTATTTTTATTTATTTAAATTTTTTTTTTTTTTTTTAAGAGAGTGAGGAAGGGAGAGGGAGGGAGGGAGAGAGAGAAACATTGATGTGAGAGGGAAACATCGGTCAGCTGCTTCTTGAGCGTCCCCCACAGGGGATGGAGCCTGCAACCTGGGCATGTGCCCTGACTGGGAATCAAATAGGCAATCCTTTGGTGCACAGGACAAGGCCCAACTGAGTCACACTGGCCAGGACTTACTGTTTCCAGCTTTAATAACCATACTCTCAAAATAAAAAATAAAAGAACTTGTATCTAGAACAGCAATTTTCAACAATGTGTCACCAGGATTTTTAAAACATGCACTACCTGACTAGTCAAGGCCACTAACCTCTTTTCCCTTAGATTGTCAAATTAAAAAATGACCACAGCCAACACCATAGCCATCCGGTGTGAATGAATCAAAATTACACCTATTTTTGTTGTTGTTGTTAGATTGGCAGAGTTTTAGTAATTAATGTGCCATGAGATGAGCAAGGCCGACAATCCCTATCTAGAATATACAAAAACTCCTACAAATCAATAAGGGTAGACAATCCCAATAGAAAAAGAGGGACGTGATTGACATAAATCCACAAAACAGGACAGTCAAATAACCAATAAGCATTTGAAAAGAAGTATGACTTTATTAGTAGTCAGGGAAATGCAGTTTAAAACTAGAGAGATACCATTACCTACCCACAAAGTGACGAATATTAATGAGGCAGAAAACCAAGGCGGGACAAGGCTGTAGAGGAACTGGGGTTCTCAGACAGGCCTGGTTGGGAGTGTGACTTAGCCCAACAACTTTGGAAGACTTTTTGGCAGTATTTATTAAATCTGAACATACGCATCTCCTATACCGGAAATTTCACTCGGAAGTTATACCCAGCAAAAATTCTTACATAAGTTTCCAAAAGACAGGCACTAGAGTTTCCATGGTGTCAGCACTATGTGTAGTAGTCCCAAACTGGAAAGAATCCAAAAGCCTATCTACAATAGAATGATAAAAGACAACTGATATATTCACACAATAAACTATCGTACGGCAATTAAAAAGAAAAAAAAGAATTACTCATGTACATGTACCCTTTCTCAGGAGGTCACCAGAGAATGTGGTTTTAATTAAGGGACTAAACCAAGATAGAGGTTGTGAGAAAACAAAGATCCAACCCAAGAAAGAGACAAAGGATTCTCCAGAAAAAAAATAGAATGAACAAAAATAGTTAAAGGGTTGCTCTGGGAAATGGGAAATGGCAGTGGGATATGGGTGGGGTGCCAGGTTAGGGGGTGGAGAATAGCTGGGTCATAAACCTTATAGAATTATTTACTCTTTACACTGTGTGGGGGTAATTTTTGATAAAAATGAAATAAGAGTGCACAGTCAACTGTGTTGAATGCCACCAAGAGAAACAGGATGGAATTGACTATTATATTTGGCAACATGGGCCCACTGATGACCCTTGAAAAGAACAATTTCATTCTACTAATAGAAATTAAAATTAGGTAGTGATGAGCTTTACTAACACTTAGCCAACATTAATTTCCCTGAGAATTGTACATCTTTTATCTTCATTTTTAAGGCTTTCTCCCAGGTTCCTTGTGTATAGAACCTAGAGGCACTACCCACATAAATACTTTTTAGTTCATTATGAATTGCAGGCTCTCCATTGCCATTCTCTCGAAAGTCATTTGGTTGTAGAAAACTCCAAAGGATAAAGCGTGTAATCTCCACCCCTTCCCGCGACCCTGCACTCACTGAAATTCTTCACTGGTACGTGGAGGGCCTCTCCCAGTGAGCTAGCTCTGAGTCACTCTTTGCTTTAGGGGACGGGTTCCATTATTGGCACGCTGAAGCTATAACGCCACTGGTCTGTGTGAAGACTGAAAACTTCAGATACACATTTACAGTTTCCTGCCCCCCTCTTCCCACCCACCCCATCTGACCTTCTGACCAAATTAAGATTCCATGGGAGGGAAGGAGAGAGTGGGGGCAGAGACCGCACAGGAAGAAGTGGGTGGAGAGAGGCATAGGAGGCCCAAAGTCATCTGCAGGTCAGCTCCCAGAGGCCGTCCAGTCTCTGGGCGAGTGAGGAGGGCTCACTGTTCTGCTGGGTTACTGTGTTAATTGTCCTTGCCTGGTCACTCTCCTTGCCCTCTGTGACACCCAGAGCGGCCAGCATACCACACACTGCTTGTCTGTCAGGAACAGGCCCCATTCCCAACAGAGGCTTTGCCGCCTCCCCACACACCAGCTCCGTGTGCTCAGCTGGCGTTTCTGTGGCTGCACAGCCCTCACCTGAGCAAGGCTGGGCCGGACAGAGGCCAGAGCCATCGCCTACTGCAAGGGCTGGGGGGAGACAGCTCCCACGGTGCTCACTGCTGGGCTGGGCCATCAGGAGGAGGCAGAACCTAAGGACAGGGAGGGAGGGAGGGGGTCTGCATTTACTTTTCGGCTCACATTTCAAAGACTGTTCCCTAACTCTGTAATCTCCACCTCTAGGAGCTCCACTCAGGGCCCCTGGGCTCTGGGTAAGGTGGAGAGGAACAGCCAGCCCTGGATATACCCTGTCCATCTGCGCACCGGTGAGTTAAACTTTTGGCTTGTTGCAGGATGATTATATTAATATCAATGGTTTGGGTCCATTGTTCAGTATTTTTTCAATGAGTTTTTAAATGAAATTTGTTGCCTTTTTTTTCACTTTTAGAGAAATGAAATATTTCAAGTATATCAACACCAAAGTTGGCCAAAAATATTCCGTACCTTTCTCTGCAAAGCATTGCACGCTGGCTAAGGTTACGATCAACTCGAGGCCAAATGTGATTTAAAATACATACAATTCCAAAGAATGATGAAGTATGAAGTAATTTGTTTTGAACTAATAAACTAGCTTCAACTGAATTCTTTGTAAGATTTTTTAAATGGCTTAAGTATGTTTTTTAAAAAAAACCTAGAAACTCATGTACTTGTAAGAACCTGACAAATCCTACTTCTTTTGCTGGACAGATATGTGACCGCCGGCTGTTCCCAGCACTGTGATCTTAGCACTGACACTTGGCTGTGTAACACTGATTTCTGAGGTTTCATATACTTATCTAAGTTACACTGAGACAAAAGGGCAATGATTTGGTGCTAGAAAAATCCTATAAGGTTTCCTGAACGTTGCTGACACATAATTCCATGTTAACCTTTTTTCTAAACCCTTAAAGACTAGAAAGTAGGTTATAATCATTCTTTTATGAAAATGCACAACTTGTGACAGAAAATATTAGATTGCCTTGAATCTGGGGACACGGGTTTAACAATATTGGACAGATTGTTCCTTCTGTTGCTAGAACTTATCCCCACATGCATTTGAGTCTCCCAAGAGCACAACACTGCCTTTAGCAAAAGCAAGGTTTAGCGATAGTTCATGAAAAAATGATTCAGGGAACACAGCCAGCAGTTATATCAGTCAGCATACACCCATTCTGAGGTTTCCACCCAAAAAAAAAAAAAAAAAAGAAAGGCTGCTGTGACCTTGGTCTACACTAATATGAAAGTGTTCCCCTCTCTCTACTCAAGAAGGATGGCATTCAACTCTGGATGTCATGTTTTACAAGGAGACAACTGCAAAGTGCTCATAGAGGGAAGTCGGGAACATGAAGGGCCCTGGGATGTGTCACACAAGGAGCAGTTGAACAAGCTAACCTGAGCATGTTCAGCTTTGAGAACAGACATTTCAGTTAGGCTGCCTTCCTTGAAATTTTTGAAGGGTATTTTGTGGCAGATGGATTAGACTTAGCCCACAGTGCTTCGGGGTGTAGAGCCTAAACCAAAAAATAAACAGGACATGGAAAAAATTTAGGCTTAACTTCCAAAATACCATTTTGTTAATGCTTCCAAACATAGAATGAGGTGCTTCAGAAAAGAGTGAGTCCCAATCTTGAGATCTGCGGGGATAGCCCGGACAACTGGCAGAGAGACTTAAATGCTGGGTGTGTTATTAATGAGACAATCTTTAAATCATCTCCAATGTCCAGAGTGGAGATTCCAGGACTTCAGAGCAATGGCATAAATGCTCAGTTCTCTTCAATGTGTAACTGAGGTATCCCACATGATAATTGGGGGTGGGCGCAGGCAATGCCTCCCACTTGCATGTTTCCTCAGCTTGTCAGCAAGTTCAATTGCTATCCCCTGCCCACGCCCCACCCCCTCCACCCAATAAGTTTAGAAATCTCCCAAGGTGCTCCTCATTTCCAGGGGCAGTCCTCCTCGCTAGTGTCTCACTGCTGGGGCCCAAGCTCAGGTGCCCACCCTCCGCCCCCTCACTTGCACCTTAGGGAGAGCAGCAACTAAAGACAGTTGCTCTAGAGTAGAAGAGCACGCTGCTAGGGCTGCAGCCAGAGGGAGGGGGTTCACACCTCGAGCTGAGGCCTGGATACTCAAGGCGATTCTCTCCTCACATGCCACTGCTCAACACGTCCAAAGCAACGTGGCTCAATCTGTGTCTCACTAACACAGACCCTTCTCACAGTGTGCAAGGTATTTCAGAGGGAAGGAGGAACAGTATCCACTCTGGTCAGTCACAGGGCCTGGCTCCCAATGGGACAGCCTTTGTAGACTCAATCCCAAGCCAGGCCCAGGGTACAAGCTAAGTTCTGTCTAAATGTCCCCAAGGCTTACTCTCTTTACACTACACTGGGCTGCCAGGAAAGAGATTCAGAAAACGAGGAAAGACCTGATGCATCCTCATGAAGGCTGCCAGTGAAAAGGCCAGGATTCCCATATCATGGCCCAACACGATAGGATGACAGGAGCCACTGTGGCCCAAGTGACTAGTTTTTAAGCTTATTCTGGATTTACTAACCAACTGGGAATTGCCACTCGTTAGTTAGGAGTGGGGGTTCTGATCCTGGTCTGCCTGGGTTCCCATCCCAGCCATACTGCTTCTCAGAGCCTCTGCTTCTTCATCCTAGTATGGAGATTATAATAACATCTGCCTCACTGGACACTTGTGAAAATTATATGAAATGACCCATATAGGGACCAAGTTTAGAAAGTAGGATTCAATAAATTCCAGCTAGAAACCAGGTGCCTCTTGAGAAGATCCATGGTGCTGGGAACCCTAAGATTCTCAGGTGCAACCTGGAAATACATGAACAGAGGGCTTTGTGCTAAAATCCTGCGTTAGTAATTTAGCGAGTAGTCTTCTATATTACCTAGTTCTCTCTTTTTTTCTATGTTAACATCTTTAGGTTTGCATTTTTTCATACTTATCTTCAGTATATCTGTCCTCAGATATCCTTGTACCCATCACAAGACTGCTGAAATTACAGGGGAAGCATATCTTAAGATCATCTTTGAAAAACTCTTTTGGATTTACTTGAACCAGATGTCTTCTGACAAGTCATGCCCTGCCCCAATTCTCCCCTTGAGCGTGCTCTGGGTACCCTGGGATTGCCTGTCCAAGTTGCCTTGAGGAGCTCGTTTTCAAGGCCTGACTGGGCCTCTTTCCCTGCCCATCCTCCCAAGAACGGGCTACACCCCTGGTGTGCTTGCTCCTAGTACCAAGGGGCGGGCAAGAATGTGGATGGAGCTCGGACAGGAGGACGAGATGTTCCCACGGGTGCAAGAAGCTCCCTCCTGGCCAGAATAGAACTGGGAGTGGGAAGAGGAAATGGATGGGCCATGAGGAGCCCAGAGCTGGGGCTGGACTGGCTCTTCCTGCCCCCCAAACTGGGGTAGAGAGTAAATTCGAGAATTCTGAATTGATATATGGAGTTTCAGGATGTTCTGAAGGTAGAGGTGCCTGAGTCTAAATAATGCTGCCCTGTGTACTCTTGCATGGATGTAATCAGAATGTCTCCAAATCTCCTTGCCTTTGGATTACCCCCCTTTTCACTATACAAAGAAAACAACCGTATGTCGTTATTATCACATAATACCCGCAGGATGCCCAGCGTCCCTCTCCCCGCAGCATCTGTGAGAAAGGTGGTGTTTAATTCTCCTGAAATGTTCCTGTCATCTCAGTCCCCACTCCACACTGGTGCTCACAGGGTTTGGTGAAATGAAAGTTGTTCCCTGCCACCCTCTCCCTAAAGAAAAATCTAGAGACTGTTAAGGCAGGTGATCCTAGAGATCAACTTGTCTTATGGCTGGCATGAATGGGAATGTTTCTGCAGACCGAGGGTGGCCAGGTGGCAGGGGAGTTGGGGAGTTGGGTGAAAAAGGTGGAAAGATTAAGAAGTACAAATGGGTAATTACAAAATAGTGACAAAGATGTAAAATTCAGCATAGGAAATATAGTCAATAATATTGTAATAACTATGTATGGTGCCAGGTGGGTACTAGAATTATCAGGGGATCACTTTGTAAATTATATAAATGTGTGACCACTATGCTGTACACCTGAAACTAATATAAAATAGTATTAAATGTCAACTGTAATTGAAAATAATAAAATAAAATCTATCAATACTCAGGAGGAAATGGAAATGTTTTTGGTGTTTCACCATCAGATATAATGTTAGCATTTGATTTGAGATTTATGCTTTTTATATCAGGTCAAGAAGATATTGACTTTGCACTAGCCAAAGCTCTTGGTTTCCAATATCCCAAACAGAATTTGGGTAATTTAAGGGAAGGAAATTTTGGAAGGCTATTTGATGCTTCACAGGAGCTCTGAGAAGGCTGAAGATACAAACTTCAGCCTGTAAGAAGAAAGAGCAGGAATCGTGAAATTGGGGGTTTCCTTGAAGTTTAAAGTTTTGTTTCTTGACCGAGAAGCATCCAATAGTAAATCTCGGGTTTGCAAATACGACTTTGTCTGGTCCCAGTACGCATCTGATACTTGAGTCTTCACTGCAACACTCCTACCAAGTGTCAATCCATTGGTCCCGCCTAAATGCCAAGAACCTCCTTTGCCCCGTTGCCAATTTTCTTTGGCTTCCTGCATCATGTACCCATTGTTACTAATTTTATCCCTCGCGACATCGGAACGAACCTAACATATTTGGTTCCCTCTGCCTAGAATGCTTTTCCCCCCACTTTATAGAACACAATGATACTGATCTTGTAAAAATAAAATAAAATTTTATCTCTTCAAAAAGAAAAGGGGGAAAAAAGGTCTGGGAAGGCCGACTGTAGCCAAAATTATGCCGCCAGAAGAGCGAGGTTGAGATGTCCCTGCAGATTCCGAGCACGGCCATCGCTGCCGCCCCCGGCAGAGCCCTCCTTCGCCCCTGCCTCCTCGCATTGCCCCTCCTGCCTCAGGGGCCAGCCAGGGTCTCTGGCTCCAGGCTTGTGTTGCTGCACGGAGTGTGGCTTCTAGCGCAGGAAAAGCAAGTGCCCAGCTTTGAGAGCGGGACCCCATGTCCCACTAAGGTACACACAAGCTCCACACCCCAGAACAGGCTGCTGCTGCTGGATAGCCGAAAACAAATGACAAATGTCTACGACCCATCTACTCTGACTTGACTAAAAATTGAACCAGGAGTCAACATTGATCACCTTTCAGCATTTGAAATGATCATAGGATTTTTTGCTTCAAACCTATTATTAGAGTAACTGTCTTTGTAGACTTAGTTGGACATCTTCCCATTTTGGGAATAAAATCCACTTGGTTGATGTATCTTTTTTTTTTTAAAGATAATTTTTTAAAAAATATATCTTTATTGATTTCAGAGAGAGGAAAGGAGAGGGAGAGAGAGAGATAGAAACATCAATGATGAGAGAGTCATTGATCGGCTGCAGCCCGCAACCCGGGCATGTGCCCTGACAGGGAATCAAACCCCGATCGCCTGGATCCCAGGTCGATGCTCAACCGCTGAGCCACGTCCGGCCGGGCCGATGTGTTGTATCTTATACCATATAGCTGGATCCTTTTTGCTCATACTTATGATTTTCATGGTTAATTTATAGGTGAGATTGGTGTGCATAATCTTTTTCAGGATTTGATATTGATATTTTGATTCCATTATAAAATACTTTGAGTGACTTACCTCTATTTTCTGGAGCAGTTTAAATACTTGTACACTTGTATATTACATAATACATACTTCTAAGTGTGTTACATATATGAAATCATTTACTTTCTGCAACAACCATATGAATTAAGTACCATTGTTTCCATTTTACACAAGAAAAAAATGGCAAAGTGGTTAAGTAACTTGCCCAAGGCCACAATGTCAATCAGCACCAGAAGGATAGGTTCCTTGAAGATCAGAAAAATTTTACCTGTGAAATATATCCAGGAATGGTATTTATTTAGATAAGAAGTTCCTTAATAGATTTTTTAAGAAATATGTTTTTATTGTCCTAGCCAGTTTGGCTCAGTGGTTAGAGTGTAAGCCCGAGGACTGAAGGGTCTCAGGTTCAATTCCAGTCAAGGGCACTTACCTTGGTTGCAGGCTCTATCCCCAACCTTGGTCGGGGCACAGGAGGGAGGCAACTAATCAATGTGTCCCTCACATTGATGTTTCTCTCTCCCTTCTACTCTCTCTGAAAAGCAATGGAAAAAATATCCTTGGGTGAAGATTAAAAAATATATATGTTTTTACTAATTTTAGAGAGAGAGAAGAAGGGAGAGGGAGAGAGAAAAAGAAACTTCAGTGTGAGAGAGAAACATTGTGCACAACTTGACCAGGGATCAAACCCACAACCTGGGTATGTGCCCTGACCAGAAATCGAACCCACCACCTTTTGGTGTACGGGATGCCTCTCCAACCAACTGAGTCATACCAGCCAGGGATGGATAAGAAGCTTTTTAACAATTAAAAAAAAAAAAATCCTAGATTAGGGGTTCTCAAAGTATGGTGTTCGGACCAACAGCACCAGCATCACTTGGGAAGAGACCTACTGAATCAGAAACGCTGGTGTGGCTCCCCGTGATCTGTTTTCACAAGCCCTCCGGATGTTTCTGATGCCTGTTAAAGTTTAAGAACCAATGAGCCAGAAACATAACATATTAGCCAAACATTCAACGGAACACGGCTGCACCAAGAGGTGAGGGCAGATTTAAAGCTTAGGGTTGAAATCTTCAGGAATGTCTTTTGGCTCTGTTTGCATCGTTTTCTCCCTTTGGGGAATGAGTCCTCTCCCGCAGCAAAGCAACTGTGTGATTTTGGCGGGGCTGCTAAACCATGACCCTGCCCTATAGTGGGCACAGAACATTCCAGACATTCCTCATCTCCCATTTAACTGGCTTTAGGAGGCAAGGGCACATAACCCAGGTTTTAAGCCTGGGTTTTTACATTTAGAGTTGGAGAAGAAAGTGCTTTGCTTTTTGCATTATGGAGGTGAGGGCAGATGTTAACTGGAGGATATTGTCTGATAATTCCTGGGCCATGTGGAAAAAGCCCGCCTGCACAGGAGAAGACAGTTCCAGAACAGTGAAAAAACAAAGTCGAGAGCCCTGGCCAGGTAGCTCAGTGAGTCAGAGCATCGTCCTGACATGGCAAGGTTGTGGGTTCCATCTCTGGTCAGGGCACACTCAAGAATCAACCAATGAATGCATAAATAAATAGGACAACAAATCGATGTTTCTCTCTCTTTCTCTCAAATCAATAAATAAAACTAAAAACTAAGTTGAGAGAGAGACCCGTCGAGCACATCTGAGACCCTAGCTCTGTCATCCCGAAACCAGCCCTACCCTGAATTTACCAGTTACACAAGCCAGTAAGCTCTCGGACTATTTTGAATTGGGTTTCCGTCACTAAAACAGGAAGCACGCTGCCTACTGCACCAGAGGAAGGGAGTACACAGAGGGTTCTAAACTATTTCATCATCGCGATATTCTAATTTCCAAATCCAACAGTATTCTGGCCACAGCAAAGGGCTTATCTAAGTTATGCTTTTATACATCACACCGTAAACATGTGTAACCAGCTAAAGTTATTTGGCTTTTTTATGTTGTTGGTCCATAAACTAGCTTTTTTTTTTTTTTTGGAACCCAAGCCATTACTTCCATCTGTCACCAGTAAGCTGTGACACTCTTGTTTCCCCACAGCTGGCAGCTGCCACAGACAACATCAATTCCACACTGTCGACTCCTCTGGGAGTTTGTTCACTTGGAAGGAAACCGAACAGGGCAGACCTTGGCAGCTCTCTGTCCTCTGTTTGGCTCAACCATAAGGAAAACTCTAACACATAGCAAGCGCTCAATAAATATTTATTGAATGAATGAAATAAAACCCAGGAGAAACTTAAAATTATAATTTAAAAAACACTGCGATTTTATCTCAGCAGTTAAATCCAGACTCCATGTATACATTTAGGAAACTGACTCACTCTGGCAAACGCTAAGTACCGGGGCGAGTGTGGTTACAGCAACAGAGGCTGGAGCGCGGGGCCTTTCAGCCTCAGGCAGGCACGGCCGGCGCACCTGTGCCACGCAGCCCACGCCCAGGCCTGCCAGGTGGTAGGTGAGCGGGGCACTTTCAGGCGGCACTGCTGATCTCTGACCCGGCGTCACCCTCTCAGCTGTCCCAGCGGCTCACTGTACGAGTGGGCTCCTAGCCAAGGCTGGCTTAGATGCGTGTTTCTGAAACGCTCATGGCTGGTGAGATTCAGCCTGAACGGTGCTGAGCACATTACGCTGCTGAGATACCATCCCCAGTGGAACAGAAATTTCAGGAAAAAGTTGGCTCAGAGAAACAGACCTGTTTGTTCCGGTTGGAGTCCTGCACTGGAAAGATGCCCTTCACAAGTTGTTGTGGTTTTCTCTGTGTTTCTGATATTTTTGAATATTGGCCTTATTAAGAAGAAAATAATTAGGCCTTTTGGAAGATTCATCTTTTTTTTTTTTCCTAAAAGCAAATTTAAATATAAGTATCCTTTGGCTACCTGAGTCTAAAAGTGCATAGGCCCTGGCTGGGTGGCTCGTTTGGCTAGAGCATTGTCCCAATACACCAAGGTTGTGGGTTCGAGCCCTGCGAATGCATAAATAAGTGGAACAACAAATCAATGTTTCTTTCTCTCTCCCCCTTCCTCTCTCTCTAAAATCAATTTTTAAAAAAATTAAAAACAAAATATAACTACATAGTACTTTAAGGAATAGACCCTTTGAAAAAAATCCATAAAAGTGCAACTTTTGTGTATTCCGGCTGTTGTTTGCTCATCCTTTCTGGGCATTCTGGATATTGATGGAACAAAAAAGAATATGTCTCATGTTTTAAATCAGTTTTTTTGAAGAATTTTGATGGATTGATACTGTCACTAAATTAATACCTTAAATAATCTGCTTTTGTTGTTCTGTTCCCTTTGGGGAATTCCTTTAAATATCCCACGGTTCTGACACTAAGTGAATTTGATTAAGTAACTAGGATTCCAAATGCTTGGAAATATGAAACTTAACCAATATTCTTTAATTGGATATCATAGACCCTCAGTATTTGCAGAGCTGGTCCTATTTCTTGACTCAAGCAGATTATACAAATGGCTAAATGCCATAGCAACACAACCAAATTTATATAGTTCTCTGACAACATCTGTCTTTTGTTACAGAAATAAAGGCAATCCTGTAGATCTGTTTTTGCAGATAGGATTTTTGTTTGAGTTTTGGGAGGAGACAATTTTACCTTAAGCAATTGAGAAGTAAATAGAATCACACTGTTTCTCATGGAAATATACAGGTTCCAATTTGTCAAAATACAGTGTGTGACACATACCTGGGAGGTTCTGGCATGCCTTAAAGATGCTGTTTGCCTTCTTTCACTATACATTGGCCAGTGATCATGGGTGCCTTTTGAATAATGTATCAGGCACTCCCATTTCATGAAACCCTTGGGAATATAAACTAAGAAAACAAAATAATACCTCTTCTTACAGATATGTACTGTTACGAAACAGAAGCCAATTCCCTTTAAAAACCTTAAGAAAGTCGCATAATGCCAAGGATGAGGACAAAGAAGAGTTAGAAGATTTTTAAAGACAAAAATTTATATTTTAAGTACAAATATTAGATATCCTCACAGACGTGAGCCTGTACAGCAGCTGTCAAGCTGAGTTCAGGAGTTTTAAACCTACATGAACTCTATTTTAAAAATGAATTAGAAGTTACTGACTCAATCAGCTCTCCCAAATAATCAAATCTAATTTTTTTTTGGTTTGTCAGAGCCACCTGCCTCTGTTCAACTATATCCTATGTTTAGTGACATCGACCTCAATCTTCTTTCAGACTTAGTCCTCCTGTGTGTTCTACTTTGAAACATCCCAAAGCATCCAGCCTGACCAAGCAGCATTCTATTGAAGAATGCAAAGCTCAGCTTCAGGCAATTACTAAAGCCCCTGAAGCTGCACCAGAAGTTTCCTGTTTCTCAGCCCTATGGGACCTTCTTATCTTCTGGGCATCTCACTCCCAGACACCTGCCTCAGGCCACTTGCTCGGCTGACAATTCATTGTAGACACACATCCCTGGGTGGAGCTCTCTTGGACAGATTGGATCCATACACCACAGCTGGGGGTGAACAATGCTCTAGCTCCCAGCCTGACCCAAAAACCAGCAGGGTCAGAGACCAGCCACTCCCTAGTGGGCAGCAGGCAGCCTCCCCAGCTCTTTTGGGATAGCCCACCTCTCCCCTTAGTTGTTTCTAATTAACTCTTTCAGGCTCTCTGTGAGACCTTACCTTTTAAAAATCACACTCTTTAACACAAAAATAACAAAATAAATGTCCATTTCTTCAAAATAGCTTCTATTGTGTCAAAAAGAGCTAAAAGTTATTCCAAAAGACATTTCATACATATAGATAAAATTACCTTAAAATTCTTTCAACCTCTGAATTTCTTTAATTTTTTTAGTTCACCAGGTTCTTATAAAGCACCAATGGCATAAATATTCTGAAAAGAAGTTTTCAAGTATTATTAACCAAATGTGGAAGAAAGGTGTCCATGCGCACACCCCAATTTTCCTTTCACCCAATTTTTTTGACATAAGGCCCCAGAAGTTTTGTCATCAAAGTAAACAATTTCAGCAAGAGAAACGATAGTTTTCTGCTTGTAGTGCATTTGGAGAAAGCAGAAGAAACCAAACCGACACCTTGATTTTGGACTTCTAGCTTTCAGAGCTGTGAGAAAATTAATTTCTGTTGTTTAAGCCCCCCAGTCTGTGGTATTTTGTTATGGCAGCCTTGGCTAACAAACGAATGTACTATGTGTCCCAGCAATTTCACTCCTAAATATACAGCCAAGAAAACCGAAACATGACCACCCAACAATGTGTGCATGAATGTTCTTAATACCAAAAACCCCACCTGTCCATCACCCAATGAAGAGATGAAATGTGACATGTCCATATAGTAGATGACCAGTTAGTAATGAAAAGGAATGGAGTGCTGATAGATAATTACAACATGGATGAATCTTGAAAACATTATGCTACATGAAAGAAGCCTTTTTTTTTTTTTTTGGTCTTTCATGACGTTATTTTAGAAGAGTCCTAGTCATTTATTTTATAGGGTGTCATTCAGTTTGGGTTTGCCTGGTGTTTCCTTATGATTCTAATCAGATTAGGTACTTCTGGCAGGAATTCCACAGAATTCTTGGTCTCAAGAAGCACGGCGATGCCAATTTGATATCTAACTCCTGATTTTAACTTTGATCCCTGGGTGAGAAGGTGTCTGCCAGTTTTCTCTAACATAAGGTAACTATTTCTCTCTCTGTGATTAAGAAGAACCTTGTGGGGAGCTACGGGTCTCAACCACCAAGTCCTAGCTGCTCACCCAGCAGGTGGGAGGAAGAAAGGTGGAAAGGCGCTGCTCCCCTGACCCCAGAGCCCCCCCCCCCGACCCCAGTGCCCCCCCCCCCCCCAGCGCCCCCGTCCCGTCTGCCCGGCCCAGCCTGTGCCCAGGCTCCCAGCGCAGCCGGCTCCAGCCTCAGGGCCTCCTCCCTGCCAGCGCCTTCAGCGCTCAGCCCCTGTCGCTGCTGCACCACTTCCTGAGCTGGGCTGTGACTTGTCCTCTTGCAGAGGGTTCGTTAGTCACCAGCAGACAGCAGCTCCCAGGGAGCAGGACTGGGTTCCATTTATTATAGTATCTCGGAGTGTGTTATCCTGTTGCTCTTTCACTTGGGGCCTAGGCCTGCCGGACAATGAAATGTAAAAGAAGCTCGTTGGAAAGATAACAAGAAAGATGTGAATGCTTCTTGCCTTTAAATCAATTTACTATCTAGGTGACCAGATATTGCAGTTCTGGAATTTTATGAAAGAAAGGGAGGGGTAGAGAGGTTAAAGCTGAAGCAGAGCTGGGGCTGAAACTCGGGTCCCAGGGCTTCCTCACAGCGCTAACTTCCTTTTGGTCTGGTCCACCCTTTACAGACACCCTTTAAAGCAGGATGGACAGATTTCATGACCTCGGAAAGATTTCAACAGACGGCAAATTAAGGTTCCTTCACTCATTTTTTAAAAAAATTGAGGTTAAATTCAGGTAACATGAACTTAACTATTAACCATCTTAAAGTGTACAATCCACTGGCATTTGCGGTACTAGATTGTTGTTTCATGTTTTCTACTTTAAAACAATTAAAATTTCACACGTGAGGTTCCTTTAGACCAGGTCCCACTTAACCTCCAGGTAAAGGATTATTTTCTGAGGCAGGAGGAGGGAGAGCTTGTGAAGGAGAGAGGCCAGTCCTCCTCCACCCCCACCTCCCACACAAACTCCCCGAGGGAGATGCCAGTTAAAACCTTTCGGTGGACACTTGCCAGAGACAATAAATAAGTCACTCCTTCGGTGCACGGTTTTACTGCAGAGGTTTCGTTGTCTTTTCATTTTCACTGTAATGCTTTAGGTACAAAAAGAACAGGGGAAAAAGCCTAGCAGCTTTGATGATAATTTTGGTTTGACTCATCAAACCAGAAAGAGCATGGTGGTGACTCTTTAGGAAGCCCTGAGGGTGGGTGGCAGTGGCTGACTTGGTCCTGTGTTTGCCGTCCCAGTGGGCTCCACCTCTCACTGGGGGCCTTCCCCGAAATCCCCAGCCCACCATGGTTTCCCCTCATAAGTTATGCTTGTTTGACAAATATTTATTAAGCTTCCTAACTGTAGGCGTGATGGTCGGTGCTAGGGATGCAACGATGAATTGGACAAGGTTCTGGAACTCAAGGACTCACAGTGTGGTGAGAATTGCAGGTCTGGGCTGATGATAAGACTCACTCACTGACCTTAACCAGGATTCCCTGGGAGATGTTTGAAATTCTCATTTAGACCGTGGAAGGTGTAGTCTTATGAGACATCTCCACAAAAAGGTAGGCCTAAGAATTCTTTTAATATTTCTGTTATAAACAATTACTTGATTGATGAAGAACCTTAATTATTTGGTGTGAGGGGGGTAGGAGTCAATGAAAGGATGTCCAAGTCCGTGACAGATTGAAACTCTAAGTCACCACATCTAATCGTACCCAACACTGCCTCCAGTTTTGGGCCATTTCTTTTGGGGCACAAAGGAGATCAGACAAATTCTGTGATGCCTACCTGGGCCCTGGATGGAGATTTTCAGGTAGAGCAAGATATTACCACTTCCGGAAGACATGGGGGGGGGGGGACAGGAGAGGCAGAGCCATACAATTAGTTTTCATGATAGAGATCTTGAAGGAGAAAACTGAGGTGCTCACTATGATTTTAGTTTAATTGGAAGCACACCCTGAATGTTAGACAAAACCAAAATTGTTGCTTTCATCTGAATTTGAGAAGACTTAGAGACTAGAGGTCTAATTATGTGCCCGCCCCCACACTACACAATATGCACCCATTAAGTTCTTCCAGTTAACCGGGTTTCTGAGACAATATAATCCAGCCCAATGAATGTGGCAGAACAGGATACTACATATTTTGTGGCTGCTACCGGCTTCTGATTGTGTTGGTAAGGTTTCTGCTCTATTTCCTGCTGTTTAAAGTTTTTTGAAACCTCACTGTCATATAATGACTTGGGACTTTTATACACCCTGAGTAGGTCAGCAAGAACATTTGTGTGTTTGTGCTAGTGGGTATGAATGTTCTTGCTGACTGAAAAAGAAGACTCTCATTTGGTGATTAGGAATTGAATGGCTTTTGGTGACAGTTCACACTTAGTCTTTGGTATGATGCTGGGGTTCTGCAAGGAAGCCTACCAGACATATTTTTACTGAAAGAAAAAAAAAAGTTGGTATTTAAGTTAACAAACCCCACATTTTCCCACTCATTCCTTAAATCATTTTCTAACACACTACTGTAACTTACCTTCAAATAATTCTGAACACGTCAGCCGTGACTGTCTGGAGTTCTTCAGAAAGGACAGTGTTAGGTGGAAGATGACAATGTGATCTTCACTTTGCCACAAAGCAGACTTATTCCATGTTAGCACTGAAATAAGATCATATTAAACATGTGTGTTGTGTTATGTTAAATTGAGTTTTCTCTGGTTACAAGTGATCAAAACCAAAGAGACTTTAAGCCAAAAAAATCAAGGCGGGGAGGCACCCATGGGAGAAGACTGGCAAAAAGAATAGGGAAAAAAACCCTAGCAGCTTTGATGACGATTTTGGTTTGACTCATCACGAAACTGAAAAGAGTAGAGGGGTGACTCTTTAGGAAGCCCTGAGGGCGGGTGGGAGTGGTTGGCTTGGCCCTGTCTTTGCAGTCCCCATGGGTTTCACCTCTCACTGGAGGCCTTCCCAGAAATCCCTAGCCCACCATGGTTCCCCTGCGAGGGCTGGCTTTTGGGCTTACTCATCTGGTACCAAGCACAAAGCCCTGAGGTTTTCTGAGTGGTCTTTTTATGTACCTTGTTCAGGCTCTACAGTTTGACTTAAGACTCCCCCTGAAGAATGCAGGGGGAGGTGGCACCAGGCCTGGAGAGGGCGAAACCAAAGATTTTCTCCTTAGAGGGCTTGTCACCTTAGACACTTATATGTCAAAATGGGTACTTCCCAGGAAAGAGAAGATAACTGTCCCCTCTTTGCTCAGGGTTCAGCTCCAGACAGCCAGCCACGATGAGAGGGTAGAACCACAGAGCAGAAACAAGACCTGGAACAATCCACTCATCTGGGCAGAGTGGGAAGTGCTTAGAGGGAAGGGGAGGCAGTCCACTTTCCATGACAGGTTTCCTTTAACACTATACCCACATATTTCAATTAAAGGTAAACTTGTTTATTTTCCATAGTAGGGTGATAAACATTGAATAATGTGTTCTTTCTTTCTTTCTTTCTTTCTTTCTTTCTTTCTTTCTTTCTTTCTTTCTTTCTTTCTTTCTTTCTTTCTTTCTTTCTTTCTTTCTTTCTTTCTTTCTTTCTTTCTTTCTTTCTTAAAATATATCTTTATTGATTCCAGAGAGAGGAAAGGAAAGGGAGAGAGAGAGAGACAGAAACATCAATGATGAGAGAGTCAGTGATCGAGCCCACAACCCAGGCATGTGCCCTGACCGAGAATCGAACCCTGATCGCCTGGATCCCAGGTCGACGCTCAACTGCTGAGCCAAGCCCGGCCGGGCATGTGTTCTTTCTTAATATTCTATTTTCAAAACCTTTAAAAAATTAATTAAAGCCAATGCAGCGACATGAGTCAGACCAATGGAAAATACAGGATGAGTCTGGCATCTCCATACAAAATGGCACAAATGGGAGGTAAACAACTTGCAATTACTGTGAACATATCATCAAGGAGAAAGATCTTACTCAGTTTTTAAAATAGAATTAAAATTTTTTAAAAGGTCCAAAAATGTATCATTATTGCTCTATGCCATAGATATTAATTGGCTTCTAGTCTTAAATGTGCATATGTATATAGACACATGCACATACATTTATATATTTTGATGTTACTGTCCTTCACATCCAAACAGTATGCTATCTGCAATCTTCCTAAATATACAGATGGGACACCATAATTAACAATGCTTACTTTACATACCTGTAAATATAGCTGTTGGAGTCCTATTTTCATAGCCTGTCCTTGTTTGAAGTCCCACTTCTTTGTCTCACACAAATATCCTAGGTCTACTGCCCATGGCTATATGACATATTGGACCTAAAACACCTAATTCAAGTCCTGAGGTGGAAAAGACAGGTGGAATTGCCTTCCTAGAAATCACAGACCAACTTAGCACACCCGCTGCAGTGACCTCAGATTCCAACACTGCGTTAACGGGAAGTGGATTATGTCAGCCCCTCCCACCCTCAGTCTCTGGTATTGTCAGAAACTATGAAATGCAGGCCAAGCACGCACAGATTAGCTTCCTGCCCACTTAATAAATTAGCTTCATTTCTAGAGAAGCATATAAGCAAATGTTTCTCCCTTTTAGAACTTAGTATGTACATTAGAATCCTGGAAAATCTCACTTGACTGCAACACACACTTGCATTTCATATGAATAAATGACAATGTCATCTGTTGAAATATTGATGTCCTTATCATCCCATCAACTGGGATTTTTAATAGTTCTTTTAAAAACAAACAAACTCTTGGGGCCTATTTTCCTTCTTTCCATTATTTAGGAATGGAAAAGGTGCCTATTTTACTCCTCTGTCAACTTCAGCCCACAGACTGTGAAAACACATTAGCCACTCAATTTACACCTCTGAGGGGAACCTCCAAACAAAAACAATCTAACAAAGCAAACTCCAGGATTCTTAGATCATCAGACTTTTCTAAATAAATTTTACTATTTTGTATCTCAACTGCCAGACTGAATTCCCAGAAACCCAGGGTAACAAAGCAGGAGAAAGGGACCTGTGCTCGGGTTGTCGAACCTGCAGCATTCGCGGGGGAGCCCAGTCGTGGAATGTGGAGCTCTGCACCTAAGACTCCCCGGTTCCCCAAGGAGGCAGGTGATTTCTCCTGCAGGCCTTGCTTCTGCCCTTTGTTCTTATGGTATCTTCCACAAGGGCTTACTAGAAAACAGCATGGAGATTCCTAAAAAAATTAAGAATATAACTACCGTATGATCCAGCTATCCCACTTTTGGGTATTTATCCAAAGAATAGGAAAACACTAACTCAAAAAGATTCGTGCTCCCCTATGTTCATTGCAGCATCATTCACAATAGCTGAGATATGAAAACAACCCAAGTGCTCATCGATGGACAGATGGATAAAGAGGAGGTGCTACATATATACAATGGGATACTATTCAGTCACAAAAACAAGCAAATCTTGCCATTTGCAACAACATGGATGGGCCTTGAGGGTATTGTGCTAAGTGAAATGAGTCAGATGGAGAAAGACAAATACTGTATGATATGGCTTATATGTGGAGTCTAAAAACCAAAACAAACTCACACACTCATGGATACTGGTGGTTACCAGAGGAGAAGGGGGTTGGTGAGGATTACATGGGTAAAGAGGATCATAGTATGGTGATGGATGGTAACTAGGCTTACGGTGGTGATCACTACATAGTGTGTACAAATACTGAATTACAATGTAGCACACCTGAAAAATATGTAATGTTGTATACTAATTTTACCATAATAAGAAAAAGGGAATGGATAGATGAATGGGTGGATGAATGAATAAATGGATACATAAATAATAAATACCCTGTGGCCCTGTGCAGAAATATTGGGAATATGATTGACTCAGGCTTTATTTTTGTACCCCTAAATAAAAAAATATCATTTTCTATGTGTGTGACTTTTAAAAGATTGAGAAGCAACTGTTCTAGGCAAAGCGAATATTTTTTGAAAGCCACCAAAAGCAACAGTTAATAGCAATTCAACAAAAGTTAAATATCAAACCAGGAGAGAGAAAAATATGTGTTCAAGATGTTCATCCCAGCCCTGCTGGCACGGCTCAGCGGTTCAGCATCAACCTAGGATCCAGGAGACTGCGGTTCGATTCCCGGTGAGGGCACATGCCCGGGGTTGCAAGCTCGATCCCCAGTGGGGGTCGTGTAGGAGGCAGCTGATCAATGACTCTCTCATCATTGATGTTTCTATTTTTCTCCCCCTCTCCCTTCCTCTCTCTGAAATCAATAAAAATATATTTTAAAAAAATGTTCTTCCCATAATAATTACAGAAGAATGATTTGTAAAAATAGGCCATTACTTTGAATGAAGATGTTAAAATCGCCAGGTACATTATATGAATAATTATAAAGAAATGCCTTCTTTGGCAATGAAAGATCACTAGGTGATCTAGGAAGTCTAAACTTGTAGAAAGACTCACACCGTATAAGAATGCTAGGGAGCAGCAGGGAGAGTATTTTTCCCTCAGTACTGCTTTGCTGGTCTTACCCTTGCCAGCGATGAGAGTCATGCAGGACACTGATCTCCACCCCCCACCCCCCCTGACCAGAAATGTCCAAGAACGGTGCCTGCAGTCATCATTTCAAAGTCAGTTTGATTTGTCTTGAAGGAGATTCTCAGCTGGACGCGATGAAAGGGAGAAAATGCTATTTTGGCTGAACCTCGAGTGACTGGTAGGATTTGGACATATGCTGATAAGTGGAAAGGACGTTCCAGGTGTAGGGAACAGCATGATTAATAGCATGGAGGTAGGAATGTCCAGGACAAACACAGGAACCTTCATTTCTAGAAATGGAGAAGCTGTACTCTACACTAGGATACTTGGCAGGCAGCTGCAGTCAATTCGGTACTGGGCACTTCACGCACCATTTTACACTGAGTGGGCCTGAACCTTATTATTTCAGCCAAGTGTGGTTTTCATTTTCACTTGATAATTCTTAACTTTTCTCTGGCAGCGCTGCAAATTTCTGGGCGAAGGTGTCCATCTCTGCTAGATTCTTGTTATTCCTTCCCTCCCATTCTTTTCTCTCCTTTCCTCTCCTTTTCCTTCTTTTTTATTGATTTCAGAGAGAGGAAGAGAGAGGGAGAGATGGAAACATCAATGATGAGAATTATTGATCGGCTGCCTTCTGCACGCCCTCTACTGGGGACTGAGCCCAAAACCTGGGCATGTGCCCTGACCCGGAATCGAACTGTGACCTCCTGGGTCCTAGGTCAATGCTCAACCGCTGAGCCACGCCCGGCTGGGCCCTTCCATTCTTTTTAGATAACCTCTGATGTATTCCAAACCTTGGGACGTTTGTGTTTCTAATTGTCCCGGATATACGGGTCTAATGTGCTGTGAAAGGGAAGTGGCTAGTTACCCATCAGACAGGAGGAATCATTTCTCGGTTCCCAAGAGGCTGCAATGTTTAACACCAGATGCCAAATGTGAAAGTAAAGATCCTTAAAGCTTAGGATGATTTTTTAACAGCTTTGTTGAGATATAGTTCACATACAATATAACTCATCCATTAAACACATACAGTTCAATGGTTTTTGGTATATTACAGTATTAATATTTTTAAATCATGGTAAAATATATATAACAAAATTTGCCATCTTCACCATTTTAAGTCTACAATTAAGTCAGTGCCACTAATTACATTCATGATGTTGTATCCCATCGCCATGATCTATTTCCAGACTTTTCCATCACTCCAAACAAAACGCTTAGAATATTGCTATGCTACAATTAGGCTTAGACTAAAAGAATTCTGCCTGTAAAAGAGGGTGTTTAATATCTTCATCGTCTGCCCACAGTTCCCGACTCCAGGTGTTCTTACAATTCCCTGCTGCCTATTTGTACCTGAGCTGGGAGCAACAGCCTCGTGGTGGATCCCATCATTAACAGCAGGCTCTGTTCTACTCTGCTCCTCTCCAAGCCCAAGGGATGGGCAGCTGGAGTTTCTCTTCTGGAGATCTCAGAGGCAGAGGAAATGACACAGGCGTGTGGGCTAGAGGCGATGCCTCAGATATAAGCCCTGCACTTTGCACAAGGCATGTTGACCAAAGGCAAGGCCTCAGATATAAGCCCTGCATTTTGCACAAGAGATGATTCAACTACTCCCTTTTATCTCCACTCCCTACTCCTATTTCCAACTCCCACAGGCAATCATTTTCATGTGTTTGATGTATGTTATTTTGTTTTATGTTATTGCAAAATGTACAGCAATTTTGGACTCCTGCATTTTTAAGTTGTTAAGTCATCTAGGCCTGGACCTAGATAAAGGGATAAGGTTTCCCTTCACTGTTTCTAGACTATCACTGAAACTGGCCTTTCTGCATATATCCTTCTGGACACATCTCCCTGATTTACATTAAGAAAAATTACACCCATATGTTTTCTCTAATGATCTTATCTTCCACTATGTCTTTTATGAGCAGTATACAGCTTATAAGAAAAACTATACTCCATTCCCTGGTTCCTCTTCTTTAAATTCTAAGTCACTATTCCAGAGGCTGTGTTCCTTAGGGTTCTTGGCTGTAAGCAACAGATGCTGATTCTGACTTAAGAGGGAAAGGGATGTGCTGAACACATATTAGTTAGCTCACAGAGACCTGGGAAAGCTAGAAGTCCTAGGTGAAAGGAGGCTGCCAGAACTTGTCTGGGAAGGTCATTCTTGCTGCCAAGGGAGAGCAGACTCTGTAGGTGTCCCCCCCCCCCAACACTGCATGTAGGATGGTGCCCTGTCCCCATGATCTTTGGATGTAGCACCAGAAGGGAGTTGCCTTTATTCCATTGCTTTGGGTCAAATTCTGGGGCTGGTGCGTCTGATCGGCCAAACCTAGGCCTACAAAACAATATGACTTTTTTTTTTTTTTTTTTTTGCATCTAAAGTGGGAGGTAGACCCTGTCTCTTGCTAAGACTCAAATGGTGAGGAATGCCCCAAACACAGGAAGACAGTTCAGAGGGTGAGCAGCCAAAAGAAGTTACAGATGTCCCCTACAGGTAAAGAGCATCTGGTGTTCTGTACACATCCGAGTCACAGCTTAATTTTATCCAACTTAGAAAAAGACTGCGACTGGTTTGTTGGCCTCTTTTTGTTTCTGTTACTAAAATAAAAAGATACACTTGGGCAACCTCTTTTAGCAAATTCTTTTAGTGAGGTAGAAATTCTGATATAAGAACTACAGTATTTCTTTTTATTTTTCAAGTTTACATTCTTGTATTTGAAATATATTATGGAGCAAGTCTTTTCATAGTAAGCATAACTACAGCTCTCTCCAAGAGTCTAATCAGATTCTTATTCTGAGCCAATTTAACAGTGTTGCAATTTGCAAAGTTTTTTCTATTGCCTTTCTTCCTTTAAACTGGCCTCGTTAAATTTTCTTTAAAAAGGTATGTAGCTTGTATTACTGCAAGGTGGAAAAAGAGAAAAAATAAGGCAGAACAATAATGAAGTACAGGGGGGAAAATACTTATTTTTGTAACCAAATCCAAGGCTAACAGGGATTTTCGTTGGTGAAACAGTTTATTCAGATTGTATTATTTCTCAGGTAAACAGGAGAATCATATTTCTTATATGTTAATAGCTTGTCTGTATTTGTTCAATAGAAGGTTCACCCTGTTATTCTGTGAAGTCTCAAAATCTTAGCCCGCCTCACTGATGCCCTATTTATCTGACATATTTTCCCCGAGTAATGGCATTCGGGCTGTCACTGCTGCTTCACGTTAAACGTACCAGCTCACCATTTCCTGTGGCTTTATGGTGAAATAGATTAGATTTACTTAATGATTTTGTATCCCATTTCTGCCCCCCAGAAACCCTCATGAGATAGGTGAGAGAGACTCCGTGTAGGAATTAGGCACTTGCCTATCATTAGACAACTGTCAACTATAAAACAGATTGGATTCCAGGCCTACCAATGTTCCCGGACAGGGAAGAAGAGATATTTGAAGTAAGATAACAGGCATCAGTGAAAGAGAACATCGGTGGTGGGAGGGGGTGGTAACATGTAATTTCCTTTCAAGTTTTAGAAATTCACCGCTCAGGGTGCCGCTGAAGCCTGTTCTTGTCTCTTCCTAGGACAGGCAAACCTCGCCGACCGCCCCAAGCTGGAGGACGCAGACAGAGGCGGCGTAAGAGGGAGGGGAGGCCAGCCAGATGGTGCAGGCATGGAGGGGGTGCGGGTGAGGGGGAGCGTGGGGTGCTAATTAGCTTTTCTTGCTTCCCCAAGAGCCAGTGACAAGCAAGTGGCTGCCCCCTTAAAAACACCCCTTTTCTGTCCAGCAGGCAATAGTGGTTGGTCTTGTGGTCATTCAGAAACATGCATTTTTTTTTTTTCTTTTCTCCTCAAAATGTGGAAGTGGTGAAAGACATACAAAGGGAAAATCTAGATTTATTTATTTTTAAAACGTATCTTTATTGATTTCAGAGAGAGGAAAGGGTGGGGAGAGAGATAGAAACATCAATGATGAGAGAGTCATTGATCGAGCCCGCAACCCGGGCATGTGCTTTAACCGGGACTCGAACCCCGATCGCCTGGATCCTAGGTCGATGCTCAACCGCTGAGCCATGCCCTGCCGGACGGGAAAATCTAGATTTAAATGCTATACGTATCTAAGAAAAATAGATCTTATCTCCTACCTTTTTTTTTCCTTTTGAGAGACAGAGAGAGAGACAGAGAGAGAGAGACATTGATTGGTTGCCTCCAGTACACACCCCGACTGGGGACTGAACCTGCAACCTAGGTATGCGCCCTGACCAGGAATCGAACCTGCAACCCTTTGGTGCATGGGACGGTGCTCCAACCAACTGAGCCATACCAGCCAGGGCTCCTTCTATTTTTTGCAAAACCTAGATGCCCATTCATATTTTGACAATGCCAGCTGAAGGTGATTTGTTCTTTCTATTACAAAAATCAATCCAAACTAATCAAATTGTGTTTGGATATCTGAAAACTAATTGGTAAAATGATAAAACTGGCTATGAAGTCTAAACTCAACAGCTATAGCATCTTGTGTTTGGGGAGCGGTTGGCTTGCAGATAGATGTAAAAATATTCAGCAGGACGCATGTCAGGGCTACTCAGATGGGCCTTTCCTTGCACAGTCCCAGTTTCTGTGGGGTGGGGACTATCTGCATCCTTCTGTAATTTCTCTTCAGCTGCCATGGTGATGTTCACTGAAAGCCTGTTGAATGGAATCCAGGTAGAGTGAGTCAGTCACTACATGTGCTACTCAACACCTGTATAGTTATTATCCACTTTGTGCCAACATAAACATCAGTGAGCATGACAAAGCAAAACAGTTAACATTTGAAAATGCAGCATTTTAACAGGCCCCGGGTTTACTACTGTAATGCTTTATATGCTAATTTAAATAGCTTTCAAAATTGGGAAGTAAAGATTCTAACATCTATCTTTGTAGAGGAAGGGAAAGAAATATTTACTGGGCACCATGTGCCAGATACCATTTTACATACATTAATGTATTCAGCCCTTTCAACGTCCCTACAAGGTCCTCTGCCTTCTGCAGATGAGGAAATGAAGGTTCCCAGATGTTAAGTACATTGCTAGGGGGTCACATAGTGAGTGACTGAGCAGGATTCACACTGGGGTATGCCTGATTATAAGGCCTGCACCCTCCTGCCTTTACTCTACTTGAACCCCAATATCTCCATGGGTCCCCCAAGTAGTGTTTGATTTGTCCAGTGATTGGTCAAACCAACCCATTCTATCTCTACAGCATTCTCCACCTTCTTTCTTGCCACCAGCCCTAATGGCAGAAAGAGATCTGGCACCCAGGTCTTCAACTGCTTCAGTTTTGGAGCTTTCAAAGACAAATGGGAAGTGAAAGAGTGTCTTGCTGTGGATCCAGAACAGAGTGTTAATTCTGATCCTATAATGCAATCCTGTGATTGTCTTCTACTGAATTTCCAGTCTTCACATTCATCTTGTGCTTGCTAATATGTGATACATGTGTCTCATTCTCGTATTTGATATTTATTCTATTGTATGAATATCTTTGAGATCTAACATGCCCAATGTTAACTAGATTCCATTTGGGGCAGGTGCAACAACTATGGTTCTCCTTCTCATTGCTTAGCATGCCACACTCAATTCTTTAAATATGCATTTTTCATCAACTGAATGATTTTCTCCAATCTCTTCATCAACAATCATGACCAAGTTTGCTGGAAGCATTTGAGATGACATAGTAAACCTAAAGCTGAAGTAGGCTGTTGGTATTTAAGGAGAACGAGTCTTACATTATATGTTGCCACTTACTATATTTGGTACTATTTTATCAGTAGGTAGTCACTAAAATAAACATTAGAGATCAGACTCTTATTTTCAGACAAGAGTAATAGAAAATAAGTTTTCCAAATGGAATTCTTACACAGTTTTAAAATAATTGTTTTGAGAAGTTTTAAGAATATCTTTTGACTCATACCTACTAGAGTTCTTTGGGTGAAGCAGACATTTTAGGATTCACTTTACTTTTTAAAATAAAAATGCTGTGACTTCCCTTTTCCCTATGACAACTCGCTTCTCCATCCCTCACTTTGAGATCGACTCAACTTAAATCCCTTAAAGGAAGTGTATAGTAAATGAAAAAACTGAGAAATTAAAATTAGAGAAATGAAACCAGTTTTTTTTGTTTTTTTTTTTAAAATGACATCAGGTTTCTGTAAACCTTGTGCAGAAGTTGATTCAAGTCACCACAGGGTGATTTATTCAAGTCAATGTCACAGTGAGTGACAGAACTTTTCTGCAGTCATGGCGGGTTGTCTGACCTAGTTACTTCTGGTATGTAATAGGATACAGGATTATACGGTTCTGGATGTAACTTAAGAGCCCCGGTGAGACCAAGGGCAGGAGCTTTGTGCCTTATGTACTCTATGTTCTCCACAGCAGTGCCTCATGACTTCATTCCCTGACCTCTTTTGATAAACATAAAAATCTCATCTGGCCCCCAAATCTGAGAAAGCCCCTTAGGAACAGGGAGCTTTCTGTTCCCCTTCCCCACAACCACCCCCCAGTTGAGAACCACAGCTTTTACGAAGCCTGTCTGGCCAAGAAGATTAATAACTTTTAATATCTATTATTAAAACAATAGATACTTTTTTTTTGCTACCCCAGATTATAACTCCCTTTTTCTTCCCTTCTTCCGCATCCCCATTCCCCTTGAAAATTACTTCAGTACTCTTATTGAATTAAATTAGTACTGTATCTTCAGTTGCTTAGAAAGTTATATTATTATTATTATTTTAAATATATCTTTATTGATTTCAGAGAGAGAGAGGGAGAGAGAGGTGAAAACATCAGTGATGAGAGAGTCATTGATCAGCTGCCCCCTAACCGCCCCCTCCTGGGGATAGAGCCCACAGCCCGGGCATGTGCCCTGACCAGGAATCGAACTGTGATCTCCCGGATCCTAGGTCGATGCTCAGCGGCTGAGCCATGCCCGGCCGGGCAGAAAGTTATATTATTAAAAGAATTTAGGTCCCTGGATTACTAGAGATCAGTATTGAATCTGATCAATGGAATAGTTTGTGCCCAAATATGTATTCATATAAAACTTTCTATGTTGTTCA